>NW_004443962.1:3244415-3248158 GCF_000243295.1 Trichechus manatus latirostris | reverse complement strand
TATGTTTTGATATTGTCTGCTGTTTTCAGGACATTCAGTAGTTTATTGTCTTCATTTATTGATTGTAGATTTGTTTGTTTCGTCTTGCTTTTTTGTTTTATTTCGTTATGTCAGAGCAAGTGGGCTGGGCATTCTTTGTTGTTTGCTCGTTTGTGGGCATGATACTTCTCACTACCTTGTGGAGGAGACAATTTAATCCATAACAGTTATCAAAACTAAGAGAAAAGTGTTTCGAGAAAGGGAGTTCAATGCTGTTGAGAGGGCTAGATAGATAAGGCCTGAAAAGTTTCCTTTGCAGTTGGCAACAGTGGTGACCTTTGTGAGGCCTAGTACTGCACTTGTGAAAAGTTAGCTCTGTGAGGAGGTATTGCTCCCTGTGAAAACCGGAAAGAGGAAAGAGACGTTAGATGCAGATGTGGGTTGATGTGTAGATTTGAAGGTGAGTAGAGGAGGGTGTTCCCTCTTGATCGTCTGTATTTTCTCAGTGAACTGGGAGATAAGGTGACATGAGATGGGAGGGCAAGGATGGGCATTTTGAGGATGGAGGAGATGTGAAATGTTTGTGGACAGTGAAGTTAGAGCTTACTAGTGGGACTGTTATCTATTTGGGGTGGGGTTGCGGGGGGGGAAGGTCATGGGTTGGGTTTTAAAGAGTGAGTAGGATCAGGGGAGCGAAGCACTGGGCCAGCATGAATACAGGCTGGACCCAAAATCATCATGGGCTGAGAAGAAGCCTTCCAGAATGTCTCCAGATCACTCCACTCCCTTTCTCTTCCCTGTCTTGGACTTCTCCTTTTCTGGCTCCTTCTTTTATCTCAGCCTGTAAACATGGTCAAGCATTGCCCAGTGATTCATCTCCTCCCAAGTCAGTGTTCAAATTATCTCCTCACCATTTCCCAAGTTCCTGTGGCAAGGAACTTTTGGAAATATTAAACTGCTCTTTTTGTTCCTATAGTTTTACCTAGCCTGGCTGTGTGTTGCCTTACTTTGGGGATTTTGGCTGCATCCAGAAGCGTGAGATTCTTTGTGGTCTTTTAAAGGCCTGAGTGCAGTGACATGCTGGGTACCATGGAGGTACACACTGCAGCCAGAAGCCAATGGAGGATCCCTGCAGGATTTAAATAGGGGTGCATTTTAACTAGTTGACTCTGGAGCCTGAGAGGAGGTTGAGTTTGCTACAGGGCTTCAAACTGGTTCATCTGGTTTGAACCCCTACTGGGAATTTGCATTTCTAACACATTCCCAGGCGATGCTAATGCTGCTGGTCAGGGACTGGGTTCTGAGAACCTAGGGATCTTGTTAAAATGTAGGTTTTGACTCAGTATATTTGGGGTGGAAATGCAAATTCTTAGACAGTGGGAATGGAGGTAGGGATTTGAGGCTTTTTAAGGAGGTGAAATAGATAGGGGTCGGTGATTGGGTAAAGTAGAGGACTGAATCAAGAATGACTCACTCATTCCCAACTTTCTAATTTTGATGGCTGTGTAGACAGTGTTGGTGCCAAGCCTGAGGGAGGGGAAAGTCTGAAGGCAGAGGATGAGCTCATATTGAATGAGCTGAGTTTACGGGTGGGAGGCTGTGATATCTAGATAGAACTGCCTGGCAGGTAGTTGGATATTTGGGTCTAAAATTAGTGGAAGAGGTCTGGCCTGAACAACTGATGATCATTGATGATTTGGAAGTTGAAACCATGAGGGTGGATAGGACCCCTCAGGAAAAATTAGCAGATCCAGAAGGGCTGTGGGCCTAGATTGGAGTCCTGCATTTAAGGTCCAGACTCACAGTTGGTGGAATTTAAGGATGCCACCAAAGGAAGCAGACGCCTTATTTATTGAGGTACAAGGTGAACTGGGAGAGTGTACTCTTCTGGAAGCCAAGGAAGTAGAGAGATTCCAAAAGGTGGGAGTCATCAGTGTCAAATGTAGTAGAGTGATCCAGAAAGATTTGTTGTTGTTGGTTGCCAACAGTTGATAAGACACATAGCTGCCAGGTTTTCCAAAATGAAGGTCATGATTACTTTGGTCTGAGCAGAGTGGGTAAGGGTGTGTGTAGGGGGAGGGGAAGCCAGACTTCGAAGTATTGAGACAGCCAGTGGAGACAACAGTTTAGGGGTCTGTATGAGAGGGAGAGAAGCACTGGAAGCTAACTGGAGAGGAGACTTTGAGTGGAGGGTTGACTTGATCGTTTGTAGGACTGGAGAGACTTGAGATTGTTTAAAGGCTGAGGGGAAATAGCCATGAGCTAAAGAGGCTTTAAGGGCCCAACCCTGACTTGACCACTCCTACAGTTTGCCCAACACTTCCACACTCCTATCTCATTTAGTAATTTCAATGCGGTGAGCTTTGAAACTAACGGTGCGACTGAACCTGGGGGGAGGTTTGGGAAAGGACAGCAGTGGACCCATCTCGATCCCGTGCTCTGTTGGCCAGTGTGAGGAAACGTGACAAAACTCTCCAAGTCCCATATAACCCAGAGCACAAGGTGTCGTGGACTCAGGGCGGTGTGCTGCCTCAGATGAGGTGTTACCTGTGCCTGAATGAACTCTGTCCCCGGTAAGTGTTTCCATGTGCCATGGACCAGGGACAGCGTCCTGCCCTTGGCGTGGTGTCCTCAAGTGCGGTGGACCAGGGCTGCCTGCTGCCACTCCCCTCGGACGCTCAAGGAGCTAAGAGTTACGTTTATGGCAAGGTAGAATAACGGTAACATTTATGGCCAGGCCTCAAAGGCGCGGGCGATGTAGACCCGAAAGCCGAGAGATGGCAGGGGTTCGAGGCAGCAGGTGGCTGAGCGCGTTCCCCGCTTCCCGCGCGCGTCGCGGAGGGGGTGCAGCGAAAACCCAGCCCGCGATTTGGATATCCGGTCTGAGCCGTGCCTCGAGATACATCTTCTGCGGAGGGAAGTATCTGATTTGCCTCCAGCACATTCAAAAGAAACTGTTTCCCGCCGGAGGCGATCTGGTGGGCGTGTGGGCGCTTTCCCTAGGCTACACCTCCCAGTCCTCCACCCGAGGCCGGGCGCTGGACCGCTGGCTAAATGCAAATTAGAGGTGTTCCGCTTATCTTTGCAGAGGGTAGGTCTAAGGGAGTGAAGGAGACCTGGACTGGGAGCTCGGATCTGGCATCTACTATTCTAATGCAGGATTCCTCTGTGACTCTGGGCAAATCTAGTCTCCATCCTTCACTGGGTCTCAGTTTCTCTGTTCATAAAATGGGGTTTTGCACCATAATCTTTGGCGTTGCACGAAAGGACAAATTCTACCTCTTCCCGCCCCAAACAGCCATTCTCCATCCGCTCACCCCAGACCCCGACACAAGCGTCTCTCGGAGGGCCTAGCCTGGAATTCCTGCTCTTCGCGCGCTTCGGGGAGGCTCAAACCCAGAGGTGGGCGGGGTCGACTCATCGCCCCGCCCGCCCCGCCCCTCCTGACGTCCCCCACCACCCTCGGCGGTGGGATGAGACAGTCACGTGACCTCACATCCGGAGCGGGAGTCCTGAGCTGGCCGCGCGCGAGCGCGCTCACCCGCCCGGCGGCTCTTCCCGCAGCGTGATCCGGACGCTGCCGCCGCCGAGGGGAGGGGGCTTCCCTACGTCGCAGGCGGCGAGAGGCCGTTTCCCAGTGCAGACCGCCCCCTTCTCCTGCCCTCCTCTCTGCGGCGCTCCCTGGTTCTCCCCGTGCCCGGGCTGCACGCCGCCGCTGCGGGCGCAGACGAGGAGAGCGCGGCCGCCCTTGCGCCTGGCCCGGC
>NW_004443962.1:3239015-3244267 GCF_000243295.1 Trichechus manatus latirostris | reverse complement strand
GCGATGGGGCTGGGCTGAGGCGAGGCGAGGCGGCGGCGACAGCGGCGGCCCGGGCCCCCGCGGCCTTTGGGGTGCTGCGGCTAGTGGGCCGCCTAGGAGACCGCGAGCTGCGGGTGGCGGCCGGTGAGTGGCCCTGGCTTTCCGGGGTGCTGGAGGGTCGGGGGAGCGGGGCGTGGAGCGGTGGATGGTGGTGATGGGAGAGGTTGGAGGAGGCGAATGGTATTGTCAGAGGTGTCAGGTCCCTGGTGAATTTATGGTCTCGGACCGGAATTGGACATCACTTCTCTTGGAAGGTGTTGGGGCGGGGGACGCGGAGGGGACGCTGAGCCCGTGGAATGTCTGGGACAGGTGAGGGAGAAAGAAGGATCCACGATGTGGATGTGAAGGCCGGGTTCGGACACGCTGTTCGCAAGGAGGGCGGGTATGTGCTGGGCCGGGGAGAGGGACGGGGTCCAGCCCCTTTAGAAAGTCCGGGAGGTGGTGTGGTCTTGAAGGTAGGAGTATTGGCAGGGCCCTTGATGGGCTTGTGCGGGTGCTCACTGAAGGAATCTTGAGTTCATTCTTAGTGAGTAGTAGATGTTCTTGCCAGTCATCGCAATGTACAGATCAGTGTGGCCAAGAGAGGAAAAGTGACTGCTGACTTGCCTAAGGCCTCTCACTGTGAGTCGGCTGCGGTGACAACTAGGAAAACCCAGATGAGGCCACCTGGAGACCCGGGCTCTTTCCTCCAGGACTTCAGTAGTCGCGACCTTTATGGCCTTTCCTTTTACGAGGTTAGGTCCTGGTGGATGTAGGACCTGTTTTTGCGTTTGGGAGGAGTTCAGGATGGACAGTAAGTCACTTTGGGGCTTCTCAATTTGGACAGCTCTTGTAACAGATGTGTATTTTTTCCTCTTATAGATCTGCAAGAAACATCCTTGGATCCTGGTGTCTGGACATAGGAGGTATGAATCACTCACATAATTAAGTACTTTTGACCGTCAGTGTCTTAGAGCTGTATTTAGTGGCTATGTCAGTGCAAAATGAATGAGTATGGAGTCGTAAACCTAGAAACCCGTGTTCCTCTACACAGGCTTCTGAACTAAATGGGAAGAACATTATGATTTGTGTAATGGCTACTGTAGATCTGTAAGACAGGAAGTTAGAAGTGTAAAAATCGGAAGAAGTGCGAGGACGTTAAAGATGATTGCAAAATGAAGAGTTAGGATCTTCTAAATGTTTTGTTGCTAAAGCAATATTGTGCTGATTTGGTTGTCCTTTGAAGGGGGAGTAAGAAACTAAAGGGCTCTACCCTAGGTAGAGACTGTTTGCCAGGGCACATGTGTTAATTTTATTTCCCTGGAATATATGTGACATTCTTTTCTCTAGAGGATTGTTGCTTTGCTGAGTAGGCTACAGATGCCAAAATAAGTGTGTGTGGGCACCCCATCCTGCTTTAGCAGGCCCTTTTTTAAGGCAGATCAATTCCTGGAAGTTGTTTGAAATAGTGAACCCATTATTAATTGTTGTAGTTTACTTTTGCTGTTATCCTTGTTTTTGTATTATCTACCATTAGATCAGGCTGAGGGTAAGACTTAAATGAGATTTTTGAATTGTCAGGACCACAAAGCCGTTTTTGGTCAGGAGATTGGGTAGAAAAAGTGATAACACTGGTTGGTTGCTTCAGTTTATAAATAGCACAGTTATAATTAAATAAAAATATCGAGTAGCAGTTTATTTTGAAAGTAACGTTGACAAGCTTCAATCTGATGCAGTGTATAGTAGGAGGGTAGATTTCTTTGTCCAGGCCAGCCAGTAAGCTTTCTTTAGGGGACCTCTGGTAATTAAAATTTTAATTTACAACTGATTTGAGGTAAATAGGGTAAACTCCTACATAGTAGGAAACTAGTTTCGTAGTAACTAGAACAAGCTTTATAAGCCTGAATGTCTAAATAGTGTCTTCTGATGGGTGTTCTACTTGGTTCTGCTTACCAGATATTAGAGCTGAAATACTCCTGCTGGTTTACAAAGTCCAGTTCCCGTTGAGTTGATTCTGACTCCTGGTGTGTCAGAGTAGAACTATGCCCCATAGAGTTTTCAATGGCTGACTTTCTAGAAGTAGATCACCAGGCCTTTCTTCTAAGGCATCTCTGAGTGGACTTGAGCTTCCAACATTGGGTGAGCAGCCAAATGTGTTAACCATTTGCACCACCCAAGGTGTCTGCTGGTTTAGTTAGCCTTTGATGGTAACTTCATTTAGGCAATATCAGTTTCTCATTTATATCATATTTCCAGTATGAGTTCTTATGTGTACAGTAAGTGTGTGCTGGCAACTACAGCGTGTTGTGCTGGAAAGACCATGAACTTGGGACTCAGACCTGAGTTTGAGTTTTGACCTTCTTAACTAGCTGTTTGATTTTGAACACTGCTAATAGTTATTGAGTATGCTTACTGAATACTAGGCCCTGGATTAAACACTTGACATTTAAACGCCTTTTTACAGATGAGGAAACTGAGGTTCAGAGACGTTAAGTTGCCCAGAGTCACGTACAGCTAACATCACAAACCTAGACGTAGAAGTCTCTATGTCACACACGGAGCCTTGGTGGCGCAGTGATTAAGAGTTCATACAGTCATATAGAGCTAGGATTCTGACTGATTTCAAAGCCCCTTAGACTTACTGTAAATTACTTGATTTTCCTGGTTGGTTTTTTTTAATTGGAGGATTAGCTGAGAATATATGTAACGAAAGGAGCACTCTTTCCGGCACATACTGGTACCTCTCCCCCTTCCATCCTATATACTGAATCAAGCTGTGCTTGTGTAGCATGGTGGTTTTGTACCCACTGTGAATATGAGGTTTTAAAATATGATTATAGTTTATTCCTAAGATTATTGTTAATCCCAGGAAATGGGCCCTGGATCATAGTTTGATATATAACCTACTCAGTGGTCAAGCTCAGTGAGAACTGAACAGTGATATGGGGGTGTTGTGGGGAGCTTTGTCTTTATTCTATATTTTTTTCCCAGTGGTCTGGGTGACGATGGGAATAAAAACTTTATACTTGTCAGTGGCAATACCCATTGCTGTCAAGTTGAATTCTGACTCATAGCGACCCTGTAGGACAGAATAGAACTGCCCAATAGGGTTTCCAAGGCTGTAAATCTTTACAGAAACCGACTGCCACATGTTTCTCCCATGGAGTGGCTGGGTTTGAACTGCTGACCTTTCGATTAGCAGCTGGGTGCTAAACCACCGTGCCACCAGGGCTTCTTGAATGGCAACAAAGTGGTTGTAATTTCTTAAATCTCAGAAGACAGTCGTAAAATCACAGCATGATCTTGATAACTTGATTTATCTGAAGTCAGAGTCTGTTCACTGGTATTGGTGACCAAAACCAGAAACCAAACCAAACCCACTGCCTTGGAGTCGATTCTGACTCATAGGGACCCTATAGGGCAGAGCAGAACTGCCCCGTAGGGTTTCCAAGGCTGTAAATCTTTATGAAAGCAGACTGCCACATCTTTCTCCTATGGAGCGGCTGGTGGGTTTGAACTGCCGACCCCGACCTTTCGGTTAGCAGCCAGGTGCTTAACCACTATGTCAGCAGGGCTCCTGGAGGCACTTGTATGTGCGTGGATCATAAGTTAAATAGAAAGTTAGTAGCTTATCACTTATTAAAGATAACTCTTAAAACTCTTGATCTAAAGAGCTGAGTAAAGTGAAATCACCTTTTATGTGGGGGCTTTGGGCTTAAAGTCTCATTTAAGGTAAAAATCCTGTATAGTCAAAATTATCATTGAAAAGACCCTTTAGGAAGGCACCAGTTTGAAAACTGGTTGGAAACTTACATAACCAGTTTACTAGTTGCCATTGAGTTGATTGTGATTCATGGTGACTCCGTGTGTGTCAGAGTAGAATTGTGCTCTATAGGTTTTCAGTGGCTGATTGCCAGGCCTTTCTTCTGAGATGCCTCTCGGTTGCCTTGAACCGCCCACCTTTCAGTTAGTAGCTGAGCGTTTTAACCATTTGCACCACCCAGGGACTCCTGACTGAGGAACAGTGAGTTGTGTTCTGCATTTCATGCTCACCCTGGGATGGGGGTATAAATGACAGGTGTCCTGCCACCATTATTTAAATTATTTTTCGGTTTTACGTTTCTTTTTCCCTCCAGCATATCTAGTTGAATTGGTGTAATTAAATGCATATGTGATGTGACTCCATAGTGTGAATAATGGAGAGAGAAATTAGGTAGATTATTATGAAAATCCCCTACTCTCTAGGGTATGCTAGGTGTTACGTATCACAGAAAGGCTAAGTAAAAAAAAGTGGGGAATTTTGAGGGTTTGTATAATTCTAAGTTGATACTGAACTACTTTCACTTTTCAGAGTTAGTGCCTTGTTTACTGCTAGCAAGATCTGCATTCGGTGTTAAAATAACTATATAAATTGTTAATGCTTTCCCTAGAAATAGAAATACCATATGATCAGCAATCCCACTCCTAGGAATGTATCCTAGTGAAATGAGAGTCATCACACAACTAGACATATGCACAGCCATGTTCATTGCAGCCTTGTTCACAATAGCAGAAAGATGGAAACAACCTAGATGCCCACCAACGATAAACTATGGTACCTACACACAATGGAGTACTACGCAACCATAAAGAACAATGATGCATCTGTGAAGCATCTCATAACATGGATGAATCTGGAGGACATTATGCTGAGTGAAATAAATCAATCACAAAAGAACAAATATTGTATGAGACCACTACTGTAAAAACTTATGAAAAGGTTTACACACAGAAATAAACAATCTTTGATGGTTACGAGGGAGGGGAGGGGTGGGGTTGGGAAAACACTAAATAGACAATAGTTAAGTGGTAACTTTGGTGAAGGGTAAGACAGTACACAATACTGGGGGAGCCAGCACGACTTGTCTGAGCCAAGGTCATGGAAGTTCCATAGACACATCCAAACTCCCTGAGGGAATGAACTGCTGGGCTGAGGGCTCTGGGGACCATGGTCTCAGGGAATATCTAGCTCAACTGGTATAACATAGTTTATAAAGAAAATGTTCTACGTTCTACCTTGATGAGTAGCATCTGGGGTCTTAAAAGCCTGTGAGTGGCTATCTTAGTCATCTAGTGCTGCTGTAACAGAAATACCACAAGTGGATGGCTTTAACAGAGAAAAATTTATTCTGTCACAGTCTAGTAGGCTACAACTCCAAATTCAGGGCATCAGCTCAGGGGACAGCTTTCTCTGT
>NW_004443962.1:3210699-3237397 GCF_000243295.1 Trichechus manatus latirostris | reverse complement strand
GTGTTCCCTTGGAGCTGATGCCTTGAATTTGGGCTTGTAGCCTACTGGACTGTGAGAGAATAAACTTCTCTTTGCTAAATCCATCCACTTGTGGTATTTCTGTTAGAGCAGTGCTAGATGACTAAGACACCTACCTTAGAGAATTGCAAAGATAAGAGCCTCAGTAAACGACAGCTTACTGTTTGTTGGTTTAATACCCATTTTATTTATTCAGAACAAGTCTTGGGTATGTGGAGGAGGGCATGATTGATGATTGATTTTATTTTATTGACTAGAGCGGCAGGCAGTAATGACATGGTGTTGTATTCAGACTTTTCTTAGGGAAAACACATCATGATTTTACATTTTAGTGGCAGCATCCTAAAAAGCTCAAGATGTTACCCTTGTGTATCGCTTATGTACATTAAAAAAAAATTTTTTTTTGGTGCAGATATACACAATAGAACATGTACAGATTAATGCCGTTGGCTGCACTCTTTACACTGTGTCACCATTCTCACTGTCTGTACTCATATTGTTTCACCACCACTGACTTTCACTTTTACTCTTTGTGCCCCTTAACTTTCTGTTCTGTGCTTTAGAGTTACTGTTGTTAATTTGATCTCAGATAGATAATAGTTTAAAAGATCACAATGTTCAAGGCTGACATTCTTTATTAATTGAGCTAAACCATTGTTTTGTTTAAAGATGACTTCATGGGATAGTCTTGGTTCAAAGTTCAAAGAATATTTTAGGGCAGTAGATCTGGGGATTCTCCCAGTCTCAGTGGATCCGGTAAGTCTGATTTCAGTTAAGAATTTGACCTTCTGTGCCACATTTTTCCTGCTTTTGGCTAGGATCCATCTGTTGGGTCCTTGGTCAAAACATTCAGTAATGGTAGCCGGGCACCATTTAGTTATTCTGGTTTCATGGTGATGAAACAATAGTTCATGGATGCAATTAGACCTACAGTCATTTCCTTCTCCAGTTCCTGAGTCGTCTCCTTCTACTGCTGTAGGTAAATAGAAACTAATTGTATCTTGGGTGGCTGCTTGCAAGGTTTTAAGACCCCAAGCGCTGCTCACGGAACTTGGACGTACAACAGAAACTCTAAAAACATTAGGCCAGTTGACTGGATAGTCCCACAAAGCCATGACCCTAAACCTTCAAGAAATCTTGTCCTATGAGGTGTTTAGTTGTACCTCATTGGTATCAACAAGTGTAGCCTTTTCTGTAAGCTTATATATAACACTGTATTTGCTATTTCACCGTGTTTTTCTGGGGTACAGCTTAGTTATATCAGTTACATTAGTCAAGTTGTGTAACTATTACCCTTAGTTGATGCCAGTTTTCCTACAACTGTAGATGAAAATTCACTGTTTCCCAAGGAATGATTCCCTCCTCTTCCTCCCTTCTCCCATTCCTGGTAACTACTGGTAACCATTGGTCTCTATATATTTGCTGCTGCTTGTCATTTCGTGTAAGTGAGACCCTGCAATATTTGTCCTTTTGTGATTTGCTTGCTTCACTCAACGTAATGTCTTCCAGGTTCGTCCTTGTAGCATGTTTCAGGACTTCATTTTTCCTTATGGCTGAGTAGCCATTGTATATATGTACGGTGTTTTGTTTATTCATTCGTCTTTTGATGGGCACTTTTGATTGTTTCAACCTTTTAGCTATTGTGAGTAGTGCTGCAGTGAGCATGGGTGTACATATAGCTGTTCCTGTCGATACTTTCAGGTCCCTAGGGTGTACCTAGGAGTGGAATTGCTGGGTCATATGATAGTTCTGTTTTTAGTTTCTTGAGGAATTGCCATGTTGTTTTCTACAACAGTTGTACCATTTTACATTCCCAACAGCAGTGGATAAGAGTTCTGACCTCCCCACGTTCTAGCCAATATTTGTTGGTTTTGGTCATTACCAGCTAATGTACATTTTATGTATATTTTTGTCTTTCTGTTTGTATCTCTCGGTGTTTCCAACCCCCTACCACCACGTCTTCTGTGCTGCTGTTTATACTGTTTGTTACCCATTCTCTCGCCCTTAACTAGTCATGTTATAAAATTTGAAAATATTTCATTGTGTTTATTTAATAGAATTTTATGTTCCTTATTTTCATTTTAAAACACTGATTAGTGAAATGTTTCTATATTTTTTTTTAAAGGTAACTTGAAACTTTAGTTTACTTCTGTGGTCTTTGGATTGATTTCTTTAACCACGGATCACTGTTTTTTCATAGAAGATTTTTCATCCAAGGCCGTCAATTTTCTAAGCTTGTTTACCATTTATTTTTGTCCATGGTTTCCTAACGTTTCTCCTTTTTAAATTTTTTTTCCCTTAAATTTTGCCCATATACAGGAAATCGAAACCTTATTTAAATGCTAATAATAAATTCATTTTACTAAGTAAAATAAAAGTGGCATAATTTGGCCTGGAGCACTAATTATTTGAAAGAGAACAAACTTAGCAAATTCTTAGTTAAAATATATTTTTATTTCATGGGTCTCTTTGTTATGAAAATACACTGTTTATAGTTATCTCAAGGAGCCTGGGTGGCACAAGTTGTTTGCAATCAGATGTTAGCTAAAGGTTGGCAGTTCAAACCCACCTAGCAGCTCCACAGAAGAAAGGCGTGGTGAACTGCCTCTGTAAAAACTACAGCCAAGAAAACCCTATGGAGTAATTCTACTCCACAGCACACGGGATTGCCATGAGGTAGGGTCTGACTCAACAGCAGCAACAACAAGAACATAATTATCACCACTGCCTGAGAGTTAGTTGAAATAATTTTGAGCTAACCCATGGTTGTTTTCTGTTCAGTTTTTGGTGAGAAGAATAGAATAAACCACTTAATTTACTCAGGTTCAAAAATATTTTTTTATTTTTATGGTAAAAATATATATATAAAAATTGGTCATTTCAACATTTTTTACATGTGACATTAATTACGTTCATCCTGTTGTACAACCATCACTACTTTCCATTTCCAGACTTTTCCATCATCTTTAAGAGAAACTCAGTTAAGTCTCAGCCCTTACGGTGACTTCCGCTTCCTCTCACCCCTGGTAATCGCTAATTAACTTTAGCTTCTATACATTTGCCTATTGTAGATATTTTGTATAAGTGGGAGCATGCAATATTTGTCCTTTTGTGACTGACTTATTTCATTCAGCATAATGTTTCCAAGCACCATCCGTGTTGTGTCATGTTTCAGGACTTTTTTTTCCTCTTTATGGCTGTGTAATACTCCATTGTGCATGTGTACCACATTTGGTTTACCTACTTAACTGTTGATGGACATTCGGGTTGTTTCTACCTTGTGGCTGTTGTGAATGATGCTCCAGTGAACATTGGTCGATAGATATCTGTGTTCTTGCTTTCAGTTGTTTTGGGTATATATTTAGGAGTGAAGTTGCTGAGTCTTATGGTGATTCTGTGTTTAACTTTTTAAGGAACTGTCAGTGGCTGGACCATTTTGAAATCCCGCCAGCAGTGGATGAGGGTGGGTTCCAGTTTTTCCATATCCTTGCCAATATCTGTTTTTCAGGTTTTTTTGTTTGTTTGTTTGTTTTTAATTTTTTTATCGTAGCCTTCTTAATGGGGGAATAGTGACATCTCATTGTGGTTTTTATTGCATTTCCCTAATGACGTTGAGCATCTTTTCATGTGCTTGTTGGCCATTTGTTTTTACCTTCCTTGGTGAAATGTCTGTTCAAATCCTTTGCCTGTTTTTTGATTGGGCTGTTTGTCTTTTTGTTGTTAAGTTGTAGGAGTTCTTTATATATTATGGATCCTAAACCCTTATTAGCTATATCGTTCCCCCAGATTTTCCTAGTCTGTAGTGAATCTCTTCATTTTGTTGATAAAGTCCTTTGATGAGCAAAAGGTTTTAATTTTGATGAAGTCCAGTTCATCTATTTTGTCTTTTGTTGCTTATGCTTTTGGTGTCATAGCTAATAATCCATTGTTAAAAACCCAAAGCATTACCCCTGTGTTTTGTGTTGAGAGTTTTATGGTTTTAGTTCTTACATGTAGGTCCTTGATCCATTTTGAGTTAATTTTTGTATATGGTGTAAGGTATGGGCTCAGCTTCATTCTTTTGCATTGTGTCTTTGTGCAAATCCAGTTGTCCCAGCACCATTTATTAAAGAGACTGTTCTTTCCCCCATTGAATGAACTTAGCACCCTGCTGAAAATCAGTTGGTCATAGATGTATGGGCTTATTTCCGGACTTTAAATTCTATGTCATTGCTCTCTATGTCTGTCGTTATACCAGTGTCAGACTGTTTTGATTACTGTGGCCAAAAGTATTTTAATATGTTTTTTCCCTAAATCCTTTCTCATCTCTGGTACAGCCCATAGTGAATGATTCTTTCTCATGTTCCGTTAAAAGTTGTGGTAATTACCAATTATTGTAATGCAGAAGAGTTGAGATTTTATAGGCAGTAAGGAAGGAGACTTGGTTAGGGCCTCTTGGTTTTGTCCTTAGGATTGTGTTGGCACATCTAACTATTCAACAGATGTTTTTTTAGCTCCTGTTGTGCTATGCATAGGACTAGATGTTGTTATCCATTGGTGAATGAATTCTGTCATCTTGGAGATAAACAGTCTAGCTGGTAAACACTGGCTGCTGTATAACACAAGACCAGAAAGCACCAGTCACATCGTGTTCTTTGGTCGTGTGGCCCCTTGGCATGGCCTTGGGTCAGTTGAAAAAAGTTCAGAATTTCTTGAAATCTTTAGTGCTTCTTCATTACCTACAAGATGAAATCCATATTCGTTATCATGTCACACAGGGCCTTTCATCATAATCTGATCCTGTCCCATCAAAAAGAACTAAAATATAGGTCTGTTTCCAGCCATTTCCCAGAGGCCATCTTGTACTTCCTGGCACTTTCTAGTATCTCACACCTTGGTACTTCTGATTGTGGTAATTTCTGTCCTTGCATTCTATTCCTTTGTCCTGTGAGTCCAAATGAACTCGACAGCAAGGGATTTGGTTTTTGCTTTTCGTCCTCCCTAAGGAGTTTCTGGGTGGTTCAAATGGTTAACAGGCTCGGCTGCTAACCCAGAGGTTGGAGGTTCAAGTCCACCCTGAGGTGCCTCGGAAGAAAGGTCTGGTGATCTACGTCCGAAAAATCAGCCATTGAAAACAGTTCTACTCTGATACGTGTGGGGTTGCCGTCAGTCGGAGTTGACTCAACGGCAACTGGTGGTGGTCCTCCCTAAATATTTTCCCTCTTTTTACTGCTTGTTTGCTTGACCCTGCTTGTTCCTTCAGGTCTTAGATCAAGGGATATTTTATTTCTGAAGTCTTTTCTGTACTTACGCCTTCTGTCTCTTTCCTCACTGCTCTTTTCCCTGTCCTCATTGCTCCCATGATACATACTTCATTGCAGGACTCAACCGTTTTGTTATGATGTGTTTGCTTACTTATCTGTCTAGCCCTCTATACTTGGCTCTTTGAAGTTAGAAATTTAGTCTTTGTGATCTCCAGCATTTCGCAAGGTGCTTGGCACACGGTAGACAATAAATGCTTTAACAAATGACTTTTTATGAAATTGGAAGTGGCAATAAACCATAATGACTCTTGATAGAATGCTGATTTATTATTTACAGATTTATTTTGAAATATTAGGATACTTGGGCAACATCTTGGTCTTCTCAATTAATTTTACCTTTTCCTAAATCAGAGAGTGGTCTAGGATTAGATTTCAAGGGACTTAAAAAAAAAAAAAACCTCGCTGGTATCAAGTCGATTCCGACTCATAGCGACCTTATAGAACAGAGTAGAACTGCCCCATAGAGTTTCCGAGGAGTACCTGGTGGATTCGCACTGCCGACCTTTTGGTTAGCAGCCATAGCATTTAACCACTACACCACCAGGGTTTCCTTCAAGGGACTACTTGACTAAAATCAAAGTACTGTTTATGTTTAAGTTCATTGACAACCAAGTTGGTGAGACTACCTGTACATAATAATGAAAAGTTGACCATAAGTGTTCTCAACTAAAACAAACAAAACTGTTTCATCCAGGAAGGATGAGTGATCCATTGGATTGCGGTGGCCCCTGTTCCATCTCTGTCAGTAGCTGCTGTGTAGGAGTGGATGAGGTGAAGTTAGGACACTTCAGGGGAGCCCAGTTTGGCAGAGTCTCTCAGACTCTTATATGGGCCTGCCCCTCTGAGTGGTAGAGCTGCCATGCCCACTCCCCACATCTCCTTCATACTTCCGTTTTTACTTTGTTAACTTAGAGATCCATCTTACTTTGCAGGCTTTGAGGAACTGTCACTCAGCTACTTACTACACGAAATGACTTGGTTAGGAGAAAAAGAAAGTGGTTGCTGTGGTGGAGGTGGGGATTGTGTGGGGTTTCACAAGGTCACTAAAGGACCTGGGAAAGAGGGTATCAGGAGAGTTGGGAAAGGGGTCATAGGGATGAAATATGAGAACATGCCCAAGACCAAACTTAAAGTTTTGCCCTGTAAGAGTGTATTGTTGGGAGCTGCCCTGGCATCCCAACCTTTAAGGTTTTTAGTCTGTAATTCCAGTATCATGGGACAAGTGCTCTGACACATGTAGGATACAAAGGTGGGGGAATCCTCTGCTGGGATGTAACCAAAGAAAGCTTAGTAGAGAAGATACTTGAGCTGGGTCTTGAAGGACAAGTAAGAACTCTCCAGCCAAAATAAAAATAAACCCACTGCCATAGAGTTGATTCCAATTTATAGTGACCCTATAGTACAGAGTAGAACTGCCCCATAGGGTTTCCAAGGGCATAAATCTTTATGGAAGCAGACTGCCACGTCTTTCTCCTGTGGAGCAACTAGTGGGTTCGAACCGCTGACCTTTTGGTTAACGGCCGAGTGCTTAACCACTGTACAACCAGGGCTCTACCAGAGTAAGTTAGGGAAGGGTGTTCCTAGAGACTTGGTAACCTGGCTGCCTGCCCTACCACCTAGGCTAGGGTAATGTGGACTGCAATTCAGCAGAATTGTGGAGGGTAAAAAGGGCATTTGTGAGCCATCTTGAGAACCTAGTCACTATTTTCCCTGTGAAAAAATGCATTTCAAGTACAATTTGGAGCAAGAACTGACTTTCAGATGAACAGCCCCTCACGAGCTCCAGACCCACATGCTGCCCGCCCGCGTGCCGTTGCTTGATTTGTTAGTAAAGCTTTTTTGCTGTAAAGTAAACCCATGCTTGACTTCCTAGGGGAAATGAAAAATGCTAATTTTGGTTAAGTGTAGATTCTTTTTCCCTATTTTTTTTAAAAAAGATGATGCTGTTTAAAAACCGATAAAGAAATCGGTAATGCCTGTAAAAGTGTTTTGTAAACTGAAAATCCCTTTACAGACGCCAGTTACTTTTATTATGGTTGGTATAGTACCAACTATATATGTATACACACGTGTATATATATGCGCACTTGTTGTTCTTAAATCCTGGGTGGTAGACTACAGGATAACCGTCAGATGTTAGAAAGTTAGAATTTCTACGATGTTCGTACCGCGAGTAATCCTCTTCAGTGGCAGTATTTATATTGCTATCTTTTTGAAATATTTGTTGAATACAAATGTTAAGAGCTTTGTACTGCCTTTTTTTTCCTGTGCTGAGTCAACATGGGTAGGTTTCAAATTGGGAAAAAGGAATAAAGTGGAAAAACACAGATTTAAGCAATTTTAGAAAGATGATCCAAGTGCCTGTCGGTAACAATTGTAAATCTGCAGAGGATTGTACTTTTTTTGTCCAGAATAGTTTCCTAGTGATTTTGTGCTTCTTTGTGGTCAGGTTTTCAAATCATAATGTCTGGAAGAGTGAAATGTGAACCGTCCTATAATGTAGATCATGAGGGAAAACTATTTTTGCTTTTTTGCAAATAGAATACAATACAGGCAGTCCCCAGATTACGAACGAGTTCTCTTGCTGAGTCTGTAAGTCACATTTGTATGTAGATCGGAACAGTGAGGTACTGTTGATATCTAACATCAGTTAGTCAAATGTTTGTCTTAGTATAGGATATATAGTGTACTTTTTATGCATAAAAAACATTAAAGGAACACTTCCAGATACACTAAAACATCTTTACGTAATACAGTAATAGTAATAATAATAATAATAATGTTTTGATGCACGTCACAAAGTAGCGCCCATTTGTTATTACAAACCATTGTATGTACCTCGCATTTTTAATGTAATAGGCTTTATGGGGGTTGGTTGGTAACTGTGGGTTGTACATAAGTCGGACCTTCGTAACCTAGGGACTGCCTGTACTCCTGAAGTGACCCATGCTAGGTTAATGGAAAAGATTATCTTTTGGGTTGCTGCTAATAGGGAAGATGTACACTTGTGTGGTTTATGTTTATTTCCTTAACATACTGAAGACTCATTCTCTGGAAAATTTTCTTTTCCTGTTCTTGTCTTTTTTTCTTATCTCTTCCTATCTCATTCTGCAGCCCCCCTTCTCATTCTTGCCCTCCCTTCTGTTTCTCACCCTCCCCCCTTAGATTATTGACTGCTATTCTCAATCTAGCTCATAGTCTTCGTGTGACTCTTATTTACAACCAGAGAAATTTTCTGCATGTCATTGAGCCTAATATGCCATTGATTTTAAGACTCATCATTTATGTACTACCATGAAAGAATGCTTTCTCTCTTAGAATCTAAATTTTATACTTATTGAAAGAGTTCTCTTACGCTTCATAATTTTTTTTCGAATCTCTCTCTTCTGCATTAATTAAAAGGAAAATATAAACAAAATAAATTGGTTAAGACATTCCAGAAACCACGTTACATTCAGAGTCCCGCTTTCTCCTGCTGTTTTTTTGGTAGCTTTTGTGCATGCTATTACTTTTTATTTCAGTGTGCAACTACCAAAAAAATCCCACAAACCCATTGTCATCAAATTGATTCTGACAGTGACCCCACGTGGTACAGAGTAAAGTTTTCTTGGCTGTAATTTTTACAGAAGCAGACTGCCACTCTTTCTCCCAAGGAGCGGCTGGTGGGTTTAAACCACCAAGCTTTAGCTAAGCACAAACTGTTTGTGCAACCCAGGGACCTACAGTGTAATCTTTTTTGAAGACTTAATCAACCGTTTGAACTCAGCGTTGTGCTATCAGCAGTGCACATTAGTCAACTGAAATGACGATAAAAGCCAACTTTGAGCACGTGCACGCAGTGACCACTTCATCATGAGTCACCTGCCGACAGCAGTAATAAGATTTCATTTAAGATGCATCAAAGGTGGTGCAGTGGTTAAGCTCTCGGCTGCTAACCGAAAGGTCCCATCAGCCACTCCTTGGGGGAAAGAGTGGCAGTCTGCTTCTGTAAAGATTACAGCCTTGGGAACCCTATGGGGCAGTTCTGCTCTGTCCTATAGGGTCGCTGTGAGTCACTGTGAGTCGTAGTTGACTCAACGGCAGCAGGTTTGGTTTGGAAGATGCATCAGGGTTTCGCTGTGTTAAAATGTGAAAAATATGTCTCAGAGTTAATGAATGGTTCTAGATTTCAGAGATCATCTTTAAGTTATGTGATTGAAATATCAAAAAGTTATTAGGGATTTTGATTAATATCATTAAAATATAAAAGTAGTCACTAATTTGCATTAAAATGGAAGAGACATATATTAATTAATAAAACTCTTACCTCTTTAACTTCAAAGTATCATTTTTAGTTTGGAGGAGTTAAGCTTACTTACCAAATTTGGTTTGTTTACACTGTTGATAGAAGCCGTTACTGGAATTCTTGGTTTGTTAATTCCTGTTGTATTAGATTGAAGGCAGTGGTGGTTCAGTGGTATAATTCTTGCCTTCCATGCAGGAGACCAGGGTTTGATTCCTGGCCAGTGCATTTCAAGAAGAGCCACCACTCATCTGTCAGTGTCGTTTTGTGTGTTGCTGTGATGCTAAACAGGTCTCAGTGGTACTTCCAGACTAAGATAGGCTAGGAAGAAAGGCCTGGCCATCTACTTCCAAAAATCAGCCAATGACAGCCCTATGGATTGCACCATTTGATTCTGTTGTGCATGGGGTCGCCATGAGTTGGTGGCTGACTCCACAGCAGCTGACAATATTATATTAAATGTCCGTGCCACACAATAACTTTTTGAGTTGTCTTATAAATATTCTTATCTCTTCCATTCCAACTAGGTGTTTTTTGCTTGTAAGGCCTCTCTTTTGCCCCTAAAGAAAAAAACCAGAATTTTTATACTCTTCATAATAAGTCTAACAATGTAGAGGAATTTGAGGAAACAGTTAACAGTAACCTCTGCCCTGCAATATGTACGCACTCTAAGATAATGGTAATAGTTCCATGTGTATCTTACATCTTTCTCTTTGTTCTTTTTAATCATGTATCTACAAAGTTTTTCGGTTGTTACAGAAATATTTTAGACGTTCTTTTTTTTCTCTCTTCATATATTATGAATTTCTGTCTTGGTCTCTACATATAGATTTAACTCATTCTCCTTAAATTCTTTAAGTTATTCATTCCTTCCACTGTTCATGGACATTCAGATGGTTTCTGTGATTGTTTTTTCTCCTGCTACAAACACTGCTGCATTTATTTCTTTGTACATACATACCTGTATATAGGTACAGGTGACATGGATTTTTGAAATTGGAATTGCTGAATCAGAGTACATGTGGGTTAAATTTTTTTTAAAATTAATGTTGTTATTGAGAATATATACAGCAAAACATACACCAATTCAACAGTTTCTGCACGAACAATTCAGTGACACTAATGACATTCTTTGAATTGTGCAACGGTTCTCACTCTCCTTTTCTGAGTTGTCCCTTATTAACATAAACTCGCTGCCCCCTAAGTTTCCTGTCTCATCTTTCCAGTTGCTGTTTTCTATTTGATCACATGTAGATAGTTCTTAAAAGAACATAGTTCTCAAGGCTGACATTTTTTACTAGTTAAACTAAACTATTAATTTGTTTTTCAGAAGACTTCAGGCAGTATTTCTGGCTTAAGGTTTAAAGATTGTCTCAGGGCAGTAGTTTCAGGGATTCATCCAGCCTCCATGGCTCCAGAAAGTCTGTAGTCGATGAGAATTTGAAAATCTGTACTGCAAATTTTACTGTCAATTGTTTTTCCAAAAAGGTAGTACGAATCAACACTTAACAGCAATGAATAGGATTGCTCTGTGTCTGACTGTACTTTGTCAGTTCAGTGGACAAGTAATGTTTCACCACATTATTTTATACTTGAAAACACACTGCTTGCTCTCTAATAGGTTCCTGTGCTCTTTAATTGCTACTGTTGTTCCCTCTTTTACTCCAGAATATTGTAAGATCCTTAAACTCTAGTTTTAGACGGTTGTGAATTTGGAAGTAATCTGTATAAAGGGAATAATCATATACATGCTTTCCTCTTCCCCATTATCATTTGTGTTTAATGCGTGTCTTATTTTTCCATCAAGATACGTGAAACGGGGGCTCTGTTGCATAGTCAGCTCATGCTTTCCCATATTAAGATCTCTCGTGATACAAAAAATATATACCTTATATATAACTTCTCATCTTTAATCAGGCTCGATCACTTTGCATAACGGCAGCTGCTCTCGTTAGGAAGGCTTGTGAAAAGTGACGGCCTTTGTGCTTCTCAGTGTCGGAATGTCACCTAGTGGTGAAAGAATGTAACAGCAGGCTATACGCAAAGGCTGTGCTTGTGCAGGTCAGAAACTCATGGCTGGGAATTATCAGAGGGGTTATTTTTTCTAGCCGCCTCATTTTAATGGGGAAGAAGTCGAGATCAAGAGAATGGAAGGAATTTGCAAGATATTTTCGTGATGAAATGTCATTTACGGGCAAATTAAAGCAGACTCTTAAATTCCGTGTTGTCAGTTTGTTTTTTTCTTAGTTTGCATTTTAGGGGAAAGTTGTGTATCTTATTGTTCCTAATATAGGAACGGACACAGCATATATGGTCAGTTAATTTATAGATGAATTAGTTTGATAAAATAATTTAGAATTTGTTGCTACTTATGTTGTATCACTGGTTATATAATCAACTGTAGCTTTATAGAAATGTACTCATTAAAGGAGGTTTTCAAAAATGACTGTTTTCTCTTTCCTAGGGTTGAAATAACTTAAGACTGCTATCTATGCAAATGGTATAGTGCAGGCTAAGTTATATAACTTTTAATGTTCTTAATATTAATCTTAATGCAGGTAATTACACTATCATTCCTAATTATAACTTTTTGTTATAGCTATCACATTGTTTTGTAGGCATACAAAAAGGTATAATTATACAAAGAGTGCGCTTTACAAATGTAAATACAGTCTTGGTTTGGTGTATATTGGATACAATGGTCTTCCTTAAGCCTAAACACAGAAACAAAAGCGTGTATTATAAGAGAAAGTCCAAGATGGGAAGTGATAAAATGGGTATTGAGTAGAGCTTTGTTAAAATTTAGCCGGTATACTTGTAAAATTTCCATGTATTCATTAAATTATATTATGTCATTCTTATTGTTAGGAGCTGACTTGAAGTGTTAAGTTTTGCCCTCACAAAGAGCCATCACAATTGCTTGCTGTAGCTTTAAGATTCATATCTATTTTTGTTTTTAAATATAAATATTTATATAAATATTAAAATTGAGGTTCTGTAATTAGAGTTAGGATTTTGTATGCATTAGGGCGTATTTTATTTTAATCACAAAATGTAGAACTGCTTCTGAATTGCAGAAGGCCATCTTAGTTGCTGTAGATGCTACAAAATTGAAAATGAAATAATATTCTGAAGACTAGCTGTGCTGTTTATACTGGAGGATCTTCAAAACTCTTTTTGCTGGGGGGTCCTTAAAGATTGGTTTCACAAGTCTTTATTTAACATAGGTAGGTATGTTCTCAGAAAAAAAAATCTAGATCTAGAAAGCAAACAGGGGGCCCACTGGTTCTGTCATTCAGCAATACGAGGTGTCGCCAAAGTTTTAGTGCAGCTCTAATGCTAAAGACTCCAGAATATATATGCTACAACTGCCCCCCCCCCAAAAAAAAATCATGTGAAAGTTTAATTATTTAAATTTCTTTTATACCTACTTGGTGAATTTTGAATAGTACAATTTTCATTTGTTTTTTTACTTCAGCCCCTCTGAAGTTGGCAAATACTGACTAAAGTAAAAAAGTAAAATGAAAAATGTACTCAGAGTTTACAAAACTGAACTGTAAAGTAAATTTAAATAATTAAACTTTCCAATGATGTGTTTTGTAAGCTTGTAGAACATATACTTCTGGAGTTATTTTTAAAGCTTAAAATCGCCATTGCTTTCAGACTTTGAGAAATGCTGTATTTAGTGAGTATGTGCTTTGTCCCAGGCTCTGGAATAAGTGCTTTAGATACATTGGTAAACTAGGCAGATAACCTGGAGCGTACAGCCCAGTAGGGAAGATGGTAAAATAAAAGGTTAGGAATTCTTTACTTCACCATGAAATTTTCTTCGATTCCCATAAATATCAAAGAAGAATAAAGTATATCCAGTTAATTTGGAGTTGAATTTCTTTTATGTTTCTCATATGTAACACCGTGCTGCTTAATACTGGAATGATTAATTAAAGATAGTGTTTTATTGCTTTGCTTGAAGTTTTTACAGATCATTCTCTAAATCACCATGTAAAATTACCTGCTATGGAATTCTAGGCACATGCGTAGAATATCCCTATAAAGACACACACATACTATTATAATAGTGTTGTTACAGCACATGAGAAACCCAGTTTTGCAGTAGAGATGGCTTAGGGGTTTGGGGTTTCTGTGCCTGGTCAGGCCAGCTCATCTTATTTTAGGAGATGAGATCAGGCTTTTAGCCTAGACTAAAGACTCTAAATGGTTCTTAGTAATTTGTATAATGTTGGGGGAAAAACAAGTGACCTTTTAAAAGTTAGCATTACATTAGATTTTGTTGATTTATTTCTGGTGGCTTCATCTTGTCCTGTATTGCTTCTTTCACTCAGCAGCAAATCAAGTTCATTATAAATGCAAGGAGGGGTTTGGTCAAGCACAATAGCCTATAAGCTCCCTGCTATTTAGGTAATATCAAGGCTCAGGCATGCACTGTGGAATTGGGATTTCAGTGAGCCAGCTAGATATGATTTACTCAAACAGTAGGAGCTCTCCCAGCAGCAGTCAGATGGCAGAGGTCATAACTTCTGAAAACTCACTTAAAATTAAAAAATCCTGAAATTTAGTATCTTAATGATTTTGAAGGCAGTTTGAAAAGACCAGAACAGATATTAGCAGAAAATTCTCATTTGAATGGATTTTTTATGCTTAGTTTTTATTTTTTATTATTAAGAACCAGCTTGTGAACGCCCTGCTAATTCCAGCAATTGGGAGGAATGGTGATTTAGTGCTCTTGGTAAGAAAAATGTCTTTAATTTGTTTCCTATGATTTAGAAACTGACTTGATTAAAAAACACATGCACTCCAGCAAACCACAAAGGTTATATATACCTTTGTGTAAGTTGAATGAATTTTTAGAAATTTGATATTAATACTTCAACCAACTATTCTAACTACTAGAATAGTATATAACATATATTTTCATCTTGAGTAAGCAGTAAAATTTAAAATATGTTACATAGTTTTTTATCTTCATTATTGAAATAATGTTAAGAACTTTCTATTTACATACACATTTTAAAATTTTACGTATTTATAATCTGTGTGTTTTAAGTGTAAGAGCTGTTACAATTATTGTCTCATTGAATTTTACTAAAAGTTTATGTGAAAGGTAAATTCTTGGTAGTTTTCCATGAGGTATATGTAATATGTTTAAAGTGAATTGGAGGTTTTTAGAGCAGCATTTCATTTAAATTATTTTTTAATGTTTGGATGTTGGTAAAATTTGTTAAAACAAGAATTTTGCCTTAAAATTAAGCTAAATTTCAGAGACATACTTGTAAAAAGAGTAATGAGATAATATGGTCAAGAAAAGTATGAAAATGGATTGTTACAGGCAGACTAACAGCTCATTTTAAAGTAATTATTTGGAGTGTTTCTTGCTAGCATTACAGTTTTTAACTGTAAAAGATGAGATGAGAATACAGTTTATACTGAACTAAAATGAAATCCAAGAGACGTGTGATACTATTATTAAAAGTAACTTTTAAATAAAATTTTAAATAGTTACTTACAGGTACATGGGCTCATTGAAGACAATTGTAACGGCAATTCCTTTTCTGAAATTGTAAAAAGCATGGTTATTTGTGGACTAATACTTTCTACATTGAAAAATCAGGATTTACAAAATTGAGGAAGTATGGCTCTATTTCTAGCCAATGGATAAAAGATAAAGGTGACGATGAGTTAAATTTAAAACTCAAAAGTTAAAGTTAGGTGAATACATCTTAAGAGTTATAAATAATGCCTAACACATAATAGATTGAGTCAGTGGCTTTGGGACTCTGAGAGGCAGATTGCTTCAAATTTATTGCCTTTGGTATCAGGAATAAATACTTTCTAAAAAATTTCTTCTATCTAAAATCTCTGGATAGATAACTTATTTATTTAAAAAAACTTTTTATTATGAACTATATCAGTATATTAGAAAGATTAGTGTAATGAACCCCCATGTATCTGTCACTCAGTTTTAGTATTTTTCAGCTCATGGCCATCCCCCAGCCAGTAAGGATAGGTTTTTAAAAATTTTGTGTTTGGAAATAAATTCAGATGTACAGAAATGTTAATGTATTGGTGTAAAGTTGTTTATAAGATTCCTTGATTATCCTTTTATAAAAGGATAGCCGTAAAATCTGTAGCAATGTTTTCTCTCTTATTCCTGGTGTTTATAATTTGTGTCTTCTTTTTCTTGTTTTTTTCCTGATGAGCCTGGCTAGAAATGATCAGTTTTATGGATCTCAGAAAACCACCCTATTCTTTATGTTTCGTTGTCATGTATATTTGCCCACAAAGTTCCATTTTTGGTGTTCTTTATTCCCTTGTGGCGATTCGTATTTCCATCTGATGTACTTTTTGTGAGGGACTTCCTTTAATATTTTTTTATAGTGCAGATTTTCTGGTGATACATTGTTTTCAGCTTTTGTGTGTCTGAAAAAGTCCTTATCACACCTTTGCTTTTGGAAGATATTTTTGCTGGGTATAGAATGCTCTCTTGACAGTTTATTTCTTTCACTACTTCAAAGATCTTGCGTATCTTTTCACCTGCATTATTTTTTAGCAAGAAATGTGATGTCATTCTTATCTTTCTTTGTATGTAGCATGTCTTTTTTTCCTCTGCTGCTTTTAAGATTTATTTATGTATTATTTTTTAATCACTGGTTTTAAGCAATTTGATGGCATACCTCAGTGTAGTTTTCTTAATGTTTCTTTGCTTGAGACTAGTTGAACTTCTTGGATCTGTGGGTTTATAGTTTTGATCTAATTTGGAAAATTTTGGGCCCTTATATCATATATTTTTTCTACCCCCTACCCCAATACGTATTAGCGTACTTAAAGTTGATACAGAGCTTTCTGATCTGGTCGTTCTTTTTTCCCTTGGCTCTTCTTGCTTTCAGTTCTTTTGGATATATACCTAACAGTGGAATTGCAGGGTTGTATGAGTCTGTGTTTTAACTGTTTGAGGAACTGCCTTACTGTTTTTCACAGTAGCTGTACCAATCTGCATTCCCACCAGCAGTGAAATTCCAATTTCTCCAAATTCTCACTCACATTGTTTTTTTATCTTAGCCATCCTAGTGGGGATGCTTTTGATTTGCATTTCTCTAATGACATTGAGTATCTTTTCATGCGCTTATTGGCCATTGTATCTCTTCTTTACGGAAGTGTGTGTTCAACTTCTGTGTCCATTTTTAAAAATTGGATTTTTTTTTTTCTGTTGTTGTTGTAGGAATTCCTTATATAGTCTGGATAGTAAACCCTTATCAGATGTATGGTTCCCATATACTGTCTTCTAATCTGTAAGGTTATCTCGTCACATTGCTGGTAAAGTCCTTTGGTACATAAAAGTTTTTAATTTTAATGAAATCCAGTTTACCTCTTTTTTTTTTTGTTGCTCATGCTTTTGATGTCATATCTAAGAATTCATTGTTAAAAAGTAGGTCCCAAAGCATTACTCCTATGTTCTGTTCTAAGGTTTTAGTTCTTACATTTAGATCTTTGGTCCATTTGGAATTAATTTTTGTATATGGTGTGAGGTATGAATCTAACTTCATTCTTTTTTGCATGTGGAGATCCAATTACCCCAGCACCATTTATTGAAGAGGCTATTGGATAGACCTGTTAAGTTTTAATTAGATGTTAGACATAATGACTTTTATCTTGTTGGGTATTGAATATTTTTGTATTCCCATACATATCCTTGAACTTTTCTGTGAAGCAGTTAAGTTACTGGGAAACAGTTTCTTTCAGGTCTTGTTTTTAAGTTTTGTTAGGCAGGACCAAAGCAGTTTTTAGTCGAGTGCAAATTTTATCCCACTGCTGAAGAAAAACTCTTCTGAGTACTTTTCCAGTTCCTTGGGGATGGTGAGGTTTTCCACTCTGGTTGGGGGCGGGGTGGGGGTGGGGCAGACACTCTTCCTCCCCTTGTTTGAGCCCTGATTTTTCCCTGTGATTTTTTTCTGGTGGTTTTTGACCTGGTTTTGTACACTGATTAGTACTCAGCTGAAGACTTGAGGAGAGCCCTCTTGCAGATCTTTGATGTTCCTTCTCTGTACAGATCTCTCTTCCCTAGTAATATGCCCCAGGAACCTAGTCAGTTTGGTTCAACAGACTCCCAGCTTCATCTCTCTTAACTCAGGGAGACTGCTGGGCTTCTGTTTTTCTGTTGTGGCTTGGAAGGTCTCTTCGGGCAGTAAGCTGGGACAATTGTGGGGCTCATTTGTTTGCTTCCTGTCTCTCAGGGATCAATGTCCTTTGTTGCCTAATGTCTAATTCTTTGAAAACTGTTGTTTTGTATACTTTGTCCTCCCCCCTCCTTTTGTTTTCTTAAGTTGTTTTAGGCAGGAGGGCAGATCTTTTCCCGGTTACTCTATCTTGGTTGGAAGCACAAGTCTCTTCATATAAGAATTTGACTTCCTCTCCTTAAGAAGGCTGCATTTTCAGTGGTGGTAATGGGAAACGGGGACCAGAGTTATATGTATTTGATTATAAAAAAATGACCCAGATGAAGAATCCTGAGTGCTGATCCTGAGATTCGGTCCAGACCTTAAGTAAAAGTCACAGACAGAAGATTAAGAATCTCAGACTGGTAGTCTTCAGTTGGCCCGTCTTAGAGCTGAGTGCCTTTGCCTTAACCTTTGAAGGTAGCCGTCCACATATTTAATTCCAGGATGGACTATGCCTTGCAACATTCAGGCAGTAACAGCTAATCTCCTATTGGGAAAGAGGTTGGGCTTGCTCATTTTCCTCATAGTCTGTAGCAGCAGGCACAGCCCTTGAGACTAACTGCCAACTCAAGTTGTGTTGATTTGATGGATCAGTGTTACCATGCTGGACGGAATCTAGTAGTATGCTTCAGGGCTATAACACTGTCCTGACCAAGAAGAAAGGCCAAGAAGATAAATTCTGGAAGAATTAAAAGGAAATTGTTACTAAATTGCCCAAAGGGTTTTGTGTGACAGTATCTTGTTTTGGAGAAGTTGGATCAGATACCTCTAAGGTCTTCTCCTTTTCCAAGATGTCAGATAGTCCCAACATTTTTACTGGTTATTTTGTTGATGGCATAACATCAAGAGATTTCAGCAGTCTTATATAGGGAATCAGTTTAAAATCCTGCAGTTGGTTTTCACTTGGCTATTTGTGTCCTGAAAATGTTCAGTAACGATTGCTATCTTAGTATAAACTCTTCACCAGGTCATTCATTCAGCAAGTATCTTTTACTTGTCTGCCATGTGTCAGGCCTGTGCCACACACTGGGTAGATGAATAGAAGTATGGAATCTGACATGAGGGAAAGAGTAGTCCTGTGTTCTGCAGAGATCAGCATAGTCTAAAGCGGTGGCTCTGAAACTTTTTGGCCTCAGATCCCTTTTATACTCTGTGGACAATTATTGTGGACTCCAAAGAGCTTTGGTTTATGTGGGTTATATCTAAAAATACTGATATATTTTTTTCAGTATTCATTCAGTGTTTTTAATTATTTAATAAAGTATCTATTAAGTCATTCAAACAAAACAAAAATAAACTGATTACATGGTAGCCAGGTGTCTTAGTCATCTAATGCTGCTGTAAGAGAAGATACCACAAGTGGATGGCTTTAACAAAGAGAAATTTATTCTCTCACGGTCTAGTAGGCTAAAAGTCCAAATTCAGGGTGTCAGCTCCAGGGGAAGGCTTTCTCTCTCTGTTGGCCTTCTCATCAGTCTTCCACTGGGCTAGGAGCTTCTCTTTGCAGAGACCCGGGGTCCAAAGGATACACTCTGCTCCCGGGACTGCTTTCTTGGTAGTCTGCACCCTCTCTGCTCACTTCCCTTTTATCTCTTGTAAGATAGAAGGTGGTGCAGGCCACACCCCAGGGAAACTCCCTTTACACTGGGTCAGGGATGTGACCTCAGTAAGGGTGTTACAGTCACACCCTAATCCTCTTTAACGTAAAATTACAATCACAAAATAGAGGACAACCACACAGTACTGGGAATCATGGCCCAGCCAAATTGATACACACATTTTTTGGGGGACATAATTCAAGCCATGACACCAAGTAACATTTTTATGAAAAAAATACATTTTCTAAAACCAAAACCAAAACATAGCAGGAAAACTGGCGTTGTTTTACCTTGCAGATCTCTTTAATGTCTGGTTGAATGTCTAATAGTTGAAATTGAATTTTTTTTTTTTTAAACAGAAGAAAAAGAAAAGTATGTCAGTGGGCTCAATGAATTTTCTTCTTAAACAAGCTTCATGGATAGTCAGAAACAACTAGAAGGTTGCTTAGTGGAGTTGGAATCAGAACGGTAGAGTCAGTTGAGTGGTCTTCAGCAGGAGAGTGCCTGCCGCAGGGATTTGACTCCTGCCCAGGACTTGCCATTCATGTAACAGGCGCTCAATAAATGTTTGTTGGATCGTTAGTTTCATAATCCTGGAGAGGTTTTTGGCGTGGTTTCACTGCTGATGCGTTACCTCTTCTCTGTACTTTAAGGAATGAACACTTAGCGTTGTGTGAAGCACTTTTAGCTCAAGATATTTAAACGAGGCTACTTACCTGAATCTGGGGAATAAAAAAGGAGGATTTAGTAGTAGTTATTCTCAGCATTTAAATTGTCCTTTATTAATACTATTGCTACTATAAGTTAGTTAATGAAGTATGCCAAGCATTGTGATAGTAAGTAATGCAGATTCAGGAATTGGCAAACCTGTTGCCGTTGAGTCAATTCTGACTCATAGCGACCTTATAGGACAGAGTAGAACTGCCCCATAGGGTTTCCAAGGCTGTACTCTTTATGGAAATGGACTGCCACATCTTCTCCCTCGGAGCAGCTGGTGGCTTTAAACCGCTGACCTTTCAGTTAACAGCTGAGCACTTAACCACTGCACCACCAGAGCGCCTTAAGAACTGGCGTAGCCATTGAAAATGTCATTGGAACCGTTTAGCGCTTTAGTGACTACTTAACAGTTAACTGTATTTCTTTGATTCATGTATCACAGTGTGAAATTTCCCATCAGCAAGTGTTCGTCATTGCTTTGGATGAATTCAAATGTAACCAGAATATTTTCAAGGAGCACTTTGGTGGTGTCGTTGACAACTGATGACAGAATGAAGTTAGGTGGCCTGCTGATGTACAAAGTAGCTCCCTAACGTTTGTCTCCTTTATTTCTCTCAGTTATCTTCACTTGTTCTGAAGCACGAAACCTTTCAAACCACTGTAGATATGGACAAAGAAGAAAGGAAGACTATCAACCAGGGTCAGGAAGATGAAATGGTAACCCACTTTTTATAATTTACTTGTGAAATGTGAAGAATTTATCTCTGCAGTTTATTATTCTAGAGAGTTGTTGTGTGCCGTCAAGTTGATTCTGACTCGTAGAGACCC
Source organism: Trichechus manatus latirostris (assembly GCF_000243295.1). Classification (NCBI taxonomy): domain Eukaryota; kingdom Metazoa; phylum Chordata; class Mammalia; order Sirenia; family Trichechidae; genus Trichechus; species Trichechus manatus. The sequence goes on along the minus strand of NW_004443962.1, from coordinate 3,216,417 downwards.
TGTAGGACAGAGTAGAACTGCCCCATAGAGTTTCCCGGGCTGTAATCTTTATGGGAACAGATCACCAGGTCTTTTCTTCCATGGAGCTGCTGGTGGGTTAGAACCACTCACCTTTCAGTTAGTAGCCAAGCACTTAACCATTTGCATCACCAGGCTCTTTATTCTAGACAGTAGAAAAGTACTTTACCAAAAGAAACAACAGCCAAATCATCCTTATCGGGACCTTCCTGAAATTTTAAAAGGCATCACTTCTTGAGCTTATCCTGTTTTTGCACTGGGATTAAGTAACAGCTCTAATTGTTGGTTTTATTATAATTTCTTTTTCACTTAAGAGAAAGAAGTATGTTTTTTCATTTAATGATTTAAGTTCCTCTAGAGAAGTTACATTAGGTAATACTTAAATATAATCCTGAATACAAGATTTCTGATTTTGATTTATAAAAAAGTTTAAAATCAGTGTGATAAAAAAAGTAAAAAAAAAAAAAAAAACAAAAAAAACAAAAACAACTTCTCAGCTCTTGTAGGGGAGGAAAGAGGGTTGTCAGGTACAACATAAAATGCTTTGTTGTATTTGAAATTCAGATAGCAAGAAATACTTTTTTAAGTATATCCCAAATACTGCATAAACCCATTGCCGTCGAGTCAGTTCCAACTCATAGTGAGCCTATAGGACAGAGTAGAACTGCCCGAGGGTTTCCAAGGAGCACCTGGTGGATTTGAACTGCCGCCCTTTTGGTTAGCAGCTGTAGCTCTTAACCACTACGCCACCAGGGTTTCCAAATATTGCATAGGACATACACTAAAAAATTATTCTTTGTTTTTTAAAAATTCAAATTTAACCAGACATCCTGTAGTTCTGTTTGCTAATCTGGCAACCTTGATGGGGGGTAACTGAAATAATTTGGGTTAGTAGGTCTTGTTGACCCGTCACAGCATTGTTGGGACAGTTAGCTTATCACTTGGAAAAAAAACAAAGTTAAACCCAGCTCATCTAGATGTAGTATGGTATTCTGGATTATATCCTGGAAAGAAAGAAAGTCTGAGTTTAGTTACTGTACCAGTGTTAATCTCTTGGTTTTGACAAAGGTATCATAGTTGTGTAAGGTGTTAACATTATGGGAAAACTGGCTAAAGGGTATATGGGAATTCTGTAATATCTTGGCAACTTTCAAGTTTATTTAAAAAATCCTGCCTTATGACAAAGTAAATTGTGGAATAAATTAAAAAGATAAATAGAAAAATGAAATTATGGAAGTTCTACAAAAAATATGTTGAATCCAATATACTGTGTCAGTGGGGTTTTTTTTTGTTGTTGTAATTAAATGAAGTTTACATTTCAAGTTAGTCTCCCATACAAAATTTTTTTTACATACATTGTTATGAGACCCTAATTGCTCACCCCATGCTGCAACAGCAAGTGGGAAAGAACTTAATAACATCAGATGTAAAGCCATGTATATGATGTAAAGCCATAGGTTCAATACATTTGACAACTTAAAAAATATAAATTTGATATTACATTTACCGGAAACAAAATTTAAAGGTAAATTATGGACTGGGAAAGTATTTGTAGTTTATGGGTCAGAACAAAAAGAGGCCATATTTATTGAGTGACACCCATCTGGAAACAGAGAACTTTGGAATTTCTGTATGCGCCGTATCATGTGATATTTAATCATGTGATCACTGTTTGTGTTCATCCAGGAAGTTTATGGTTATAACTTGTGTCGCTGGAAGCTTGCCTTAGTCTCTCTAGGAGTGGTTTGCACTGGTGGTGTTCTCCTCCTCTTCCTCTACTGGATGCCTGAGTGGCGGGTGAAAGCGACCTGTGTTAGAGCTGCAGTTAAAGACTGTGAAGTGGTGCTGCTGAGGACTACTGTAAGTCAGTGCGTGTACTTACAGCCGATTGTTTGAGGAGTAAAGTAGTGCCATTGTGTCTACTTTGTTCACAGTAATATACCAAGGGAACAGATAGAAGGATATAATGAGGATGGAAGGATATAACGCGGAATACTAATTGTAGTGTTTCTAAAAGCATCTGTATATCTGTGTATCTACTCCGCGTCTGAGTTCTTTTCCCTTTGAGGCGTCACCTCAGTGAGTTTCGAGTGTTTTAGGTGAATGTGATTAGAGTTGAAGGAACTGTAAAGATGATCAGATCCACCCCCTTCCTTTTATAGCTTTTGAAGCCCTGAGAGATTAGATGCTTGTCTGTGAAGGTCACTGGCCAGTTAGGACTATAGTCCAGCTCTTTCATTTACTAGGCCAGTGCCTTTCTACTATGATGCTGCTACATCCCAGTTTTATTATTTTTTTAAATCCTAAATGAGAGCATTTAACAGGAGGTTTTAATATCTAGTCCCAGTATATAGATGGGTAAATGAAAGAATTACTCATGATCTTTCATAAAATGTTGATGTGTGTGTCGGTGAAGCATGTCCTAGAGTGGTGAGCAGTGGAAAGCACTTCATGAAGTGCTTCTCCATTTAATGAGCAGAAAGTGATGCTTTCCAAATTAGAGATGAGTAAATAGTATCATGCAAAGAATTAAAAGTGCACATAATTTGACCCTTCCTTTATCATTCTCCCTTTCTCTTTTCTAAGGATGAATTCAGAAAATGGTTTTGTGCAAAAATTCGCTTTCTTTCTGTGGAAACTAATCCATTTTCAAGTCCAAAATCTGTAGTGAATAAAATGTCAATTGGCCATGCTGTTCTTTTAATTGAGAATCCAGCTGAGGAGAACCGGCATGAGATGAACAAATATTCACCGACTCAATCACAACAGGTATTGTGATCTTAGTATCAAAGTTTCTTTAAAAACCACAGTGCATATCCTATAATTTTGTGCTTGCAGTTATGATCGTTTGAGAGATACCATACAGAGCATAGCTTAGACATTACTAGAAAAAACAGATTACGTATCACATGTAATCAGTATAATTTTAGTATGTCATCATATGATAAATTTGTAAACTTAACTGTTAACAACCGATGATACGCATTTTGATGTAACATTTATTTATGCTCTGCAGATTCGTTATTTCACCCACCATAGCGTAAAGTATTTCTGGAATGATAGCCTTCACAATTTTGATTTCTTAAAGTAAGTGTTTCTCTTTCATTTGGATTATATTATCAACTTAAATATTTAAGATAGAAAATAATTCATTTGAGTATCATATAAAATTAAAGAGGTTTTTACTACATAGGCTTTATTCACTTATTAACAACTCCATGAAGACTCATTAACCATTTTAAAAATAAATCCCAGCTGAACTTGTACTTTGGCAGATATTTACATAAAAGTTAGAAGCAGCGTGATCCCCAAATTACATTATATCTACCTACTCTGAGTCTGAGTCTTTTTCTCTTCGAGGCTTCACCTCAAAGTGAGTTTTCAGTACACCTTGTAGCCTCTGTTTTAAGTCAGAGAATCTGAATTACCACCTCCAAATTTGCTGACAGTTCCGTCCAATTGTACATGAGGGATGGATTAATAGAAAAGCAGAAACTTAATTTTATTGTGTGGATAAAGATGGGTCATTGTCAAAGCATCAGGCCTTTGGGTAGGCCAAATTAAAGTACTGTAGTTTCTTAAAATTTATTTTTGGTGGAGGGTTCAAGTTATATATGTACTAAATTATTTAGAATTCAATTTATTGCTATTGTTAAGTGATTAAATAATCATTCATTAAGTATCATTGCTTTAGACTGACAGAGTCATTCTTAACACTAGCAGTAAAAACAAAATCACCTTATGAACATTTAAAATATTCGTGGCTGGGTTCTTCCTCAGACATACTAGAGAACTGGAATATTCTGCAATGGGGCTGGGCATTTCTACTTGCCAAGTTCTGAAAACCATTCCTGTTTAAGAACCATTGACTTAAGAAGACCGCCTAAGAGCTGCCATTTTGTTTAAAATTAAAAAAAAAAAAAAAAGACTCGGAGCTGATCCCTGATACCTTCTTGAGAAATCACCGGCCTCAGTGGGAAAAATATGTCAAACATAGTTGCTGCACGGCCTTTGCCAGCCATAGAAACTTGTAAAATTTATGATTATTCAGATTAATAAAATTAACCAGTTCATTATGGAGCTTAGCTTTCCTGTCAGAGTAGAATAGGATTGGATCTAAATGATGTGTCAGGTTCTCTTTGCTTTAGAGTTCTATGATTAGTATCTCACTGAAATAAACATAAGATATTTTGGGGAAGGATAAATATGAATTCTGTTAGAATTGTTAGATTTTAGACATTGCCTATGACTCATAAATTTGGTACTTGTGACCTCGGTATGATCTTTGCATTAAGATCAGAGAACAGATTGCATTGATGTTTTTGTGGAATTAAAAGAAAAAGTAATGAAAAGGATTTCTTAGTTTGAAACTTACAGAATTGAAAAAGGGAAGCTATATGAAGTAAAAATGTTTTTGTCTTTGTTTTGGATTTCTCAAGTTAGTTATTCTTTACCTTTCATTGTATTAGTTTGATTATTAGCTTTTACAGCTTTGACAAAACCTTAAGCAAGGATAATAACATTACTGCATAAGCTTGAGTGTTTAGAGCTGTCTCATCATAGGATAGATATATTGGATAACTTAGAAGTTGCGGTGTTTGAGAGTTAAATAAACTTCATTATTGTTTATTTTGGTAATTTGCGATGTTAAAATTCTCATGCGTTATCTCTAAATTTTTAAGGGTTTCTGTTTATAAGGAAATCATATTTTAAAATCAGGCATATAGAAAAAAGTGAAGCATTAAGAAATTTGGATATTTTAAACTTTGTTTAAAGTAAAACTTTGGATTTATTTAGGGGACTGGATGAAGGTGTTTCTTGTACGTCAATTTATGAAAAGCATAGTGCAGGACTGACAAAGGGGATGCATGCCTACAGGTAATTTTTATCCAACTAAAGTTAGATCTATTATCAGAATTTCTAAATATAGCAGTATGCATAGTCCATACTTTGACCATGGAGTTGTACATTTTAATGGGTATTTAAATATTATAGACATAGTGGTTGAGAACTTGTTGATATATTACTTGGGGAAGCCTGTCTCTGAGTTAAGAATTATAAAACTATTGAAGCTGGTATTTTGAAGTTGATATCCCTGAAATACTATATTTCGTCAGTTCCAAGGTACACATTTTCCCACATTTAACATCTGTGAAATTGGGATGTGTCACGTAGTTGATGGAGTGTCATCCTTTAATTGACAGTGTTTATCTTTCTTGCCAGTACATAAAATAATGATGTGCCTTATAATTGCTAGCCTCTTAAGATTTTCTGAAATATATTGTTGGGAATTGTAAGCATGAGCTAAAATTTACCACAGTAAAAATTTGTAAATTAGAAAACTTAACCTTTTTATAGTGTTATTCCTTGCTAAAGCATAAAAATATACCACTATGTTACACATTTTAAAGATAACTGTCATTTTCAAATTAAATCAGAAATTTTCTTGTATTTCTGTCGCATGTTCTTTCAAAGTTAGTACATAAAAAAATTCACTCAGTCAGACTTACAGTTCATAAAAGGCAAGAATTACTCTATCAAGTAGAAAGTATTATTCTAACACAAGGAATTAAAAATTATGGAAGGATTTAAACAACTTTTTTTTTAAATTGTACTTTAGGTGAAGGTTTACAGAACAAATAGTTTCTCATTAAACAGTCAGTACACATATTGTTTTATGACATTGGTTAACAGCCCCAC
>NW_004443962.1:3206726-3209914 GCF_000243295.1 Trichechus manatus latirostris | reverse complement strand
TTGGATGTGTCTGTGGAGCTTCCGTGACCTTTCCTTATACAAGTTGTGCTGGTTTCCCCAGTATTGAGTACTTAAGCAACTTTTCTTAAGCATTTTTTCTAAAAAATGTACAGTGTTGTGAAATAAACACTGAATACAGCCTTATTATTAGAAAAATAGTACACGACGCCTCAAACTTATTTAATCTTTTCAAAAATTAATTTCAACTCAAAATTGTTGAGAGCTCTTGTGTTCCAGTATGGAGAAGAGAACCTTTTGTTCGCAAGGTTATTATAGACTTATAATAGTCACACAAAAAGATATGAGACAGAATGAAAGAAAATAACAGGATAGCTGTATGCCTCCAGTATTGATGTCTCTGATATAAATACTGTCGGTAGAGAATTTGAATTGTAGAAGATAAATATTTAGAAACATGAATATTTAAATTCCAGTGTGCTTTGAGCTTTATCTACTGTAATGCCTTCCCTAAGATAATACTGTTATATTATAATATTATTATTATATTTTATGATACTGGCTTATAGTTTTTTTAACCTAAAGTGATTAGATTTTCATACACTTAATATTATTATTATATTTTCCTGTTGTAGAAAGTTGCTTTATGGAATAAACGAAATTTCTGTGAAAGTGCCTTCTGTTTTTAAGCTTCTAATTAAGGAGGTAAGACTGTTGTATGTAACTCAACACTTGTGACCAATATATCTGTCCATTTGGAAAGAGCCATGACTTAAGTAATGAGAAGACATCTCAGTTTTCTATTTCTTAGCCTCTCTTTGTTTATTTCTTGCTTGGAAGGTAAAGGTCAAAACTGTGGTAGAGAATTTTTTGGCATGAATTACCTTTTTGTTTTGCCTAATTTTTTTGCTTTATTTTTTTTTTTAAAAACTCTCAAGAAGTTACATGTCTAAATCTTGCCCAATCTCACAGCTGTATACACCTGTCTCTGTTTTTTAACAACTTACCATGTTGTCTTCTTCATGTGGTATTTTGTGGTACACTGGTAAAGACTAAACATTGGACCAGAACGGTGGAATATAAAATAACGACCTGATGATTGACTTTGAGGAGCTTGGACTTTTAGTCCGGGAGGAAAGCATGTTCCATTGTAAGTGCCACTGAAATGGTGTGAGTAAAGAATTGTGGACGTGTAAAGAAAGGGAGTAAGTGACTTTGCCCAGCAGAACAGTTAGGCTTGCCAGTCTTCTGTTTTTTTTTTTTTTCTTTTTTTTCTAAAAATCAAGAGTTAGTTGTATTGGGTGAATACTTTTAGTAGAAATAACAGATTGTTCCTGAAAGTGGCCTCGTAGTAGTGTTTAAGAACATAGTATAATGTAGTGTAATATTATACCATTAGTAACTAACTTTGATCTTTAGAAAACCTTTCTGTTTGTTGCTCCTTTATCTATAAAATTAGAATCACTCATTTCTAATTATCTCATTTGGTTTTGAGGTAAAAAGCGAGTGTATATGTGTAAAAGTACCTTGAAAAGCATGGAAGCACCAAATTTTAAGACCCTGGGGTTATAATGAAATTGGTAAAATACCACAAAATTTGGGTAAATGAAGTCCATTGCCAGGATTTTCCCTTGTCTCTTTATTCGGAGGTTAAGCCTTAAATTTTCCTTAGAGAAGGCAAAGTAATGTAACCCATTATTGCATATTTGTCTTCCCTTTGGAGTCCAGTGGACATTCAACTTACAAGTAAATTTATTCGTATTAAGTAAACATTAGTTCCATTTGATTATAAGCTTTGCATCTTTTAGCAGCCCAGAGCACAGTAATTATTGGAAGTAAATGTACTTTATTGCTAACGCAGAATGCAGAATAGCTGAGTTGATAAGATTTAGCTGTTTCTAGCTGAATCTATATTTGGGTTTGGTACTAATCTGAACGGATGCAAATAATTCAAATTAAGCTTATTTGTTTAGCCAGAGTCTAGTAGTGTAATGGAGCCCTGATGTCCCAGTGGTTAATCGTTTGGCTGCTAACTGGAAGGTTAGCGCTTCGAATCCACCAGCTGCTCCTTAGAAACCCGATGGGGGCAGTTCTGCTCTGTCCTGTGGGGTCGCTGTGAGTCAGAATCAACTCGAGGGCAATGGGTTTGGTGTCTTTTTTTTTTTTAAGTAGTGTAATGGTAAACAAGTACTATGCTAACATACTACCCTACTCTCTAGGGTAGTACACATTACTCTAGGGTGTTATAGAGCTTGTTCTGTAACTATCTTTTTATTTCTTCTTAAATGAAAAGATGGAGGAATCTGCATTGCTATAAATACCTCATTCAGTTTGGTTTAAAATCTTGTTTTTTAGGTTCTCAACCCATTTTACATTTTCCAACTGTTCAGTATTATTCTGTGGTGCACCAATGAGTACTATTACTACGCTATAGCCATTGTGATTATGTCTGTCATATCAATTGTAAGCTCACTATATTCCATTAGAAAGGTAAGTCCAGTTTATTATGGGTTTTGCAACTATGGCTAAAACTGTATTTGCATTTTGTAGTACCTGTAAGGTGTGCAGAATAGGGTTTGGTACAAAGCAAGTACTCAATAAATATCAGCTATAATTATTTTAGTTATATGAATATGTACTCTTTTCTCTCCATGCCCTCCCCTTGCCCCCCTTTTTTTCCCCTCTTGTGGTTAGGGGAAGGCAGATGGATTTTAGACTCAGATCACCCCTTGACTGCTTGGGGGGCTGTAGGCATCTACGATTGCTTATCTCAGTTTAGAAGACTGGTGGACTGTTTCTGCTGGTGTTAGGGCTGTTGCATTAAAGTGCTGCTTATTTTGTCTTGAGCTAAAACAGTGCTTTGTTAAAACGTTGACACGTTATTTTATAAAGGCAGAGCAGTGTACGTTTATTGTATTACGTTATCCTATTTTATAGCACTCCTGCTTTTCAAAAATATCTTGGCTCATATTTGCCAAGAGTGGGTTTGTATTTGCTGGTTTTCTTTCATTTTCCTCTTTCAGCATTATGTTACGTTGCATGATATGGTGGCAACTCACAGTACCGTGAGAGTGACAGTTTGCAGAGGAAGTGAAGGTAAGTGCTTCCAGTGACTGTTGCAAGAATAAACCAGAACAGATATCCACTAAGCGCTAATGTGTATGGTCAGCCCAATGTATTATACACTATGATTCATTTTTTTATTGTAGGAAAATATATATATATATATA
>NW_004443962.1:3203273-3204635 GCF_000243295.1 Trichechus manatus latirostris | reverse complement strand
CAGAAGATTTCAAAGGGCAGCTCGAGAAGACAAAGTAAAGTACTATAATGAAATGTGCAAAGACCTGGAGTTAGAAAACCAAAAGAGAAGAACACACTCAGTATTTCTTAAGCTGAAAGAACTGAAGAAAAAGATTCAAGCCTCGAGTTGCAATATTGAAGGATTCTATGGGCAAAATACTGAAGACGCAAGAAGCATCAAAAAGAAGATGGAAGGAATACACAGAGTCACTATACCAAAAAGAATTGGTCAGCAATAAACCATTTCAGGAGGTAACATATGATCAAGAATCGATGGTATCGAAGGAAGAAGTCCAAGCTGCACTGAAGGCACTGGCGAAAAGCAAGTCTTCAGGAATTGACAGAATACCAGTTGAGATGTTTTAACAAATGGATGCAGTGCTGGAGGTGCCCACTCGTCTTTGCCAAGAAATTTGGAAGACAGCTGCCTGGCCAACTGACTGAAAGAGATCCGTGTTTGCACCCATTCCAGAGGTGATCGAACAGAATGTGGAAAATATTGAACAATATCATTGATATCATATGCAAGTAAAATTTTGCTGAAGATAACTCAAAAGCGATTGCAGCAGTATATCAACAGGGAACTGCCAGAAATTCAAGCCAGATTCAGAATAGGATGTGGAATGAGGGATATCATTGCCGATGTCAGATGGATCTTGTCTGAAAGCAGAGAATACCAGAAAGATGTTTACCTGTGTTTTATTGACTATGCAGAGGCATTCGACTGTGGATTATAACAAATTATGGATAACATTGAGAAGAACGGGACTTTCAGATCACTTAACTGTGCTCATGAGGAACCTGTACTTAGACCAGGAGGCAGTCATTCGGACAGAACAAGGGGATACTGTGTGGTTTAAAATCAGGAAGGGTGTGCATCAGGGTTGTATCCTTTCACCATATTTATTCAATCTGTATGCTGAACAAACAGTCTGAGAAGCTGGACTATATGAAGAATGGGGCATGGGGATTGGAGGAAGTCTCATTAACAACTTGCTTTATGCAGATGACTCAGCTTTGCTTGTGGAAAATGAAGAGGACTTGAAGCACTTACTGATGAAGATCAAATACCACAGCCTTCAGTATGGATTACACCTCAGCATAAAGAAAACAAAAATCCTCACAACTGGACCAATAAGCAACATCATGATAAATGGAGAAAAGATTGAAGTTGTCGAAGATGACAGGTGGAGAAAACATTGAAATTGTCAAAGATTTCATTTTACTAGGATCCATAATCAGTCCCCATGACAGCAATGGTCAAGAAATCAAACAATGTATTGCATTTGGCAAATCTGCAAAAGATCTCTTTAATGTGTTAAAAAGCAAAGATGTCACATTG
>NW_004443962.1:3200683-3202097 GCF_000243295.1 Trichechus manatus latirostris | reverse complement strand
AGTTTGTGTGGTGAGATGTTGAAGAGGAAAATAAAGGGTAAAGAGATAAACGAGGCAGCACTGCCTCATGGGCCTTGCAGGCAGTAGCTTCTGTGATTTATTAGAATTTATCAGAATACCAAATCAGTTTCCATTCCTTTGGCTAAATAGAGTACCTTCCATGTAAGCCCAATTTTGCCTAGCTAGTTGCTTTCTTCTCTGTGCTTCTTCATCTACTGCTCTAGCTGTGTTAGATGTGTAGCTTCTTTTTCATTCTGCTGCTGCTAAAGATATCGAAGGTGCTAGGACAGACATACCATTCACCTCATATCTTCCTTATCCCCTTTGTATAGTCTAACGTAGCATTGATATTTTGTTCCCTAGCATACCTAAAGACAGTAGAATTTCAGGTGGTGGTAAAGCTTTGAAAAGAGTCAAGTTTTAAAATACGGGATCAAATAAGAGATGAAGATTATTATACCTACTTTGTAATAAATACGTTTAGAATTTTTTACCTCATAGCTTAGTAAATTACTTCTTCCTTTTTTTAGAAAAGAAGGAAAAGAGTATTTGTATTATAGACCAACACCATAAACAATAGTTTTCTTCTAACACATCTCTGGTTTCAAACTTCTGGTAACAGCATTAAACCTGGGGAACAAAGAAGAAGTACGAGAGAGAGTGAGAGACAGAGAGACATAGCTAGAATGTGCTTAGATGGCTAAGATGGCTGATAGCTAAAATTGTCGTGTAAAAAGTAATAGTAACAACAGTTACAATGAGTGAAGTGCACCCAGTTGTTTGGTCAAGGGAGACGTGGCATCGCCGGTGCTCATTTGGAGTCCTGTTGGGAGACAAACTGGCTGATATACTTAAGCACCCTACCTTGTCAGCCTAAGGAATAATAATCTTATTCTTGGAAATGCTTCATTCATGGAATGTTTGTATTTATAACCCCATTTTACTATTAACTCATTGTTGAGATCAGGTGTCCTTTAGATAGCTCTTTTGTTTGCTGTTTTTTTATTCCGAGTTAAAGAACATTCTTTTCCTATTTTTCTTTCTTTAAATTCAGAATTAGAAGAGATCTTTTCCACAGACCTTGTGCCGGGAGATATCATGGTGATTCCACTAAATGGGATAGTCATGCCTTGTGATGCAGTGCTTATTAGTGGGACTTGCATTGTAAATGAAAGCATGTTAACAGGTAAACTAAACTAAATGAAAAAATATCTCGTAAGTTATTTATAATGATAATAGGATTAAGTAGTTACTGGTTAAGCTATTTTAAAATTACCTAGGCTCTTTATATCCTTTTGCTCATGAATGGTATGGAGATTGAAGATTTTTCTTCTTCTGCGGAGACTAAATTCTGCGTACTCAGCTCTGATACTAACTCACTAGCCCAGTGTTTGCTACGTATTTGCTCCTGGCC
>NW_004443962.1:3198236-3200356 GCF_000243295.1 Trichechus manatus latirostris | reverse complement strand
CTTCTTTGAAGCAAGAACTGTGAGTGCTACAGAGAATTATATTTAAATTTGAGAAAGAACTTGGCAGTTTCTTATTGTTTGAGAGAGCCCTCCACAGTATTCATTCTCCTCTTGTCTGTATAGTGAGGATTAGGTCGGTCTCCTCCCCTCCTTTGTGTGCTCTCTGATCAGTTCTTCCGGATAACAGAAGAGGGACTGAGCCTATGGCAACCACCTGGTCTTCTTATTTGAAATTATAGTGTTTGAAACAACATCATTCAAATGTTAACAGGTATTACCTTTGAGTCATGGGTCACTTTCTGAAATTATTGTGGGAGATGAGATTTGATATTTCTGGTTGAAGAACTTGGTAGACAAAAAGCTGATTGATTAAGCTATGTTATTCACATATGAGAACTCTTACTAACTATTGTAAACGGTATGGTATATTCGAAATAAAATAAAACTTTAGTTACAAAAATGGAAGTATTTTTTAAGGTAACAGTTAAGATACTTATTTTTTTTGTATGTGTTTGATACTGATTCTGTGTTTTCTTTTTATTTATGAATTAAAAACTTTTTTTTCTTTAGGAGAAAGTGTTCCAGTGACAAAGACTAATTTGCCAAATCCTTCAGTGGACATAAAAGGAGCGGGAAATGAGATATATAGTCCAGAAACACATAAACGACACACCTTGTTTTGTGGGACTACTGTTATTCAAACTCGTTTCTACACTGGAGAACTTGTCAAAGCTGTAGTAGTTAGAACAGGTAGAAAGCCTGTTTTATGTAATCTCTTCTTGCATGTTTTCACATATTTAATGCCTATTGAATGTTTAAAAAGGGCTTGTGTTCTGGGAGACAGTTCTCATTTCCTTATAAAAATATAACCATTTTCCTCTTTAATTTTTTTTAAAGGATTTAGTACTTCCAAAGGACAGCTTGTTCGTTCCATACTGTATCCCAAGCCAACTGATTTTAAACTCTACAGAGATGCCTATTTGTTTCTCCTATGTCTTGTGGCAGTGGCTGCCATTGGATTTATCTACACTATTGTCAATAGCATTTTAAATGAGGTGCGTGCATCGGACTCTTTAGTAGGGTTTGATCCCTAATTATTTAGTCCATGTGGCTGTTGAGGATTTGAAACGTGGCTGGTGAGACTAAGGAAGTATATTTTAAATTTCATTTAATAATAGTTAATTTAACTATAAAAACTCACATGTGGCTGGTAGCTATCATACTAGACAGTGCAGATATAGAACATTCTAGTCATTGCAGAAAGTTCTTTTGGATAGCTCTGATTTAAATGGTCTTTTACTTGCTCTCTTGTGACTTAAAAAACAAAGGAAAATGAAAAAAACTATATACCTACAAAAAGACTTTTTTTTTTTTTTTTTTTAATCTCTGGGATAGAGTGTATAGTATTAAAATTATTTGTGATTACTTAAACTGAAGGCTTCTGTAAGGGGCCCTGTCACAGTTCCTTCTATCCTGTGTAGAGACTGAGTGACAAGTAAGTATTGAATTTACTTTAAGTGTGAGTGTGTGAAGTATGCAGGGCTATTAAAACGAGAAGTTTCTTTTAAAAATAACTGTCATTTCGCAATCTATTGACAATTCATTGAGCTTTCTGTTTGGCAAGAAGAAGGGAAGAAATTATAAATGGCTAATGTATATATACATCCACTCATTCTGTGTGAAATTGTTTGTAGAATTTTACTAAAGAAACACTCACTGTTCGTAAATATTTAATTTTGGGGTTGACATTTATTTTTGTGTTAATTATAGGTAGAAGTGAAGGAAATAATTGTTGAGTCTCTTGATATCATTACAATTACTGTGCCGCCTGCACTTCCGGCCGCAATGACTGCTGGTATTGTGTACGCCCAAAGAAGATTGAAAAAAGTTGGTATTTTCTGTATCAGTCCCCAAAGGATAAATATCTGTGGACAGCTGAATCTCATTTGTTTTGACAAGGTTGGTTCAGTTTCATACCATTCTCAAAGTCACTTTGTAGCTTTTAAATATTTAGATTAATGTTTTCCTTATTCTGTGACAACTCATTGGCACACATTCTTTAATGTTTCTGTATTTTCCTCTTTCTCAACTTCCTTGGCATACATCATTTTTTTATTATT
>NW_004443962.1:3174412-3197491 GCF_000243295.1 Trichechus manatus latirostris | reverse complement strand
TGTTCTCTTCATTCTCCCTTGCTCCCGAAGGCAAGAGACCAGTGGAGTATCTTAGATGGCTGCTCACAGGCTTTTAAGACCCCAGATGCTAGTCACCAAGGTAGATGTAGAACATTGGCTTTATAAACTGTGTTATGGCTTATATCATTTTTATATATTTCTTCTCATTATCTTTTCAATTTTGAATACTTTGGATGCTGCTTATTCACTCACATCTGCAGCTGACTGTTCATGCATATCCAGAATTAAACCTTGTAGTAGTAGTAGTAGTAAAAATTGTATGATCTTTCATGTTCTTATATAATTCTTATATAACAGAATAGTATTTACTAGGATTTTATTGCTTTTCAATATATATGTTTAGTGTTTGCTCAAGATTTTATTGAGTATATGTTTTAGAATTATATAGAGGTCACTAATTTTATATAAAAATGGACAAATTTTGTATCTGTGTAAAATAATACCTTATCTCTTATAAAGGTTTCTTCTTTCTTCAGCTGAAATTAGTTTTCCTAAAGGTTTTAGGTAAGAATTAAACCTTGACCAAAATAAGGAAAAAAACCTTCCATAAAGCTCTTTTTGTGCTTCTTGAATACTAAAGAAAAAAAAGTGAAAACATGTAATTTTGGAAAAGTCATATCGTCACATGAAAATATTTCATATTTATTCAGAAATTTTACTCTTGGTTGTATTTTATTGGAGGAAATTTTATTATTGAAAAGCAGACTTAAAATGGAGAAAAGATACAAGTATAATAAAGCCTGGGTATTTACCCATTGGAGTCCCTGGGTAGAGCAAATGGTTAAAGTGCTCAGCTGCTAACCAAAAGGTTGGAGGTTCGGGTCCACCCAGAGGCACCTCAAAAGAAAGGCCTGGTGATCTACTTCCATAAAAATCAGCTGTTGAAAGTCTATGGAGCATAGTTCTACTCTGACACATATGGGGTCACCATGAGTCAGAGTCAACTTGGCAGCAACTTTTTTTTTTTTACCCATTACCCATCTTTAACAGTTATCAACATTTTGTTGATCTTGTTTCACTTCCTGTCATTTGAAGATGGCAGCCGCCACCATTATCTCACCTATAAATACCTCAGTATGTACCTCTAGAAGATAACATGTTTTAAAAACACAGCCATAATACTATTATCACACTTAACAAAATTAACTTTTATCTGATATCCAGTTCATATTCCAGTTTCTCTGCCTGTCCCAAAAAATCTCTTAAATTTTTCCAACGTGTTTTTTTCGGTCAGAATCCAAATAACGATTGTGTTGATTACAATTAATCTGTAATAGTTACCTTTTCTCACCCCTCACCCATAATCAGTTTGTTGAAGAAACCATCGTGTGTTTGGCTGATTGCTACCTCTTGTTTCTCTTCCCTTCCCTTCCTAGTTCCTCCTTTACATGTAGGCTTTATTGAGTGACAGGTTGACTGGTACATCGTTCTATTGTCGTTTTGTTCTGTTTCCTTGGATAATATATGCACACACATACATAGCTGTACACATGTTGCCTCCCCTCTTTTTTTTAACATATAAGATTGCACACTGTAAGTTCTGTTTTGCACCTCTTTTCCACTTTTAACAGTATATCCTGGAAGTCATTCCCTATCAGTATATAGAAATCTTGCTCTTTTTTTTTTTTTTTCTTTTTTTTTAAAACATAGTATTCTGTTGGGTATATGCAGCATAGTTTTTAAAGATTTATTTTTTTGGAGGGATTACTTAGACTGTGTGTGTGTTTTGTTTTTTAGACTGGAACTCTTACTGAAGATGGTTTAGATCTTTGGGGGATTCAACGAGTGGAAAATACACGGTAAAGACTAGTTAGACTTGATACTTTATTATTTAATTTTCAATAAATATTTTATTGTATGAAGCATTCAGACATATAGGAAGTACATAATAGACAGCAGTGTACTTACCACCAAGATTAAACAGATAATACTTCGCCGTATTTGCTTCAGATCTCTTCTTTTATAAGATTTAAAATGATACGGATATTAGTAAAGTCCCACCTGTCCCTTTCCCCATGCCAACCACCATTCTGACGTTGTTTTATTATTTTCATATGTTTTTACATTTTCACTACATATCTATCTGTAAACAGGACAGATTTGTATGTTTTACAAAATTGTGTGAGTAATATCTATATGTTTTTATTGCTTTTTTTCCTCTAAACATTGTTTTCAAGATTTTTCTGTGTTGATATGTATAGATCTAGTTTATTAATTTTAATGTCTGTGTAGTGTTCTGTTACCGGATTAAACCATGGTATCTATTTCTCTACTAAGAGATAAGTTTCGTTTTTTTCTCCTTCTTCCCTCTCTACTTCCACAGAGAGTGCTGCAGTGACCGTTTTTGTGAACATGTGGTTGTGTTTCAGTAAAGTAGATCCCTAAAAGCAGAAATGCTGGGTCATTGCACATGCTTTACTGTTACTTTTGTAACTTGGAGGTTTCTGGACCAGGCAGTAGCATATGTTCAAGCCTGAACTCATTCTTTATTGTATAATACATTGAGAGGTTATGCCCTAAAACCAGACTTTGTTTGAATCCTTGTACTGCCACTTACGGGCTGTGCAACCTTGGGCAAAGCCACTTAGCCCTTCTTCTTCAGTTTTTTCTCTATAAAACAGGGGTAATAAAACACCTTCCCATGGCGTGAGGATGATATGAGTGAGCATATATGAAACTCTTAGAACACTGTCTAGTGCATGGTAAACATTATGTAGATATTAGCTAATTTCATGACCTTTGGGTGGGGGGAAAGAAACAAGTTTATTCTTAGTTGAGCCTTTGGATCTGTAGCTAAATTTTTTTCTAGTGTTTTCTTTTTCCAGGGATGTAGCTCTTCAGGAGTACTGGCCTTATTGAATGAGAGGGACTCTCAGCTCTAGCTCCCCACTTGTTTGGGACCAGGCCTTTGTCTTCTGTCCCTCTGTAAATGCCAAAGGCCAAGTCTTCAGGGCACTGAGATGGCCCGCCCTTCTTTCTCCAGCAGGGAGTCACAACATCAGCCCAAGGCCACACCCTTCTGCTTTTCCTTTCCCTGTATTTCTGGCACTTGAAGATTTCTCTTTCTGATTGCCTTTCAATTTTGCATCTACACGATTGTTAACACATCAGTTTAGTGTTTTTACAAGAGTTTTAAGGTATTCTAATCCACCATATGGCCAGAAGTAGGAGTCTTTATTGTTATTTAGTATTTAGTATTTTCTGTAGTATCAGGTCTGGCTTAATTATTCATAATCTAAGATAATGTATATTAGGCACATGTAACTTTCTTGGAAGAAAATGTTTTTGGATGCGAAAAACTATAGTGAAAATTAATATGTGCAGGAATATTATTATTATTATATTACATTTTATTTCCGTTTTTAAAATTATAAAACCTGGAAAGGCCTGTTAGATAATTGTCTTCACTCTTGGGATTTGTGTCATACTATGAATCTAATTCAGTACATTTTCTATTTAGTTTTCTTTTGCCAGAAACAAACGTTTGCAATAAGATGTTGGTAAAATCCCAGTTTGTTGCTTGTATGGCTACTTGTCATTCACTTACAAAAATTGAAGGAGTGCTCTCTGGTGATCCACTCGATTTAAAAATGTTTGAAGCTATTGGATGGGTAAGTTCAATATTTTAAAATACAAGTAGAATTTTTTTTTTCTTACTCCAACATGAAACAAGTAGGATGCATATAAGCACCCATACACTTTCCCTCTTAAATCTCATTGCCTTTGGGAAAATATAGTAAAAATTCAATAATGAAGCTGTAGAAGGACTGTTTCTGCTAGTTGCTCTGACAGCAGTCTGTCTTGTGCTGTGTTTTTGGTGGTGTTAGTTGCTGTCAAGGCAGCGCTGGCTCAAGGTGACCTTGTGAATAACAGAATGGTCCTGCACCAGAACTTCAAGCTCCTCAGGATCAATCGTGTACTACAAGAGAAGCTAATATATAATTTCTAAGAACCTCACATCGCTGGAGAAATACCTGTAGTTGTGTAGAAAGTGTCCTCTTACCTTGAATAGAGCATGACCTGCTCAGGCACCTGCTTTAATTTTATAAGATAAACTAGCTATCAGCAGCTTGTGGCAGTAGGCTGGAAGTCATTCAGATGATCTTCAGTGGCACAATTCATTGGTAATTGGCAAAAAGTATAAAGTGTCTGCAGTGTTCCTTTGTACCCATTTTCCTGGGTCCTTACACACACACACTGTATTTTATTTGTTTTTAAAGTTTCCTTCTTAGCAGTTCTCTCTGAGGTCAGTTTTGTTTCATTTTTTCAGACTTGATTTTTTCCTTTGTGCTTCTGGTTTTCGTTATACATCTCTGTGGTCCTTTCATACTTAAGGATGAGGGTCTGCGTTGATCATTCCGGGTGGCCGCAGTGAGGTTTCTCACCCTGTGTGTGTTGTCTGTTTTCCTGAGCGGACCCTCCCCTGGCTGGGAAGGCCGACAGGTGGAGCTTGTGTGTTGGAGTCTCACCAGCAGGCAGCCTTGCTGCCAGTGAGGAGTGGTCTTCAGGTTGTCTTCCTCTCCCACGCCCCCCCGCGCCGGCACAAGCTGGGCTTTGCTCTGGATTGCTGACTCTCCTGTTAGCTGCCCTTACTGCTCTCAAAAGCTAGCTCCTGTTTCTAGGGAAGGACTTTTCTTTGTTTATTTCTTCATTTTGTTTTTACTTTGCTCAGCGGTTCTGTCTGTTGAGAAATGTTTCTACCCTCCTGTACATCCTGTCATGTTTATTCTGGGCTACTATTTCCTTCAGAATGTTTCGGTTTGTGCTTTGTCTCCATATTTGGTATTCCCCTCTCCTTCCTTTCTATGTATTTTTACATGTTTATTTCTTTTTTTTGCCCCTTGTTAGTATTTTGAAGGAGAGGTAGATGGGTGAGTGGATAAGTGTTCAACCTGCCACTTGATCTGAAGGCTCTTAATAAATACAACCACCCCTCACTGACCAACATGGTTAGGTTCCAAAGACCAGGTTGTTAATGCAAAAATGGAGGAGTGTTTTTCTGTTTTCAGACTATCCATTCGTCCAGGTTTTTTAATTTAGAAAATATGATCTTGGAAATAATAACAGCTAAGATTTACTGATCTGCTCATCACTGTGATGAGGGTCCCGTTACGGATTATTCCTCTGTGGAGAAGGAGGCTTGGAAGGGACACAGCTGGATAAAGCTGGGCTGTGTGACTGGAGGCCCCACGCAATGCTTAACCACTTCACCTTCCTCCTGTGCTGGCTCAGAGTGTCCCTCATGGAGCTGCCTCCAGGGCTCCCTGCAAGCCCTGTATTCCTGATCCCAGAGTCTGTTCTGCTCTCTGGGCTTGGCCAGTCACCGAGGCTCAAGGCTTCCTGCCAGGGCACTGGGAGCCTGGCCCCGCAGCTGGCCCCACCGAGGCGGAGGCTTCAGGCCCAGTTCGGCTCACTTTGGGATGTCGTTAAACTCGCACGCATTTCTTCCAAATACCCTGTCCTCCACTGGCAGGAGGGAGCGGTGGCCGCAGGGCGGTGTGGCCCAGCCTCCTGGAGGCCACCCAGTGACCCTCCTCGTGGGAGGGGACACTCTGCAGCCCTTGCTGTCATGCCCACTGCCTCGTTAATGTCAAAAATAGTCGGATAGTAGATTTTTTAACTACTGTTGTAAATGCAAAGTGTCAAATAAGCGAGAAGTAGGTGTACTTGTCAAATTTTTAATTCCCCAACAGAGGACCCATTTCATTTACAGAGAGAAAGGAAAATAGGACTGATTCATTTCTTATGACCTCTGAGGTGTCTCTCCAACTGAATAAATTCGGTGTTCTGTGTTTGTGTGCCCCTTTTTTAATGAGTTATGTAAGTTAGTTTGTATATGAGTATGTTTTATTGACCCTGAGATGCCTTGATGCTTGACTTTATCAGTAAGTATCAGTGGGTTGTTACCACATAATCAGACACAACCGCTGCTTGCTGTGATTCTAAGATGCCATATAATACAAGATGCATCTCAATTTCAGAGATACTAAAATGTGAAAAAAATGTGCCTTAGAATTGTGTAAGATTAGCTAATTGGTTACGGTTCTCCTCCCCATCATTTTCCCATTGATTAATAATTCCTTCAGTTACAGAGTCAAACTATAAATATAATTGTTTTGTGTGTTTATTTAACATAGGTTTTTGTTTGAACTTATTTCACCAAAAAAGTGTTTTAAAATATATTTTAGAGGGTTGGGTAGTAGTACCCTAACTAGGAGAAGTGTTCAAGCTGAATCGCTGAATTCACGTCTTTGTACCTCAGTCTGTTCTCTACCCAAGTGGTTCTACTGACCATATCTGAGCTCCATATGCTTTTCAGTCCTCTCCTATTAGCACAAAAGAATTCTGAGTGATGGACAGAAAAATTTTGGAACCCTCAGGAGCAAAGTTAGAGAAGTTTTTCTCGATTTCTTTACTTCTTAACGCTGCCTCTTCTCCCCCATGGGTTGCTAGGTAACTAACTAGCTTTGTTAATGTTTTGTTTTACTCATGTTAGTGATTTCATAGTGCTCATCTGTTCCTTGGACATAGATTTTTTTTTTTCTTTCAGTTCCCTGAAAATGGCGATAGTGTTTCATTTGAAAATGGAACCAGTAAATTAAATTTTGTGAAGCAATGCGTTGACATTTTTTCCCTCCCAGATTCTGCAAGAAGCCACTGAAGAGGAAACAGCACTTCATAATCAAATTATGCCCACTGTGGTTCGCCCTCCAAAACAGTTGCTTCCTGAATTCACACCTACAGCAAACCAAGAAATGGTACGATGTCACAGCTTGGATGACACTGCTAATACTCACATTTAAGTTTCATTTTGTAATGTTACCAGAACAGGAAATCACAAGTCTTTTATTTGAATATTTTAACTGAATTTATCAGAAACTACACTTCTAGTGTGTTGCAGGCAATCTTTGTAAATCATTGAGATTTTATTCTCAGGTCCATTACTTTGCCTTCTTATTTACTGAGTGGCTTAGTGCTTTACACTTTATACACAGTCAATTGTTCTGAATTGCATCGGCATACCTGTAATTTAATAAAAAGAGTATGTGAAAGAATTTATTTTTAGGTGAGTTCTTTAATAATGTGTTCCCCTTAGTTTATTTTAGTACTTAATATGTTAACATTTTCAGGATAGCAGATAATTGGAAAATATTCAAGAGCATACTTTTTCAAAAGGGGAGGTGGTAGAGAGGGAGTCTTGAATCCTGTCTTTGAAATAATCGAAGTTCCTCACTGTTCTCCAAATAATGTTTTGTGACTGCTTAGCAAGTTTTTCTTTTAACTTGAGTATTTATATCACATGAACTTAATCCGTGCTGTTTGTTCTTTTTGTTTCGTTTCTAGGAGCTGTTTGAACTTCCAGTAAGTGAAGAATGTTTACTTCTTCCCCAAGTATATTTGTCTTTATTCTTAAGGAGTAATAAATACTTTGTGCATCTTTTGAAATTATGTAGGCTAATTATGAGATAGGGATTGTTCGCCAGTTCCCATTTTCTTCGGCTTTGCAACGTATGAGTGTGGTTACAAAGGTGCTTTGGGATAAGAAGATGGACGCCTACATGAAGGGGGCACCCGAGGTCATCGCCAGTCTCTGTAAGCCTGACACAGGTCAGGAGAGAAATCACTAGGCTTTGTAAAATTATGGTGTTTGTATACGCTTTTATTAGCAATTCTAACAATGATCTACTCTCTTCTTTCAAAAAGTGCCGGCTGATTTTGAAAAAGTTCTAGAAAAATACACTAAAGAGGGCTTCCGTGTGATTGCTCTTGCCCACAGAAAATTGGAGTCGAAACTGACATGGCACAAAGTACAGAACGTCAACAGGTAGGGTTGACGAACAGTCTTTCTGTGATTTTTCCAGTAGTGTATCATTTATGCTTGTGCACATCAAGTCATGCACGGTGATTTGTACATAGTTGGGTATTTAGTAGGTATGTATTGAATGTCTGCAAGTATACATAATGCAATTCGTGTTTAAGGGGATTGAGATTAAAGTACATTTTTCCATTGTCTAATTTCCTTTCATTCTATATTGACTCTGCTTATGTTTGCTTAATGTTACCGTAACATTGTATGTTTTTCTAGTAACTCTTTAGAACTGGTTTCAATTCATTAAGTATTTATTGAGTGCTTACTATGTGCCAGGCATGTTCTAGGAACAGTGAACATAATTCTGCAGAAGTTTATTTTTCCCAGACCATCTGTCTACTTGTGTTTTCCTCAGTGGTTGGAACTAAGCACTGATTAGGTCAGAGTATCATGAGGTACATTAACCACTTCTCCATCTCCATTCCCACTCTTCTCCACGCCTCCCAAGTCAAATGGCATTACCAGTGTCACATTTCCTTCCATTTATAAATATGCGTTTAAGGTCAAACATTGTCACTTCTGCTGTAACTGATGGACCTTTGAGGATAGCAGTTTTGTTTAGGAGTATTTAATGGTGTACCCAGCATTTTGTAAGCGATCAGAAATATTTATTGCTGTCCTGCCAGTTTGGCCTGTTGAATAGCTGAGCATTCTCTTCCATTCCATTCCCACTGCCATTGTCTCTAATTCATCTCTTTTCTTCAGTCTTGCTTCTTTTTAACCTGTGCTCCACAGTGCCTCTAGAGAGGGCATTTTAACATTCATATCTGATACCAGAGTCTTACCTGAAATTCTTATCAATGGCCCCCCATCACCTCCTGGAGAAGTTCTCAAGAAGGGATATGCGTGGGGCAGGGAAACAACAATAACAGATACACCTAATTTTAAAAAAATGGACGAATGATGCAGACAGATAAGTATCGGGAGAAGACATACAAGTGGCCAGTAAACACATGGAAATGATGTGACTCTTCAGTTATCAGGAGCTACAAAATCAAACCACAGTGACACATCACTTCTCTCTTGTGAGGCTGGCAGAATTGGAAAGATTGGTACTACCTAGTGTGAGCAAATGTTTGGGAGAGTTTCAACAACATACTGCTAATTTACACCACTGTAAATTCATAAAGCTGCCTGAAAAACACCCGGGTAGTACTTGTCAAAATTTAAAGTTGCGTTTATACGTTGACCCACTAGTGCAGCCCTAGAAATGCAGCCTCAAGAAATAGTCTATATTGGCATAAGTGTCCTGTTTAAACAGTGTAAACAGCATAATACTCACCAAGAGGGCAGTGGTAAAACTATGGGCTGTTGTTGTGCATCTGTTAAATACGCCAGGCCCATTGAGTGGAAAGGGTAGAACAATGTTTATAGTGCAGTCCTGTTTTCTGCATGAGGACTAAAGGAGTGGGGTGGGCAACGAAATAACTAAAGGAAAAAACTGCATGAGGAGTTCTGCCTCAAAACTGTTAAAACAGTATTTGGGGGATGTGGTCTAAGCATGAATCAGCCTGTCCTCATTATTCATGGATTACATTTTTGTGAATCTGTCTACTCACTAAAATGTATTTGTAACCCCAATTGATGCTCTGGCGGTTTCGCGGTTGTTTGCCGACTTGCGCCGAGTGGTGAAAAATTTGAGTCACCTGGTGAGGTCGGACATTCCCAGCTGAGGTCAAGCAGGGTGACGCTTTGTTTCAGCTCTCATGCTGTAGACAGCTGCCCGTTTTGCGGTCTGTTTAGTGCCGCGCTTTTTACATTTTTGTGCTTTTTGTTGGTGATTTCACTGTTTAAAACGCCGAAGCATAGTGCTGAAATGCTGCTTGGGGTTCGTAAGTGCAGGAAAGCTGTGATGAACCTTCGAGAAAATCACGTGTTAGACAAGCTGCCTTCAGGCACGGGGTATAGTGCTGTTCACAGTTTATTTGTTAATGAAACAATAATACGTATGAAATAAGGTGTTTTTAAACAAAATTACACAAAAAGCAAACTAACGTAGCCCTGTCCTTCCCTTAGAAGCAGTGGTTCAACGTTCACCAGTATTCATGGTGCATTTATAGAACATAACTGCCATGAGTAACAAGCATTGACTGTATTTTGAAAAAAGCACTACCCAAGTGATTCTGATGCATATTCGTGGTTGGGAACCACAGACCTATAATATTAAAACCTGATTCTTAAGAAGGGCGTAGTGGACTGTTCTCTCTTTACAGCTTAGTCTTTTGGCTCCCCCCACCCCTTCAGAAATTCCAGTTATCTTGAATTCCCTATCACTTTTGAGCCTGTCGTATTCAGACATCCTCCCATGCCCTTGGAATACCTGTTCTTTCTCCCGTGATTACGCTACCCCTCCGCATCAACCTTCCTCTTGCCCTTTCTCCTTCTCTGCTCCTCCTCCTCATTCATTCATCCTTACTCTTAGACTTTCTCAGTGTTTCCCTTCTGCTTTGTAGAAACAGATGTTGATAGCTTGAGCCTTTATGTCTTGAATTGAATATTGCACTATTTATTAATTAGAGGACAAGATTTCCATGGTCTGTATCATTCCCAGGAGAGTTCAGAAATCGGCTGCAGCCAGAAACTAGTGCCTCCTAGGAAAATGGCTACAGTGCTTTGGCGCAGCAGTTTCAAAGCTCTGTGCTTTGAAATGCGTTTTCAGGTTGTAAGGTTTTTTTTTTTTCTCCTCTTATCACCAGCAGTATTATTCTCATCAAGTGTCCTAGCTATTCTTTAATATCTTTACCACCCATCGTTGTAAATTATATATTTCAAAGATGATTAGGTTTCATTGCTACATACTTCAAGCACATTTATTGAATTTTTGTATAGAAAAATCACTTGGTTATTGCAAGTCTGAAATTCTAGTCCCTAACCTCAAGCCTCTCTTCCCCCTTTGAAAATAATGTTTTTATGATATTATTTTGGTAGCTTGAAATGTCTTAGTGATACAGCTGTCACTGAACAGACTTTGTCTCTACTGTAGTGTTGAAGCACACATTATTTTTGTGTGCTCCTCTGTTTGCTTGTCGATTTGCACATGAAAGTAGAGATCGTCTCTTTTCATCTTTCCGATGACTGGCATCATGCGTGGTGCATAGACAACTCAGCTATTTGAAGGCATAGCATCTTTATAGCTATACTGAATATTAGTAAATATTCTAAAAGACCCATCTCCTGGGGAAATGTCAGTGTCGGACTGCTAATGGTTCTTCTCTCCCATTTCCAAAATTACAGTTTTATAGAATTGATCAAAGACATGGGAACGAATCTACTGCTTGCCCGTGATACGTGTTTTTCCTTTTCTCTTGACTGTAAAGTCAAGAACAGATTTATTTATGGTCGTGCGTATTTTAGATATGCTACAGAATGAATATTCCTTAGAATTAGAAGTATCTTACAAACAGATGATCTTTATATATCATGTTTCAAAGGGCGACACGTAATTTCAAAACAGTATTTCTTGGGGATTTTTTTTCAGATTTAAAATTTTTGAGATATTGAACTCATAAGTGTACACATTTATGATTTATTCACTGTATTAAATGTTTTAATTTATAATTTATAGATATTTTAAGTTACTTTATTACTGTGATCGTTCTTTTGACTAAGCTGTTCGTTTGTTAAAACTTTTCCCCCCCGCAGAGATACCATCGAAAACAACATGGATTTTCTGGGATTAATTGTAATGCAAAACAAATTAAAGCAAGAAACCCCTGCAGTGCTGGCGGCTCTGCATAACGCTGACATTCGTACAGTCATGGTCACAGGTTAGACTCCTAACACAGAGTGTGGCTTAGAGCTTAAGTTGTATGGTATGAGGAATCAGCAGTGGTAAAAGCATTTTATATGGTGGCTCCATCTTACCTTACCCTATTTCAGCTCTGAATATCTTTGAGGTATGAAAGTATCTCTGCAGTACTGTACTCTGAGGTCTCCCAGATTCTATTTGTAGTGTAGTAAAATAGTGACGAGCACACTGTGTAAATCTAAGTGTTGCTGCTTTTTGCTACCTCTCTTTAATCATATCTTGCCTATAGCACTTAACTGTACTTTGCTTTGTTTTAGTTATTTGCAGATTTATCTTCTCTACTGAAATATAAGATTCTTGTACTTCTTTCAGGGTCCTCTACAATTTTCAGAACTGTGCCTAATCCATAAAAATGATTAGTAGGTATTTGTTAGATTTAAATTTTTATAAGAGTATGTTGTCATCGTGACTTGGATTTATAATGGTGAAAGTTGCCTATTTTTTTGGTTTGTTTTGTTCTTTTGACTGTACTGCACCTGAATGATTCTCCTGCTGTTGTTATACTGTTGATAATATTAACTAATTCCTATTCCTTAGCTGTGTGAAATTTGTGACAGCTCCAGGTTTTTTCCTGAGCAATTAATCATGTTTAAGATACTCACTTTATGGCGTTTATGTGCTCAGTATGATTTATACTGAAGCCTGTGAGAGCCGGAGCTCAGTGGGATGGCCTGGTTTTTCCAAGCCTCAAAGTTTTCTGCCTTCAATAGGGTGCAGTCTTACCACTTTTCTGTCGCTTGTTTTAGTGGAAATTATTTGAATTTTCCTTATCTGACAGGTTTCTGCCTTACACAGGTTCTGGCTTTCAGAGGTTTTACTGTATGTGGAAATGGCCTGTGTACATTTTTTTAAGATTTAGACTGAGGTCCATTAAATACCATACATATTGTCATATAGCTCAAGCTAACTAAGTCCATTAGCATCCCAACAATTCTTAGTTCTGATGTCTCCTTCAGGACAGTTTCTGTCTGCATCTCCTTCCCCACTTTCCATCTGTATCTCTTCCCCCTCTTACGCCGCATGACAGAATCTGGCTGTGTTTCCCAAGGAGGTCATAGGAAGATGCCTTTGGAAATAGTGTGTGGGAACTGGAGGAAGCGGTATCTTGCGCTTCATTACTGATCGCAGTGGGATCCCCAAACTCAGTCCTGTCCTTGAAGTGCTTGTCCTCAGTTCTTTCCTTCTCATGACTGATAGGTTTTCTCTTGTTTCTGTTTATATCTAGCTGCCTTGCTGACCTCTTTGCAATCTTGCTTTTGTAATTCATTCTGTTCTGTCACATTGCTCTTGTATTCTTGCATGTACCACCAGTCACTCTGAGGTTAGTTCAACAAATAGTTGGTGAGTGCCTCCTCTGTATGTAGCACTGTGCCAGGTAGTTTGTGGGTACAAACAGTGCATGACGGAAGAAGACGGAGAATTGTATCTGGCTTTAAAAAGTGTGGGTGAAAATGCTCTGAGTATTTAGCATATGTGTGTTTGAGTTATTCGAGGCTTTCTCTGATTAAGCGTGCCATTGTTTTGTTATATCTAAATTCCAAGAGTCAGGACCATACATTATCCTCCTTCTGCCTAGCCCAGTCACGGGTGATGTTGTAGATTCTCAGGAAGTACTTGTTGTACGATACATTCATGTTTCCATTTAATTTTAACGGATTTAAAATATCTGAAAATTAGGTGACAACATGTTGACTGCTCTCTCCGTGGCTAGAGACTGTGGGATGATTCTTCCTCAGGATAAAGTTATTATTGCTGAAGCATTACCCCCAAAGGATGGAAAAGTTGCCAAGATAAATTGGCATTATGCAGACACCGTTAGCCAGTGCAGTAGTTCGTCGGCAATTGACTCGGAGGTAATGTTGAGATGAATTTTCTCTTTAGAAACTTGCTCATTTGAATTTAGCCTGAAAAAAAAAAAGGGGCTTTAAAACAAAACAAAAAAAAACTAAATAAAGACAAGCCTGTGTTGTCTCCTCAGAGATTGTGATTCAGTAAGACTGGGGTAGACCCGGGAATCTCAATTTTTAAATTCTGATATTTAGTTAGAGTTGAGAACCACAGTTCTGAATCTAAGAATCCCAAATATTTGTCCTGTTTTTAAAGCATTCAGTGATAAATGATGCAAGGGATCCATAATATTAAATTCATTGATTGTTTTAAAATGAAGCTTATTATTTAGCTTTCTGTAAGGTTTTTTTTTTTTTAACTTAGTAAAATTGAATTTCCTTTTTACTTTACATTTTAAGCTTTCAGTGTCTTATATAAAATACCAAAGGAAGAATTCAGTTTGGGAACAAATACGTTTACAGTAGGATGTATTACTTGGTTTGGCTACCTACATACTTTTCTCAATGTCTTATCCACAGGCTATTCCAGTGAAGCTGGCCCACGACAGCTTAGAGGACCTTCGGGTGACTCGTTATCATTTTGCAATGAATGGAAAATCATTTTCGGTGATACAGGAGCATTTTCAAGACCTCGTTCCTAAGGTGGGTGATTTGGGTTTATGTGTGTGTTCACCTGAGTACACTGTGAGTAGTATTTTGAGAAATTCATCTTTTTTACAGCTGATGTTGCATGGCACCGTGTTTGCTCGTATGGCACCTGATCAGAAGACACAGTTGGTAGAAGCATTACAAAACGTAGAGTAAGTAATGGTTTTCTTTTTTTAAAATAAATTATAGTTCATTTTCAAATCCAGAAAAATAACATTTCATGTATGTGTAACTGTCACCTATAGAGTACCTGAGAACTTTTAAGTGCCTCTTTGAAATAGGCCCATGTGCTCATTTATTTAGCTAAGGTATAATATCCACATTTCCTTTTCCAGGTAGTATCTATGAGGTATAGTTTATTCACTCAAGTGCTCTATGTTGATAGGAGTGACTTGATAGTTTTAGTAAGCAGTTGTGTTTCAGGTTTACAAAGGGAGAAATATTTACTGATAGCCTTAAAAAATAAGCATAATTAAGATTAAACTGACCTAAGTCCTTTGCTCTAAAGATTAGGAAATTGAGACCCCAAAAGATAAACTGATCTGCCCATATGTGACAGAAACAGGACAATATCCCAGGTCGTTTGACCTGCTGGCTGGTGCTGATTTGCATATCAACATGTCTGCGGTCAATTTGAAGAAAAGATTTATTAGTCCCACTGGTGGAATCTTTGTTTGCTAGCTCTTCATAATACTGTATCGAAGAAATCTTAAATGAAATTTGTGTTGTGTATTTTAAAAAATTAATTAAAATCTAAAAATTTGTGTTTGCTTCTTAGTTACTATGTAGGGATGTGTGGTGATGGTGCAAATGATTGTGGTGTAAGTACAATTTTTGTGATTTACTTTATAGTTCTCACTTTGGTCTAAATCAGATTCACAAAACTCGACCACTTTGCTTCTTGAAATCCTTAGGCTTTGAAGAGGGCACATGGAGGCATTTCCTTGTCTGAGCTTGAGGCTTCGGTGGCATCTCCATTTACCTCCAAAACGCCTAGTATTTCCTGTGTGCCAAACCTTATCAGGTAATACAAATGGACGTTTTCCCCATTATCTCTTTGTGTCCTGCTCTAATAATATAGAAGGGAAGATTGTCAGAGAAAGTATTGTGAATTTGTTCTAATGGCATATTAGCAAAGGTGATCTGTAACTTAGGAACAGATTGATCACTGTTCTTCATGTCTTCCAGTTCTGCTTTGCTCGTGTCTTTTGGTAGAAAAGCACCTGGTAGCTGTTGAATGGTGATGTTCATCTCAGGATATAATTGTGCCTTGTAGCGGGAGTTGACAATGTTATTATTCACATGCCAACGTTTGTGTTCACAGGGAAGGCCGTGCTGCTCTCATAACTTCGTTCTGTGTATTTAAATTTATGGCTTTGTACAGCATTATCCAGTACTTCAGTGTTACTCTGCTGTATTCCGTGAGTACTAACATTGCTTACAGATATGGCACTTAGTGTTAAGACATTTAAATTAAGAGATGAAGCATATATATTTGGTTTTGAATGTGTCCATTAATAATGGAACCTACATAAGTAGCCTTTATAAATTTAACCTTCAGTTTACTGTATCTTAAGTAACAGACTGAAATTATTAATCTGGAATAACATTTCCCTTAAGGCTGACAACTATGGCTGAAGCCTGGAGAATAAAAGATAATTGTTTTCTTTTTTGTCTTTAGCACAGATTGGACATCTTTTTTAGAACTCTTCAAAATGTCAAGCTCTGGCATATTTTAGAATTGTAGTTAACCTTTACCGGAATAGACCATAATGAGAAGAGATGCTTCAGCATAGTGTGTAGGACTGCTGTATTTGGAGGAGAAAGGGCATAAGGGTGTCCCTGTGTATGCTGCTGGATTTCATAGTTGAAGTGCTCTCATGTTCATTTCCCTCTAAATGAACATCAGTGACATCTCAAGGAGCCTTTGTGAAACTATCCCTTTTTTACCGTTTGTAGAAAGTACCAGAAGGGATGGAGTTAGATATTAGAGGAAGCTTCAAGATAGCAATTTTAAAAAATGTTGAATATTGTGAGTAAAAGTGTGTGTTTTCTTTTTGCAAAAAAAAAAAAATTCTTATCAAATGAATTTTAAGGAGATATCTTTTATACTACTAAATTAAATATTTGTAAATATATTACATTATATTTCAAAGGCAAGTGTATTTCATTTTTTAAACAAGTCCAGTGTTACTTTAAAGTTGGTTATTACTGTGAAAGAACAAACTAAAGCCAGGGTAAATGGGAACAATGCCATAGAAACAGTCACTGAAAACTAACTGTGTTTTAAAATTACTTCTGTAGATCTTAAGTAACCTAGGAGACTTCCAGTTTCTCTTCATTGACCTGGCAATCATTTTGGTAGTAGTTTTCACAAGTGAGTATTTTGCTTGGCTCTTGATTTCAAAGCATATTAAATTCTGAATCTGTGACATAAATTTTGCTAAATTTCCATCAGTTGTAACATAGCTCAGACTTCTCTGGTTTACTTATAAATGTGTTCTTTTATCATTAGTTTTTATGTTTTGCCCCATTGGGTTTATTGCTGGCACCATTTTTTTTTTTTTCCCTATAATATTTGAGAGTAAGTTGGAGACATGTCCCTTTGCCCCTGAATATTTTAGCGTGTATTTCCTAAAAACAAAAGCCATTCTCTTATGTAACTAAGTACAGTTATAAAGATCAGGAAATTTAACATTGATACAGTATTATTATCTAATCCATAGCCCATATTCGAGTTTTGTCATTTGTCCCAGTAATATCCTTTATACCTATTTTTGCCCCTAGTCGAAAATCCAGTCCAGGTTAATAAATTTCAGTTAGTTGTCATGTCTGTTTAGTCTTCTTTAATCTTCATCTGGAACAATCCCTCAGCCTTTTTTGGGGCTTCTTGGTGTTGACATTTAGAACAGCACTGGCCAGCTAATGTGGATTTGTCTGAAGTATTCTCATTAGATTCAGGCTATGAATTTTTGGCAGGAATATCACAGAAGTGATAGTGTCCTTCTAAATGTATCGTATAAGGAGACATAAGATATTGGTTTGCTTCATTGGTGATTGGCATAAAAATAATGATGGTAGTGAAATGTAACCCACTGAATAAAATAAATACGTAGGGGTCCATATTGGAAAAAGAAAAGGGCGGGCGGGGAGGAGGAGGAAGGGAAAGAGGGAAGGAAGAACTGGGGAGAAGGGAAAGGGTAGGGTGCTAACTGATGGATATAGAAGGGATGATGGAGTTAGATCAGGGTTTCTCAATGGGCATTATTGATATTTTGGGCCAGATGTTGTGGGAGGCTGTCCTGTTCATTGTAGGAGGCTTAGCAGCATCTCTGGCTTCTACCCACTAGATGCCAGTAGCATCCCCCGAGTTGTAACAACCAGTGTATCTGCAGACATGTCACATAGCCCCTGGTGGACAAAACCACCCTCAGTTGAGACTGACTGAGTTAGACAATCTTCAGTGGATGCTAAAACTAGTAATGCTAAAACCAGGGAGGAGCAGAGTGGTAACAGTCTCAAAGTATGTCTTTATAATTACTTATTAATTACAAAGGGAAAAATAGAAACTTTACAGTGGAGAAACTCAGTGGATACTACCTTAATAAGTGATCAAAGTCTTTTTTAAAAAAAGAAGAACGTTACTGCTGTGTTTATATGCTTCACACCTTTGTTGATCTCTTCTAAAGAGGAAGAAAAATATTTTAATTGTAGCTTTGTGTCCTAGTTATCTAGTGCTGTTGTGACAGAAATACCACAAGTGGGTGGCTTTAGCAAACAGAAATTTATTTTCTCACAGTCAGGAGGCTAGAAGTCCGAATTCAGGGTGCCAGCTCTAGGGCAAGGCTTTCTCTCTCTCTCTGTCGGCTCTGGAGGAAGGTCCTCGTCTCTTTGAGCTTCTGCTCCTGGTCGATCTTCAGGTGGCTTAGCATCTCTCTTCCCCCATCTCTGCTAGCTGTTTTGCTTGTTTAATCTCTTTCATATCTCAAAACAAATTGGCTCAAGACAACACCCTACACTAACCCTGCCTCATTAACGTAACAGGGACAACCCATTCCCAAATGGGATTATAACCACAGGCATAAAAGGTAGGAATTACAGCGCGTGTTTTGGGGGGACACAGTTCAATCCATAATACTTTGCAATTAAAGATTCAGAAAATGATGACCTCTCAGTTAAATACATACAAGGGTGGTAATTAACCTTATAGTTTGTCTGCCTATATTTAACATTCTTTTTTTTAAATTTTAAATTTGTACTAATGTTTCTTCTGAATCTCAGTAGACCAATGTAAAAATTATTCCTGAAGCATTTTTGAAAAAGCCTAAATTGTTTTCTTTTGCAGATTTGTGTTTGGACATTTTCATATCAAAAGATTTGTTAGACAAAGATGTTTTTAAATGAATTGATTGTATCTTTGAAGTGACTAATTTGGATACAAACATTTCCTCTTTTCTCCTCAATATACAGTGAGTTTAAATCCGGCCTGGAAGGAACTTGTGGCACAAAAACCACCTTCGGGTCTCATATCCGGGACCCTCCTCTGCTCCGTTTTGTCTCAGATTATCATCTGCATTGGATTTCAGTCCTTGGGGTTCTTCTGGGTCAGGCAACAACCGTGGTATGAACAATGGCATCCACAGTCTGAGTAAGTTGGTCGATCGTGTAAAAGTCTGTGTACAGTGTGTGCAGTATACTACACGCGTATAAGAATAAGTCTGTGAACATTTATATAAAAATTTGCATGTATCTTGATTGAACACTTAACTACTTCGGTTTGTATTTGCCTTTATATTATGGTAACTTCATAGTGAAGAATCTGTGTGCAGGAAGATGGTCAGGCAAGGTCCTAATCGCCACTAACAAATGGAGACCATGGACCAGTTTCTTAATCTGCTACTAAGCCTTATGTTCCTTTAGCTGTAAAATGGGGAAGTTGAAACTAATTTCTAAGGTCTCTTCCAAACCCAAATGTTCATGCTTTTATTAAATTTTCTACCCCCAGTGTAGGAGATGGCATTTAAAAGTTTTAAACTTAAAAAAAGTACTAACTAGTTATTTATGGGTAGAGTGCTTATAGTTCACAAATTATAGCAGCGTTTCAATTAATTAAACATTTAAATTATTTACTGTGGTAATTTTGTGGAATTAAATTTTCAGACGCAAATATTTTTAATTTGCTGGATAGATTATTTGTCTTTGAACATTTTAGGAAACTTTAAAAAATGTAACATCACTATGTACGTGCTGCACGTGAAAAGGAATACGTAGGTGGGATTGTTTTTAAGAATCCTGCCAGAGTTCGTTTGTGGTGGATTAACATTTTGTTGTCATTTGTCTGTGCGCATAACGTATTTTTACGCAATTAACGTGTGCCTTCTATGTTTGTTCGCCAACCACGTCCTCCCACGGGGAGATATTTTCATCAGTGCTGCTATGCCAATTTTTTGTTTTAGTGTTGCTGTAAAAAAAGAAAATTAGCCTGGCACATTTACAGAAATACCTTGCTGGGGAGGGTGCAGTTGGCAAACAAATGTAGAAGGCATAGTATTTGTGTAAAAATATGGTAGTAGTTAATGTCTTTAATAATGGGTATTGGGGACTTCTTGTGCACACATATACCAGTTGCCATTGATTTCAACTCATGGCAACCCCATGGGTGTCAGCAGAACTGCGCTCCATAGAGTTTTCAGTGGCTGATTTTTTGGAAGTAGAGCACTATGCCATTCTTTCAAGGTTCCTTTGGGTGGACTTGAATCACCAACATTTTGGTTAATAGCCAAGCAGTTCTATATACTTTTGAGACTCCTGCCCAGAGCTAGAGATTATTGAGACCCAACTCAGTGCCAGGTGCTTTGTTGGCATTTACACAAACCTTATTACTCAGTCCCTATTGCACCCTGTGACGTAGCAGGTGACACTCAGATTTACGGATGAGGAAATGGGCTCAGAAAGATTAAATAACATTTCCTCAGTCACAGCTAGAAAGCGATAGAGCTAAGGTCAAAGCCAGGTTTGTTTACCTTCACTATGCTAAAATTATTCCTAAAATTAAAAAAAGAGTGGGGGACTTATATTTAAATGTTTTCTTACTTAATTCTGATTTTCTAACTGATTGGAATGCTGGACTATGGAGAAAACATTTAATGATCTTCTCCCTGCTCTTTGTATCTGGTATCTGGATATATTTGGCTGTTTTGCTGTAAATGGCACCTTATTTCTATTTATGTGATAGTAGTGATTCAGGGAGGTTAAGGTCAAATTGTTTTCATTTTAGGGGATTGGTACTGTTCAGTAATGCAGATTTTTGTATGTGTGTGTGTTCTAGTGCTTGTAATACAACAGGAGGCCTCTACTGGAACTCTTCACATTCTGACAATGTAACCGAACATGATGAGCATAATATACAAAATTATGAGAATACTACAGTGTTTTTTATCTCCAGTTTTCAGTACCTCATAGTGGCTATTGCCTTTTCAAAAGGAAAACCCTTCCGGCAACCTTGCTACAAGAATTGTAAGTTTGGCATTGATTTGATTTTTCACTTGCCTCCCTCCTTAAAAAGTAATGGAGAAGAATACAGTTATTAAATGTCCTTCCAGAATACAACAGATCTTCATAAATGGAATGAATCTCATGATTTAGGTGTTTACTGGACTTACTCTCATAGTAGTTGCCACCTTAATTTCAAAACTGAAGTCACCAGTGCTTTTCACGTCCTGTTACTTCGGGCTCCAGCTTTTATCTCTACACCCCATTGTAGAGGGAGTAGGACATCGAAACGGGCAGAGGTTCTCACATGTCTTCACTCTCACTCAGTCAGAACAGCAGTCACTGAACTTTGCATCTGTGGGATCTGCCTAGTACCAGCTGTTTTTCTTTGATTTCTTGGCTGTTACTGCTCATACTCACCTCTAGAATTCGTCATTGCTGTCACCTTTACATGCCACTGCAGAAGGGAAAGTAGAAAGGAAGGGAAGGAAGAAAGTATATTTGCATAGCTAGTTTTCATACAATTTTGGACCATAAAAAACTGACTTCACAAAAATCTAGATGAATAAATAAGGCATGGCACGTTATTGTCTGCCTGTGGCAATGGGATATAGCATTTTTGACTGATCAAAAGTAGGGCTTATGGAAAAAAGTCAGCTTCCTTATATAAATTGTCAGTGTTTTTTAAGAGAATATACTAATATCAGTATTTGAAAAATGGTTTATTCTTTTATTCATGTGAAACTTGAGATTTTTGTTGTATCTTAGAGTGAATAGTTGTTATTCTTTTGGTGTAAAGAAATGTCAGTGTACTGGTTAGCAAAATGCCATGCCACAGATTTTGGTATATGTCATAAGAATAGTAATTACTAGCATCTCTATCTTATGTTAGAGCTTAGAAAGCATTTTTAGATATATTATACCTTTTTTACTTCTGCCTTACACAGTTTGTACAGCAGGTTTTATTTATATTTTGGACAGGTAAGACTGTTCAAATATAAGTATCAACAGTGTTGAAATCTTTTTACTGGTAATTTTTTAAAGAACTGACGTTTCTTATTTAATAAATAGAAGCTATATTACTGAGAACCATTTAGAGCAATGCTGTGCCTTCCGTATTAGGTTAATCACTATACCTTTATAAGAATTTCTTAACTAAAATTAACTTATTATAAGATGAACTTAATAATTAAAGTTGATAAACTGGTTTTATATCAGGGCTTCAGACCGGTTCAGTCATGGCCGACCAAGTGCAGCAGGAACAGACCCAAAGTTTTACAATTAGGGTGATTCGACACAGTACCCATAAGGGGAAAAATGACATGTCAGAGCCCAAGCCCTGGAACGGGAGACATGAAAGAGGCGTAGTGAGCCGTGTCAGGAGCCAGATGCATGAGATTGGATTATTGGCAGGACTGTAGAGGGTGACACACATTCAGAGTGGCACGATTGGCTGCCATCTTCGAGTGGAGCGGTGCTGTTTCCCAGGCTGTTCAAAATCTGAGGGCGGGAGATTTGGTTGCTGTGCAGCATGTGTGCTGCCCTTGTTTTCTGAAAGGGAGATTTTCTAGCTGGGCTTCGACCCATCATTTTTCCTGTTCTGGGTACCGTGGCAAATCACCCAAATTTAAAAATTTCTGGTCTCTTCTGGTGACACTTCCTCAGCCTTGATTGAACCGGGCAGAACCTGTTTGAAACCCTGTTTTATATTTATTTCTCTGTATTTTTAAATTTCAAGGAAATACTGAACATGGTCAAGGGTAGCTAAAAATATCTATCAAAGGACAATGCTTTCTTTATATAAAGAAAACTGACATTCAGACTGGTTGGTAAGGTAGCCATGTCAGGAAAGTTAGTCTTAGGGACATAAGTAAATCCACCCTATCTGTACTTCTTCAATTAAAAAAGAAAGAATAGAAAAAAAATTTTGGTTGCCTGTTTCCTAAATTCATCTTTTATATTATCTGGAAAACTTCAAAAAACTTAAACGCTTAAAATATTTTGTATTCCCATTTTATTTCTTATTGACTCGAACAAGTATTTTCAACTCTTGATTGTTAATCATTAAGACTTTTTTTAAAATGCGTGTTAAATTATTTTATTAATCTTAAAAAGTAGGTTAGAATAACTTCCTAACCCGCAAAACCTTTGTCCTTGCAGTTCGTGCACTTCTGTCTGTGGAGAAACAGAAGTACATGCTGTCATAAAACATGTCTCCTGAAAAATACAAAGGGAACAGTAAATTAGATAAATGCATGTTTCTCATTTTCACCTCTTGTCTGTCTGTCTGTCATTGGAGTCTCCTCATTTTGGAATATAGATGTTACTCATGGTCAAAGAAAGAAAAGTAGAGAAGACAGGAAAAAGTGACAGAAATAAAGTATAAATGGGAT
>NW_004443962.1:3161717-3163643 GCF_000243295.1 Trichechus manatus latirostris | reverse complement strand
TCATGTATTTGTTGGCTGCTTGAGTTGTCTTCTTTGGTGAAGTGTCTGTTCATGTCCTTTGCCCACTTTTTGATTGGATTGTTTGTCTTTTTGTTGTTGAGGCGTTGAAGGTTTCTATAAATTTTAGAGATTAGTCCCTTGTCAGATATGTCGTTGCCCAAATTTTTTTCCCAGTCTGTAGGTTCTCTTTTTACTCTTCTGCAGAAGTCTTTTGATGTGCGTAAGTGTTTACTTTTTAGGAGGTCTCAGTCGTTTAGTTTCTCTTCTGCTCTATGTGCATTTTTAGTTACGTTTGATCTATTTATCCCATAAATTAGGGCCCCTAGGTTTGCCCCTATTTTTTATTGAATGATCTTTATAGTTTTAGGTTTTACATTTAGGCCTTTGATCCATCTTGAGTTAGTTTTTGTATATGGTGTGAGCTGTGGATCCTGTTTCATTTTTCTGCAAATGGATATCCAGTTGTGCCAGCACTACATATTAAAGAGACTATCTCTTCCCCGTTTTATGGATTTCGGCTCTTTGTCAAACATCAGCTGTCCATAGGTGGATGGATTTACTTCTGAGTTCTCAATTCTGTTCCATTGGTCTATGTGTCTGTCGTTGTACCGGTACCAGGCTGTTTTGACTATTGTAGTTGTATAGTAAGTTCTGAGATTTGGAAGTGTGAGACCTCCTACTTAGTTCTTCTTCAGTAGTGCTTTGCTTATCTGAGGTCTCTTTCCTTTCCATATAAAGTTGTTGATTAATTTTTCCATCTCTTCAGAGAATGTTGATGGAGTCTGGATCGGGATTGCATTATATCTATAGATCACTTTGGGTAGTATTGACATTTTCACAATGTTAAGTCTTCCTATCCATGAGCATGGTATATTCTTCCATTTATGTTGGTCTGTTTTGGTTTCTTGCAGTAGTTTTGTGTTCTGTAGTTTTCTTTGTGTAAGTCTTTTACATCCCTAGTTAGGTTTATTCCTAAGTATTTTATCTTTTTGAGGGCTGTTGTAGGTGGTATTGTTTTCCTAATTTCCCTTTCAGAGTTCTCTTTGTTAGTGTAGAGGAATTCAGCTGATTTTTGTATGTTGATCTTGTACTTTGCCACTTTGCAAAATCCTTATTAGTTCCAGTGGCTTTCTTGTAGAATCTCAGGGATTTTCTACATATAGGATCATATCATCTTCAAATGGGGATAATTTTACTTCTTCCTTACCAATTTGGTGGATGCCTTTTATTTTTCTTTCTTACCTTATTGCTCTGGCTAGGGCTCTCAGTACAATATTGAATAAGAGTGGTGATAAAGGGCATCCTTGTCTGGTTCCCATTCTCAAAGGGAATGCTTTCAGTCTCTCTCTGTTGAGAGTGGTGTTGGCTGTTGGTTTTGTATATATGCCCTTGATTATGTTGAGTAATTTCCCTTCTGTTACATTTTGCTGAGAGTTTTTGTCAGGAATGGGTGTTAGATTTTATCAAATGCCTTTTCCACATCAATTGATAGGATCATGTGGTTCTTTTCCTTTGTTTTATTTATGTGGTGGATTATGTTGATTGATTTTCTAATGTGGAACCATCCTTGCATACCTGGTATGAATCCCAGTTGGTCATGATGTATTATTTTTTTATATGGTATTGGATTCTGTTGGGTAGGATTTTGTTGAGAATTTTGTAACTGTATTCATGAGGACTATTGGTCTGTAATTTTCGTTTTAGTGGTGTCTTTGCCTGGCTTTGGTATTAGGTTTATGCTTGCTTCGTAGAATGAATTCAAGAGTAACCCATCCTTTTCTGTGTTCTAGAATTGTTAGTGTAGAATTGGTGTCAGCTCTTCTGAATATTTGGTAGAATTCTCCAGTGAAGCTGTCTGGGCCAGGGCTTTTTTTTTGGTTGAGAGTTTTTTTTTTTAATGACCTCTTAAATTTCTTCTTTTGTTAT
>NW_004443962.1:3159189-3160386 GCF_000243295.1 Trichechus manatus latirostris | reverse complement strand
ACTTCCAGTCTTATTCTTTCTGTTGTTCATCAGACAGAGATTAATATTGCCACTCCTGCTCTTTTTGGGTTGCCACTTGCTTGATATATTTTTTTCCATCCTTTGATTTTTAGCTTATTTTTATCTTTGTGTCTAAGATGTGCCTCCTATAGGCAGCATATTGATGGGTTGCAGTTTCTTATCCATTCTGCCACTCTTTGTCTCTTGACTGGTACATTTAATCCATTTGCATTCAGTGTAATTATTGATAGGTATGGATTTACTGCTGTCATTTTGTTTTGCTTCTTTCTGTGGTCCTTATGATTTCTTTGTTCCATATACTTTTCTGTGCTGAGTTCTTCTTGTTTACGGATTTCCTTTCAATTTTTCGTCGCTGTTGATTTTGTATTTACTGTGTCTTTTTGATTTTCTTTTTTCTTTTGGTGAGAAGGTTTATTAATTTTGTTTGTGGTTACCCTAAAATTTACTTTAATTTTCCTAAGTTAAAAACAGTCCGTTCTTTCTTGATACCACCTTGATTTCCTCTCCATATGGAAGTTCTGTAACTACACGTTTTATTGCCTCTTTTTGTTTTGAAGTTGTTGCAATTTACAGATTGATGTCTCTGGTTCCCTGTTTTCAGTCTTGTAGCTTTATTTGATTTTTGAAAATTCTTTATCTGGGTTGGTTTCCAGGTAATGTCATGTGTCTTAATCTCCAGCTGTTGTCTGACGTTGTTGGTTCTCTGTCCTAAGGACTCCCTTTACTATTTCTCTTAAGGTTAGTCTGGTTTTTACAGATTCCCTTAATTTCTGTCTATCTACATAGACAGAATGTCCTAATTTTGCCATCATATTTGAGGGATGATTTTGCTGGATATATAATTCTTGGTTGGCAATATTTTTCTTTCTGGGTTTTATACATGTCATTTCATTGCTTTCTTGCCGGCATGGTTTCTGCTGAGAAATCAGAGTTTAGTCTTATTGGTTCCCCTTTGTAGGTGATAATTCATTTTTTCTCAAGCTGCTTTCAGGATTCTTTCTTTGTCTTTCGTTTTGGAAAGTTTGATTTTGATATGTCTTGGGGATTTTCTTTTGGGATCTATCCTGTTCGAGCTTCTTGGATAGATATCTTCTCGTCTTTCATGATATTAGGGAAGGGAAGTTTTCTGCTAGCAAATCTTCAAAAATTTTCTCTGCCTTTTTTTTTTTTTTTTTT
>NW_004443962.1:3156080-3159089 GCF_000243295.1 Trichechus manatus latirostris | reverse complement strand
TTTTTTTTGTCTCTTCCTGTTCTGAAATTCTGATCATGCATAAATTATTCCTCTTGATAGTGTCCCACGTAACTCTTAGGCTTTCTTCATTCTTTTTTCTGATTGTTTCTCTAACAGATGAGTATCAAGGGATTTGTTCTCTACTTTACTGTTCTGTCTTCCATAGAATCATTTCTGCTCCTTTGTCTTTCCAGTGCATTATCTATTTCTGAAATTTTAGTGTTAATCTTCTGGATTTCTAGTTGCTGTTTTTGTATGGTTTTTAATTGTTTATTTAATTTGTCATTTTGTTCTTGTATTGTTGTCCTGAATTTTTCTAGAGTTTTGTCTGTGCTTTCCTTGATCTCTTGGAGGGCCCTATATATTATATAAGTCTTTTGAATTCTTTATCAGGTAGTTCCATTACCATTTCTTCCTCAGGGAGGTATCCTGATTCTCTGTTTTAGTAACTTGCTGGAGCCATCTTGTCCTGCTTCTTTCGTTGATTTGTTATTGCCTGTTGTTTCCGAGGCATTAAGATGTTATTAGATTTATTAATTGTATGTTTGTGTGCTACATCTTGATTTTTTGTTACGTTTTGTTTTGATGTATCCAGGGAAGTGAGACCGGAGTGCTGCTCTGGTAGCTAGTCTGGCGGTACTGGCATGCTCACCACTTGTCTCTGGGTGGGTGGAGTAGTGGCTGGGTGTGTGAGCATGGGTCTGGCTGGGTGTGTGAGCACGGATCTGGCTGGGTGTGTGAGTGTGGGTCTGGCTGGGTATGTGAGA
This sequence comes from Trichechus manatus latirostris, assembly GCF_000243295.1. Taxonomy (NCBI): domain Eukaryota; kingdom Metazoa; phylum Chordata; class Mammalia; order Sirenia; family Trichechidae; genus Trichechus; species Trichechus manatus. The sequence goes on along the minus strand of NW_004443962.1, from coordinate 3,158,322 downwards.
GTGCGGGTCTGGCTGGATATGTGAGGGCAGGTCTCTCTTCACTGGTCTTATGGGGTGGCTGAGGGCGGGTTGGGTGGGTGTAGGCTGCTGTCTCTCCAGTGGTGCAGGAGCAGGCAGTGGCACTCGCAGAGTGGGTGGTGTGGCAGATGTGGCTGGCTAGTGGGGGCATGGTCACTGCCTCCTGCCAGATGGGGGGGTGGTGAATGGCAGGTGGGTGCACGCTCAGTTGTGCTTCTGTCACCTCACATAGTGGGGAAGTGTGAGTGGCAGGCTGGTGTGCGTGCAGTGACACATTCACCGTGCTTTGTGGGGTTGGGGGGACGTACAGCGGATGGGGGGAGGTTCGGTAGGCGGGTGCATGTGAGGCTGTGCTGCCACTACCTCTCACTGGGCCAGGTGTTGCACAGGCATGTGCGTTTGCACATGTGCAGTTACCACCCCCTCGCCAGGTGGAAGGTAGTAAAGAGGGGTAAGTGGTGGGCAGGTATGGGTATCGTCACTCCGCCTCTTGCTGGATGGGGGAAGGGGAAAAGGAGCAGCGCGCAGGTTCAGGTTCATGTGTGGCCACGTGGCTGCTGCCTCTTGCCAGGAGTGGGGAGGGAGCTCAACTGGGTGGGCAAGAGGGGCTGCGTAAGTGGCTGTTGGTGCAGGGGATAGGGTGGCAGCCGGGCCTGGGGAGCGGAGGGAGGGTCGAACCTTGTTCCCCAGTAGTTGGGGCTGTAGGGATGGGAGGGGTTGTGCCGCTAATCACCAGGAGGGGAGGGGTGGGGGAGTGTGCTGCTCTCACCGGGGATGGTGCCTGGGCTCTTCCCGTTGGCTGCAGCCAGTAATTGGGACCTTGTCTCAAGATGGCCGCACTGTGCTAGGCCAGTTGGCAGGGCCTCTCCGCGTCATCTTCTCGTTCGTTGTTTTCAGTCGGTTTTTTCTTCCAGTCAGTGTTTGATCTAGTTCTTTATCCTTTCTTTTGATGCTCAGGGTTCCAGGATTGTCATCTGTGTTTTTTTCACTTAGTTTCTCAGGTCTTTGCTGTAGAGGGCGATGTGGTGTGTCTGACTAAGCCGCCATGTTGGCCAGAAGTCAGCATTTTTCATATGTTTGTTCACCATTTTTGTTTCCTGTGTGCCTATTCTTGCCTTCTGCGTGTTTTTTGTACTAGGATACTGTCTTAGGAGTTACTAATGTATTTGGCCATGTATGTGATAAATATCTTCTCCCACTTTGTGGCTTGTCTTTTTAATTTTATAATGTCTTTTTTTTTAATCTAATTTTTAGTTTTACAGTAGATTTAAGAGGGTTTTTTTTTTTTTTCTTTATGTTTGTTTAGTGCTGTTTTTGTGTCTTAGTTTGGCAGGCTTGTCTATCTCAAGGTTATAAAGATATTCCTCTTCCATATTTAGTCTTTAATCCATCTGGAATTAATTTTATGTATAGCTCTTGAGATTGGGATCAAATTTTTTTTTTCATTTATTTTCTGTATGAATACCTATTTGTTTCAGCAATACTTATTGAATAGAGCCACTTTCCCACTGATCTTTAGTGATACCTCTGTCTTATGTCATCTTTCGATATATGTGACTGTTGGCCTGTTTGGAGGCTTTAGTTCTCTTTATCTTTCTCTGTGCCAGTACCACATTAGTCGATAACTGTGACTTTATAAGAAATCTCGATATATTGTTGAGATGAGTCCCTACCTCCTACTATGCATTGTTGCTCATTGTTAATCTTTTTGATGGTGCTTGAGCCTTTCCTTTTCCATATAACTTTTAAATTTAGCTTGTCAAATACCAAGAAAAACCCTCTTGGGACTTTTATTAGAATTACACTGAGTTTATAAATAAATTTGGGGGAGAATCAATTTAGTCTCCCTTTTCATGAGCAGTGTATCTATTTCTTTCAGTCTTCTTGAACATCTTTCCAAAAAGTTTGACACTTTTCTCCTTAAAAGTTTTTACACAGTTCTTGTGAGATTTATTCTTAGGAGTCTTAGGGTTTTGTTCCTCTGATAAATGATATCTATTTGAAATTTCGTTTTCTAACTCTTTTATGCTGGTATATAGAAATGCAGTTATTTTGGATATTCATCTTGTATCCATCAGTCTTGTCAGACTTTATTCTCACAATGTGTAGCTTCTCTAGGGCTTTCTGTACAGACAGCCATCATTTATAAATAAACTTTTCCCTGACATTTCAGTCCTTATTCCTTCTATTTGTTTTTCATGTCTTAATATGTTGGTTGTAGTCA
>NW_004443962.1:3144953-3155214 GCF_000243295.1 Trichechus manatus latirostris | reverse complement strand
GCACACATCAGCTAGTCTGGCTTCCATCCCCGCCACCCCACTGAAATTGCCCTTGCGAAGGTCATTAACAATTTCCTTGTTGTGAAGTCCAGTGGGCTTGTCTCCTTAATTTTTTTTTTTCCCGCATTTTACTTGACTCCTCAGCAGTATTTGACATAGTTAACCTGGCCATCATTTTCGAGACACTCTCCCTTGGAATTTTGTGATACTTTACTCTTTTCTGTTTTTTTGCTACCTCTATGACTCCTCATTCACCATCATGGTTCCACTTGCTCTGCCTGTTCTTTAAATGTTAGAGCATCCGTCATTTCTTTTCTTACTTCTCTTCTCTCTCTACACACTCTATATGGGTGATCTCATTGCATCAGTGGTCACCTGTGTGTTGAAGCCTCCCAACCTTATACCCTCAGCCTAGCTCTCACCACTCAGTTTTAAACCTGCAGATCCACTGACTACTAATGTTACTTGGGTGGTCTACCAACAGGTCTCTCAAATTCAACTTATCTAAAACAAAGCTTACCATGGTTTCCCTCCACTCTGCTGCTTCTCTGTTTTTTGGTATCACCATTTATCCAAAAACTAAAAAAATCCATTGCCATCAAGTCGATTCCGACTCATAGTGACCATATAGGACAGAGTAGAACTTCCCCATAGGGTTTCCAAGGAGCACCTGGTAGATTTGAACTGCCAACCTATTGGTTAGCAGCTGAGCTCTTAACCAGTAATATCGCTCTGTGTGTATGTACATTTGCATCTTTTTTGTCGTTTTCTTCTCTTCTCATAGCCAGTCAATTGCAATTCTTTTTGTTTTTTCGTTCTGAATCTCTGTTTCTGTCTTTACTCCAATCCCATTTTTCACCACCCTAAGTTAAGGCTACCATCCTCTCTTGCCTGGATCACTATAGCCGTCTTTTCCCCTGTAATCCTTCTTATTGGCATTAGTGTTTTTTTCTAAAATATTTTAGATCATGTCACTGCTCCGCACCTAGCATAGGATCATATGTACTTGATAAATATTTGCTGATTAAACAGATGAATGCATGAATGGGATTTTTTTTTCTTTTATTTTTTAAGTCTTAGAAGTTAATCATAGATTTTAAAATAAACATCGATTGTATTTCTTAAATAGATCTATGTAGTTCTTTTATGAATTTCTTTTTATTATAATGTAGATTTTTTGATTTACAGTGAAACCTGTGAGAGCTGGAACTCGACGGGACCACCTTGTTTTTCCAGGTCTCACAAGTTTTCCACCTTTGACAGGGTGCAGTCTTAACACTTTCCTATCACTTGTTTTAGTGGAAAATATTTGTTTTCCTTCTCTGACAGGTTTCTGCCTTACGTAAGTTCTGGCTTTTGCAGGTTTTACTGTACATCTACCGCATTGTTTAAAGATAGAATTTGATTTTAAAAATTGAGACATGTTAGATATCCATGATCTGACAGAACATGTGCTTTTGATTCTGAGTAAATAGGATTTGGCTCTAAGCTCAGTCACTTAATACATGTTTTTTCACTTTGTGTTACTTAAACTTTGAATTTTATCATCTGAAAAATGAATATAATACATACCCTGTGGCATTATTGTAAGGATTAAGTGACTGATGTGCTATGTGAAGGTGCTTGGTACATAGTAGAAATTCAAAAAATTTGGATTTTATGGTATAATGCTACAATATCAAGTACATATTATAATACTACAATTTTAACTTGAAAAATTTCATCCTACAGATAGTGTGTGTACCAAATCAGTGGCGTATAATTATGCTTACCATTGTTGCTGCCAATGCCCTTGTGTCTTTCCTGGTGGAGGTAAGCACTTCAGATGCTCAGATGACTATCTTGCTGTTTTGGGATTCTTAGCAACTTAATGGTAGTTGGGAAACAGGACAGGTAATATTATGGAAACCCACAAACAGTCTCATTTTAGCCAAATTCATTTAGCTGATAGTAGTTAATATGAAAGGGTATGACTTTCATGAGCTGATAGTAGTCACCTTAAAAGGTATGACTTAGCTGCACTCAGGCAGATAGGACATAATAAGCAGTGAGATGGCAAAAAATAGTGATTGGAGGAGAAAAGAGAAGCTTGGTGCCCATAAATTGGTGAACCAGTACCCTGAAACCAGAGCAGACATCTGCTACCCATGTCTTATGATATACAGTAAACCTCCCGTTTAAGGAAGGAATGATTAACGAATACTAATAACAAGAACAGGAGCCCTGGTGATCCAGTGGTTAAGCTGCTAACTGAAGGGTCGGTGGTTCGAAGCCACCAGCCGTTCCACTGGAGAAAGATGTGGCAGTCTGCTTCCATAAAGATTACAGCCTTGGAAACCCTTTGGGGCAGTTCTACTCTGTCCTGTAGGGTGGCTATGAGTCGAAATTGACTCGACGGCAGTGGGTTTAGTTTTGACTTTAATAATAATAAGAGTATTGAAAGTAAAAATTAATGATCATTATGGACTTACCTGATCTCAGCATTAGTTCCTGGAACTTCTTCCTTGGTGTTGACTTTGTGAGAACCTCTGGAGGTATTACATGCTCCATGGTATGTTGTATAATGACCTTCCTGTTAGGATTGCCTTTGGGTCAGCTTCCCTAAAAGGAGCTGGCAAGTTCTCATTATTGCTTATCAATAAGCTTGTATCTCCTCACAGAACTATTATAATTCATTTCTACATCAATGAAATGGAAGAAGGAGATACAGTTGTGACTTTAAAGTTAGGGGGTTCCATGGCACAGGCTTTTGAATTAAAATTAAGGTAATTTGTGGGGAAATATGTATACTTCAATGACAGTAGTTTTTTACTTAGAAATTAGGCTTAATGCCAGTTACCATTTTAAAAAATGACTGTGCAGCATGGATGTTATGGTACCACTCTTCTTAAATTGCCCAGTGCAATGATTTTTGGACATTAGCACACCCAGCATGTCACATTCGGAATGTTTGCCTTTTTCTACACTCTACGTTTATTTTTCATTCAAATGTCGTTTACTAAGATAAAATTTTTTTTAAACTGGAATTTTTAGGGACTTCTTTCACGATCCCTTAAGTCATTCTTACTGTGAAAATAATTACTCATATTGAGCTCTGATGAAATCATACTCATTTTATAGATATTAGATACTAACTCAATGAAAATAACTTAGTGTTAAGAAAAAGACTTCATATTACAAACATTGTTTTAATATGGGAAAGACCTGAGGATTCTTACAAAAGCCATATTTTGTGGAAAATTTAGAAGTCCCACTTCAGAATTTTTATGATGATTTATATTTGTTACAAAGTCCTGCTGTTACTCATTATCCTTTTGCAGTATTAATTGAGATTCTGTGTGTGAAAACTAAAATCATGTTTTTCACCTGTGATGCAGTATTGTGTGAGCCTTTTTAAATGTGCACATTAATAAAGAATGACTTAGCCTTTTTAATTCTTAATTCACTGGAATATCTCTCAGAACGTCTTCCTTGACATGGTCCTTGGGAAGGTTGTGGTCAGTCGAGACAAACAAGGAGAATATCGCTTCACCACCACACAGCCACCACAGGTTGGAAATCAGCACTTCCTATGAATTCTTCACGTATATTTAGGCTCTTTTAGTTGTGTGCTCTGCGTTATGGAGGGTGGTGTTCTGTTATATGTTGCTTGAATGTTTTTTCCCATGCCTTGCATCTCATTTCTTTTAAGAAGTTCTAGACAATGCCTGACACACATTTGTTTACAGGCTTTTCAGGACTTCAGAAATTTCTTATGTCTCTTTTCCATCCCAATCCTAATCTTCTATGTGTGTGTAAAAACCTTAGTTTACCCTCGAAGATGAGAGTTAATTTTTCTATTTTATCTGCTTTAAATATTATATTTTCAGTTTTCCTGAGTCCCACTAGAAGCCAGATGAGACTCATGAAAACGAAGTTTTAAAATGGGAATAGTTTCTTCTTGGATCAGAGCTCACAGACACATTTTGAGGAATTGTTTCCGATGTTTTGTCAGTGATTTTGCCTTACTTTGGCCAACTGTTTGGCTTACCTCAATTTAATGTCTCTCATCATTCAGAAAAAATTTCAGAGACAGTGCTCATTTTCATAGAAACCATGGCTTAGGACTTTTTGACTTTTTGGGTATTCATAGCCTGCTTTTTGAAAGATGTGACTAGCTTTGTGGTTAAAAAGAGAGAGAGAGAAGAGAAACATGACTAAAACACATTTCCTAGTATTAGGGTGTTGAAGTATAGCTCTCAACAGAAAATACAAGTTTATTTTATAGACTTATTTTTTAAACAGATATCACTGAATCAAATATCTCTGAGCCAGCTTGGGTGGGTGTAGAGAACTTGACAGTGTTAAGTCTCACCCCCTCATTATCTTACCCCTTGCTTTTTGTTGATGGGCAGTGGGCTTTACAAATGTGAGTTGTAAATCTTTCATTTATCCTCAAGCCACAAGGAAGCTTACACTGTTTAAGAAATTGGATTCCCGGGCATTTCTGAGTTATTCGGTTTTATTTTTATTTTTAGCTTTCTTAACCAGGGACAACTTTTCAAGCTTTATGTTGGTAATTCAGTAGGCTTGATCCGCCTGCATAATATCAGAGGATTGTTTTATAAGAGGTTCTACATCAAGCCATTTCCTTTCTCTACTGTTTTATGAGGAATAATGATGTTTTTATAATGATGGGATGAGTCTGGAATCAGCCTCAGTTTCTTTTTCTCAAAGCAGTGTAATGTCCACTTGCTCCTAGTAGTGGGGATGACCAAAGCTCAAGTCCTTTAGCTAATTCTCTTCCCTCTCTATTTTTTTCCTTTGATTACTTCACTACATTGCTTCAGGGGTTAATTTTGGCTCATTATCAGTTAAATATTTGCATTGGCAAGCCCCACACTGAGGAAAATATTTAAACTGAGTTTTCAGCTTCTCCAAAGAGATCTCTATTGATTAAAACAGAAAATGCATGTTCCTAAGAGGAGTTATACCCTGATTTACTCAAGTGAGTACCATAGGGCTCCTTTGCAATATCTGAAGTCCCTCCCCTTGCTTTTCAGCCAAATTAAATAGCAGCAAATTCTATGATTTGCTAAGATCTCTGTTTTCTAATCAATTTGTTGATAAGTATCTGTCCCCCTTATTTTTAAGAGTGTGTGACTTGTGAAGTCTCACCTCTGAAGTGTTCAGGGGACAGTGAAGGTAGAGAGTGGTCTAGAGTGGGCAGGCTGCAGTGGCCCATGTGTTGGTTGATTCTAAGGATTACTGAGTAGACAAGAATTTTTGTCTCCCATTTCTGTGGTCATGATTAAGAAAGCAGCATTTTTTTAAGTGGCTGGCTTTAGAGAGTTTAAATAACCTTTTAGCACAGAGTGATGTACTTTCATCTTTGGACATTTCTATGTGTAGCATGTTTTCACTGTTCATAGTTGTGACTCTTCAAGGGCCACTCAGTTATTGGTATTACCATAAAGCTGTGGCTCTCAACTGGGGACGATTTCCCCCCAGAGGACATTTGGTCATGTCTGGGGACAGTTTTGGTTGTCACAGCTGGGGTAGGGGGTTTGCTACTGGCATCTGGTTGGGAGAGGTCAAGGATGCTGCTAAACCTTGCACAATAAAGAGTTTTTCAGGCGAAAATGTCAGTAGTGCTGAGATTAAGAAACCCTGTCGTAGGTGAAAAAGAAAGTAAAGTTGAGAGGAGCTTGCTGCTCCTAGGACTTCTGTGGCTGTTGGGATTCACTCTCCCATCGCCCCTGCTCCACATCTGCCCTCTCTGTACTCTTCTTTTCTAGCAAACCCATTAGGTCTTCTCAGACTGCAGCTCCCAGCCTTTTATATTGATATTGCGGATAAAAAGCTCTGTTTCTTCTTCCTTCCTTACCATGTAGGCCTAGGGACCATTCAGTTGGGTTGAAACTGGACCAAGGCTTCAGGCCTTAGCCAGTTGAATTGGGAAGTCAAGAACCTCACCTGGAAATCTCTGGTAACCATGTCCAGAATACCTGGTGGTCCACAAGGCACTTTACAGCATATGTATTCATATCACTAGATGGGCAGTGATTAGCAAAGTTGACCTTGCTTCCTCCATTGTAAACCACACCACACTTCAAAAGAAAATTATTGCTGAAGGAAGAAAAAGTTTTAACTGAACTCTGTAATAGCATAATAATCTTAGCATTGTGAAATGTTATAGTTTATAGATAATTTAACATACAACACCTCCAGGATCCTCCCAGTCTTAAGATATTTCTAACTTTGTTTTAGAAAAAGATAAAGAAATAGAGCATTAGATAAAGAAACAGAGCATTCATTTGACTTGCCAGGTTATGTATCCCATGAATGGCTGAGGTGGCAGTTGAATCCAGGGTTTCTGATTTCAAAGGGAGTATTGTTTCCACTATGCCACATTTCCTTATACATCATACATCATTTATGGGACCATGAGGATGTCAGCTCATATAACAATCAAATTCCGACATGGGGACGAACAGTAGCTACTATTAGCAATACCTACTATATTGTAGATGCAGTGGGAGGCATTTTGTATACGTCTGCTCTAATTGTTACAACCTTGAGAGAGAAGAGTATCTTGGGTCTCTCTGTTTATCCGACTTTTTACAGATGAGGAAACAGTGTTGGAACTAGAATTCAAATTCAGGCTTACTAGTCCCACAACTAATGCTACAAAACCTCCATCTATTGTTTAAAGACCAAATTGACTTTTAGGCATCATTTTATTTCATAGTAGACAGGTTAGACATGTTCTGCTTGGTCAGCTGAACATTTGTGCAGCTAACCTAATTTTGTTGGAGGAAGTAGGATTTTTACGTAAGAATAACCTATTTCCTATGCTGAGTATTCTTCTCACTGATGCTCAGTAGCCTCAGTAAATGTCTGTTGCATCAGATTGAAAACAGGTTAAGTAAACCATTTGCAGATAATAAGAGCTAAAGCCTTTATGTTGCTATATATTTCTCCTGTAATATTTTTAGCAGCCCCAGGCAAAAAAAAAAATGCTTGATAAAGTGATTTTTCAAGCAAGGATACACATGAAAATGTCTTAAACTGCACTCTAGACCTAAGCTCCTTGCTGCTGAGTCGTTTCCGGCTCGATGTAGCAACAGCAGCGAGTTTTGGGTTATGTTTAGTAAACTGAGACCACTTAGAGGTAAATATGGAAATAGGATCACTGATTTTGACTCTATTCCCAAGCATATGAATGAAGCTAGTAATTCTTCTGCATGTTATCATGTAATTTTATGCTGCCTGAGGATTTGTGCCTGATTATGTTTTCCTTTTTTGGGGAAAAATTCAAGTGTTAACCATAGTCTTTATGCTACTAGGGTATCATTTAAGCTTATTTAAATAGAATGTTAATTATGATTGTCTGTATTTGTTTTATATTCAGGATTGGTATGGAAGAGGACTTTCATGAAAACCAGAGTACCATTATAATACTTTTTCCCACAAGCATGGCTTTATATTTTACATGCTACTCATGAAAACATTACCTAAAAGACATTGCTAAGAGTGAACTGGCATTTGGTTCTGGAATGAACAGCTTGAAATGATCTGAGAAGCAGGAGAACTTTAGCTCTAGATCTTTTTGGAAGCTCTTTCTGGTTTGTCTGTTGGTCCATGGCATCCCCTCTCCCTTCTCTGGGGAATGTATTCGGTTATTTAACCATTCCTTTCAGAAGCAAACCAAAAAATCCAGTTGCTGTAGCCACTGTGTTCTCCTGCTTCAAGGATTTAATGCCCTAGATATTTTGGGAGACCCAACTGTTCATTCTAGCCCCTGTGATGCCCACCTCATTGCCTTCTTGTTGCCCAGCACTCACCGTTCCCCCAGCTTCCATCATCTCTCCTTTGATTTCTTTCTCATTCCAGTATTGCCTCTAGCACCTTCTGTTTTCCCGTATGGTGAATGGTACTGTGTTTGAGAGTGTTTGTGGTATGTATTTTGTGTGTGTGACATTTGGGGGAGGTGAGGGTACAGGAACAAGATATGTTTCTAAGTACAGTGGAGGGGGATCCTTAGTGCTTAAAACAAAATTTTTTTTTGAAATTGTGATACATGTACATTGCTTTTAATAGAAATGTGAGGATTTTTTTTTTTAACATGCACTTTAAGGTAAAAAGAATACTAATCAACTGTGATTCTATTTGCAGTTAAGTTAGTTTTAATTTTATTGCTTGCCTCACAGCGAATTCATATATATGTGTATGCTTTACATTCAAATACACTTGGCTGTGACTTTCCAAACTCTTCCTAAACTCCAGTTTCATTACCATTCAACCCGGCAGTCTCATCGGACTGATTAGGCTGATTCTATTACATTTCTGCTTTTTTAAAAGTCGGCAGTCAACATTAGCCTTCTCATGTGATCCTTTAACAAGTACTACTTGCTGTAACATAAAAAGTGACAGCTTTCAGATTGATCTAGGAACAGTGATCTCTTCTGCAGTTAGACTGAAGAATGTAAACACGTTGGGAAAAGTAAGGTCCGAGTAGTTAGCTGTCATCTCAGGTTAAGTGTTAAGGTTTGTGTGTACGAGCTTACACTGGAAGGGAATTGTTACCTGTAATTTGGACCACTTGAAGTACCCTCTGTATAGTCTCTTCTGTATCCTAATGCTAAGTACTTCTTTTAAGGTGGTGGTAGTAACTCTCTTTTTTAGCTATGACAGTCAAGAGGGCTACTAGATGAATAATCTTCAAATCTTTTCCCCCCGGAGTCTAACATAACTTATTTGTGACCACAATTTTTGCCTTTAAATTCTTGGTAGCTATGCAGCTTAGTGTGTTTAGTTGATGGTAAACTAGAAGACTTTTAAAGTGAAAAGCACTGAGTTATTGCTTGCCACACTCTGGGTGCTGCCTCTTGCACACCCCACAATTTTAGAGAAGAGGGGAAAGAATACCCAGGGGGATTCCTGATGGTAGTCTCCGTAAGTTGAGAAAAACCTACCAAATGAAGTATTTTTGCTCTTCTCCCTTGGTCAGTTCAGTGTTTCGAAATATATTTGTTATAGCAAATTTGCCTTTCTTGATCGTGAAGTTCTGGGATTACTTCAGTTGAGATTAGAGCTAGCTGTAGTCCCTATGTGTATGCCGATTGGCAAAACAAAGCAGAAGAACATGAGATTTAAATTTGCTTTGGAGAAGCGACAGCCAAGATAATTAAGAATTGGCCGCTCTTCAGAGGTGAACATAAATAACTCGTGGTATAGGTGTTTAGTTTGATTGAAGACAAATTCTGAGGATATCTTCTGGCCTGCTATTGTATTTACATTTCTTTACGATAACCAGAAACTCTGCTTTCTTGTTTTCTTAATTATTTATCTAAGATCACATTTATTAAAAACGTCAGGATAGATCGGTAGAATTTCAATGGCAGCAGAGCTTGTTATAATGAAATACTAAGTAAGGAATAGTGCTTTTACCTTTCTACGGCCCTCTCTCTCATTATGGGACACCAAAGGAAACCATCATTGTAAAATGAAATGGTGGTTTTTTTGTTAATGAGAATATGATTTTGAAAAAGTGATTGACGTTATTAAGCATGATCTAAACCCTGATTTCCACCTAGCAATATTTATGTCATGCCTAAAGTTTTCAGAGGTGGCAGTAACAATAATAACAATGATATTTTTACACTACTCTCTCACAAAAATGATCAAGTGGCTAAGTTGCCAGGAGCCGTAGTACCCACAGGTAGTTTGGCATGGAATATGAAAGTTAAATATTCAAGTGTTTTCTTTTTGTGAATAAAGTTATTTCTTAATATATTAGACATTTTGTGTTACAGAATCATAGAATCCCAGTCTATTACTTTAAAAGGTTTTTGGTGCACAAGAGGATAGGTACATACGACTAAATAAAATGAAGTAAATTACATTGATAACAGATCTAATCCAAAAAATAATCTGTCCCGACATGACTGAAAGCTGACTTTTTTACATGGATTTTTGTGTGTGTGTGTGTGTGTGTGGTTCTCAGAAGTCATTTCCTCTTATTTTTCTGTGCCAGTACACTATGGTTTAGCAGCCTGTTAAAACAACAAACCTTAAAAAGGTCATGGAAGCCCCATAGACACATCCAAACTCCCTGAGGGACTGAATTGGTGGGCCGAGGGCTGTGGGGACCATGGTCTCGGGGAACGTCTAGCTCAGTTGGCATAACACAGTTTATAAAGACAATGTTCTACATTCTACCTTGGTGAGTAGTGTCTGGGGTCTTAAAAGCCTGTGAGCGGCCATCTAAGGTACTCCA
>NW_004443962.1:3135592-3144235 GCF_000243295.1 Trichechus manatus latirostris | reverse complement strand
AAAAAAAAAAACCTTGAATCAACTAGTATTGTTTCTCCTTATTTTCTTAGGGCTCAATTGATCGGTGGGGAGGATGTTGCTTGTCCTGGGTCCTGGGCTGTAGAAAGAAGATGCCAGAGGCAAAGTACATGTACCTGGCGCAGGAGCTGTTGGTTGATCCAGAATGGCCACCCAAACCTCAAACAACAACAGAAGCTAAGACTTTATGTAAAGAGAATGGATAATGTCAAGTCATCACCGTAACAGCAATGAGTCGGCCTCAGTGGCATGCTAATAGCAGTATTCAGGAGAATGTAATTTCAGGACTCTCTAATCCTATGTGTCAGAATGATACCGTTCAATTTACGTCCCTTGTGATCTTTATGGTTTAGTACCTGATTTCAGAGCCTTTTTTTGTTTGTTTCTTTATTAGTTTGCTTAAAACAAAAACAAAAAAAGGTACTGGCCTTGTCAGTTAATCCATCTGTAAAGTCCTGTTGTCTTCATTCATCAACTCTAAATATTATACACATTTCCAGACTTTTTCTTGATTGTCACCCTCAATGATCTTCTTTATATTGGGTTCAGAAGAAAAGTGGTATTTGGTAGGTTTGCAGACATTAACTTTTGAGAATTGGCCAAGTCCTTTAAATTTATTTTCATAACCCTCTTATTAGAAAAACCCATTGTCTACATACAGACCCTAAATTTGTGATTAATAAAAATGAGTGTTAATTAACCTCTAGTGAAAACAGGTCAAAAGCTTGTTTTCATTTGATTCCAGTATTTCTTCCAAAGAATTCTGTACACATACACTAGTTCCTTTGGATAGCCTAGAGTAAGGTTATATGTTGTTGCTGATAGAACAACTCAGGTAACTTCCACTTATGATTTTATATTTTCTGTACAAACTGCCTGGGTTCGATTTTTCTAACCAGCAAGGTGCTTCACTGCCTCCTTGTGATGTCTCTCAAAGCTATTAAACAGATCTTGTGCTGTATCTGGTGTCAGTTGCATAATTGGCTTCAGTTAAATGATAGAGAACTTTTTCACTAGGTAAATTCTTCGGTCAGTAGGTATAGATGTGTCATTCTAATATCTTTTCATACCTGTATGATGGTTTTGTTTTTTTCTTCAGGTTTTATATGATTTTAAATGTTATTTTCTTTACTGCTTTTACCTCTTTAATTACCTAAAGACATGGGATGATAGTGAGGGTCTTCTTTTCAGTTTCTTGCCTTTTCCTCCTCTTTAAGATTTGGTCTGTGTCTCTCCTGTCTAATGAGGCTTTAAAAAAAAAAAAAAAAGCATTTGAATGCTGTTTTTTCCAAGCAGTATGAACTTGGTGGCAGTTTGTTTTATGCCATTAGGTGGCACCAGACACCAGATCTTACCTATGTTAAATTGGATAAAATAGGTGTTTACGAATGAGCATGTTTGGGTGTGGAAATTTCTGAGAGAAAGAAAAAATGGAGGGACTAAAGTCAAAGAGTAAGCATTCATTGAGCCGAAAGAAATGTGGAAAATCTTTCACCTTTCTGTTATGTCCAATTAATGTTTAAAATATAAATGAAATGAAAGTGACTTTTAAAATGCCTTTTATAGGTAGGATCCAGCAGTTTGGCAAAGCCCACAGGTATGATAAACACCGAAAACTAACATTGCTGCAAAACGAACACGATACTATTAAAACTACGTTGTCTTGTGCTCTTCCTAAACCGGTAGCTTGTGCTTCCCACTTGCGGCTGATCATTATTTTCTTGATATACAGAAGTACTTTACCAAATGTTATCCAGAACAGTAGAGCCAGTTGGTTCTCATTCTGTATGCTGCAAAGACGTGAATGATGCTTGGTAACTGTAGAAAAACGTAAGTTACACTCAGGATCACTGTTACTGCTATGCCACTGATTCTTACAAAAAACTATAATCAAAGTTTTCCATCAAAAAGCATAATACAATATCAATATATATTCGATTAGAAAACAATTTTTCCATTAATGGTTCTATAAAGCTATGCATCTTAGACCTCTTGAGCTGTGAATTAGCACCATTTTCTATAGTTACTTAATCTCTTGACAGTTTTATAATTTCCATATTCTTTCTCAATATGTACAAGTGTTAATTCGTTAGTGATTTCCCAGGATTAGAAATTTTATTCTTTGGTTTAAATACTGAAGCGTATAATTAAAATAATTGCTAAGTAACAGCTTGAAAGTAAAATTATCGAATTGTATTTAACATCTTCAAAAACATGATCAAAAATAGCTATTTTTGAATCCTCCCCCTTATTTTTAAACATTTAGAGTTTATAAGGGTTTTATATTTCATCTGTCCTTACTGTTTTCAAAGGAGTGAGGTTTTTAGGTAGTTGGAAAAGCACTTGTAAGAAGTTAAGTTCTGAACACAGAAAAGGTAGGTTGGATAAGTTGTAACTGAATGCTCCCAGAAAGTTATTTGAAGAATGTCTGTGAATCCAGGTGTGAGTCCCGCTCAGTACGGTAGATAGACTGGGTCTTCTCTGTGTAGGTCACCAGTACATAGTCATTTTGATGCTGAATTTCACATTAAATTATTTGAGTGTATGCAGAACTAAATTGAAGAAACTGTATATATATTATTTTGATGTATTAAGATTGATAAATATTGCTGATTTAAATTTTATTTATGCACATACTTAAAGGGCAGAAATGTCTGGGAAGGTAATTGTTAAATAATGATATGTAACTTTTTAACTTTTTAAATAAATAACAAGATTTTTAATGTGTGTCTCCCTCAGGGTTGTTTAAAGTTTTTTTCTTTTTTTTTTTCTCCCTCAAATATAAATAGTGGTAACTATATGTTTTGTATCTTCTAGCACCAACTGCTGTAAAGCAATGCTGCAAATAATGCTTGAATAAAAGTGGCTAAGCCAACAGAAAATGAATACTTTTTATATTAGTTTTATAAGCCTCCCATTTGAAAGCTTCCCCAATTGCACTTGCATTTAAATAAAACTGTTGCAGTTTTTACTCTATTTATTTTATTTCCTATGTTTCTGGAGGTACTGCACGGTTTTCAAAGCATGGTAAATAATATATCACATGTTTGTGTAGCCTGTTCCAAAAACAGCTATAGATGCAGCATCCGGAGAAGAGCAAAGTCAGGCTTTAGGAAACATGCTAAGATTTCATGCATGCAATTTTGACATATCTGAAAATAGTTTTTTTTTTTTTTTTATATATATATATAAAGGTGGGAGGTGGTTGGGGACTTTTAAAAAATAAGTGGGGTATTAATTTTTGTACAGTCTGGGCATTTTCACCTATTTTTAATGTATTAAAATTTGGTAATTATGTGCACATTCAGTGAATAAAACAGCGACTTCTTCCTGTTATGATTTGTGAATTCCCTAAGACCTTGGGTTTTTTTAAGTAACTTTATATCAGAAATGATACGGCATCTTTATATTTTTTAAAGTGTATTGCTGCTCAAGAATGGTACCCTATTGTCAAAAAGGCATACATTCATAATTGTACATTCAACACTGTAAATAACCTTCTGAAATCTTTTTTGATTGAAGCTATTCAAAATAAAAGTTTAAATGAATAAAATAACATTTCTTTTTTCTCTGACTTTATACATTTGTTTGCTTTTTATTTACGGGAATATTGCCCTCTGGATTTATTTTCCTTATTAATACTTCCCTATTTCCTTCTTTTTAAACTTTGGATTGTTTTAAAATTTTTTTTTATTGTGGTAAGATATATATATGTAACACAAGTTGGCCATTTCCACCATTTTTAAGTGCACAATTCAGTGACATTAATGACTTTCACCATGTTGTACAACCATCACCACCATCTGCCTCCAAAGGTTTCATTACTCCAGGCAGAAACTCTGTACCTTCAAGTGGGAACTCCCCGTTCTCCTCCAGTCCCTGGTGACCTCTAATCCACTTTGTCTCTATGCTTTGCCTGTTCTAGATACTTCATGTAAGTGGAATTATCCACTGTCCCTTTGCGACTGGCTTATTAGCATGATGTTTTCAGGTCTCATCCATGTGGTAGCATGTGTCAGACTTCATTCCTTTTTAAGGCTGAATAATATCCCATTCTGTGTATATACTATGATTTGTTTACCCATTCATCTATTGGTGGACACTGGGTTGTTTCTACCTTTTGGCTATTGTGAATAATAATGCTGTGAACCCTGCCATACAAGTATCTGGGTCCTTGTTTTCAATTCCTTTGGGTATATATCTAGGAGTGGAATTGCTGGGTCATGTGATAATTCTATGTTTAACTTTTGAGGAACTGCCAAAATGTTTTCCACTGTGGCTGTACCATTTTACGTGCCCACCAGCAGTGTAAAAGGGTATCAGTTACTCCACATCCTTGCCAACGCTTTGTTTTTCTGTTTTTGTTGTTCTTGTTGTTTTTATAGCCATCCTAGTGGGTGTGGAGTGCTATCTCATTGTGGTTTTGTTTTACGTTTTCCTAATGACTAATGACATTGTGACTCTTTTCATGTGCTTACTGGTCATTTTTATATCTTCTTTGAGAAATGTCTGTTCAAAATATCTACTCAAGTCCTTTGCCCATTTTCTTTTAATTGGGTTGTGTCTCTTTTTGTTGTTCAGTTGTAGGAGTTCTTTCTATATTCTGGATATTAATAACACATATATGATTTGTAAATATTTTCAACAATTCTGTGGGTTGTCTTTTCATTCTCTTGATAGTATTCTTTGCTAGTGCTACTATTGAAATTCCATGGGTTTTAGTATGGGTTTTTCTATTTCTGTAAAAAAATATGTATCATTGGGATTTTGATAGAGATTGCATTGATTCTGTATATCATTTTGGGTAGTATTGTTATCTTAATAATACTAAGTCTTAACAATCAATGAACATGGGGGGGTTTCACTTCGTTAGGTCTTTAATTTCTTCCAGCAAATTTTTATAGCTTTTAGCCTACAAGTCTTACTCTTCCTTGGTTAAATTTACTCCTAAGTGTTTTATTCTTTTTGCTGCTATTGTAAATGGAATTGTTTTCCTGATTTCCTTTTTGGATTTTTCATTGCTAGCATAGAGAAATACACTATACACTTTTTGTGTGTTGATTTTGTATCCTGAAAGTTTGCTGAATTTGTTTATTAACTAAGATTTTTTTGGGTTTTTTTTGGTGGATTCTTTAGGGTTTTCTAGATACAAGATCCTGTAATCTGTGAACAGAAATAGTTTTTTTCCTTTCCAATTTGGTTATCTTTTATTTCTTTTTCTTAATTGCTCTGGCTAGAACTTCTGATACAGTATTGAATAGAAGCGGCAACAGTGGGTGTCCTTTCCTTGTTCCCGATCCTAGGGGGAAAGCTTTCAGTCTCTCACCACTGAGTATGATGTTAGCTGTGGGTTTTCCATATATGACCTTTATCATGTTCAGGAGTTCTGTTCCTCATTTATTGAGGGCATTAGATTTTGTCTAATGCTTTTTCTGCATCAAGATGATCATGGAAGCTTTTTCCGTTCATTCTATTAATATGGTGTGTTATGCTCATTTTCTAATGTTGAACCATCCTTGTATTCCTGGTATAAATCTTACTTGGTCATCATGTAGAATCCTTTTTATATGCTGCTGAATTTGGTTTGTTAGTATTTTGTTGAGGATTTTTGCATCTATATTCACAAGTGATATTGGACTGTAGTTTTCTTGTAGCATCTTTGTTGCCTTCAGTGACTTTGAATTTTTGAAGGAAATAAGTACGACATTCCACATATCTCATCCCATCTGTGACCAGCCCATGGAAATCTATTGGTCTAATACACTGTAGAGCCAATTTCCAGTGCTAGGAGCTATGAGCCGGAGCCCTGGTGGTACGGTAGTTAGGAGCTCTGCTGCTAACCAAAAGGTGAGCAGTTTAAATCCACCAGCTGCTCTTTGGAAACCCTATGGGGCAATTCTACTTTGTTCTGTAGGGTTCTTAAGAGTCGGAATCAACTCAATGGCAGTGATTTGGTTTTGGTTTTTTAGACACTATGAGGGAAGTGGTGAAGTATAAGACTAGAGACTTACCGTCTAAGTAATAGTTGGTAGGATCAAACCAAAAGCTAATAGTAAGAACGGTAAGTTTGAAATGAAGTGACTGATAAATACTGGGCACAGAAAGAGTACTCCAAGGAGAGAGAAATAGTGGCACTAACTAATGGCACCCAGAGAAGGCAGGTTTTGTGTTGGGCCTTTTGTGGTTGGGTAGTGGGTATTTCTAGGGTATCACAAGTTCTACCGGGGGCAGGTATCCTCTGGTATGGGGGCAGGTGGCTGGTTGTGGTGTGATGGACTGGGTGGTGCACAGGCCTGGTTTGAGCCCAAGTTCTTTCCTATCACTATGGTTTGTGCAGCATATGATCATGTCCTCACAGCCTGCTGGTGTGGGTACAGCTCTGCATGTCTCTCCTGCCTCTTCCCCCTGTATCACGGAGCCAAGTGCTTTATTCTGAATGTATATTGCAGGAAGGGGCAGACGGAGTTCAAGGAGCTAGAATTAAACTCTCCCTTTTCAAAGTTGGGATTGGAGTGACTCTGTTGGTGCAGAGATCCCTGCTCTGCCCTAGCCTTTGAGTCCCCACTCCGCCAGCGGAGGAAACAAAGCCTATCTCATCCCAGAAGACACCTGCTTTTGAATGACCAAGCCTTAGATCAGGGCTCTGTGACTTATACAGCAGCTGTCACTTTAGGACAACAGATTTCTGACCTGTTTCATGAATCCAAAGGACTTGAAACACTGGAGCCGTCAACTTTGTTGCTCAAGATTGTTCTCAGTACCCAGGCAGTTTGCTCAATGGATGGCTTAACAGTGTTCCACCACTATCTGCAACTTCCGTATCCTCTGCTTTGCCTTTCTGGACAATCAGAATGTCCGGCTCTCTTCAAAGAACAAAATTTGGATGCCGCTCTAGTGGAGGGTCTTGCTAGGGAACTAGGCTAAAGGGGCTTCCCCAGAACTTGACCCCAAGTCTTTCTGTGTTTCATAGTAGTCCTTCCCAGTCTGCTGTATGGTGTCGGCTCCCGGCATTCTCATGGGCAAGGGGTCTTTCACTTGGTGTGCCTATGGGTAAATGACGCAATGGGTCACTCGAGTAGCCGTTCTGGGCTCTGGGGTTGCCTCCTCGATCAGAACCAAGACACCTCCCACAATACCTGGCAGAGGCGGAGGCCCTTCCCTGTAGTTCAGGACTGCATGACTTACCGATGATGATTTCCATCAGCTCAGCAGTTATTGGGCTCTGCCTGCATTTGGCTATATCAAAGGCTGACTGATTCCAGTGCTTTTTCTACAACACCTGCAGATGTTGTGGGTCTGGAGACTTCTTTCCCATCCAGGATAAAAAAAAAATAATTTAAGAACCATCTCTGCTGTATCAACGCGCTCAGTTATTCCAAAGGTGAGTGTTTATTCTTTTGCGATTCAACCATTGACCTTCCTTCAATGGTGGCGCAGTGGTTAAGAGCTCGGCTGCTAACCAAGAGGTCCTCAGTTGGAATCCACCAGCTGCTCCTCGAAAACCCTATGGGGCAGTTCTACTCTGTCCTCTAGGATCGCTGTGAGTCACAGTCATCTCCACGGCAAGGAGTTTGGGGTTTTTTTGGGTTTTTCCTTCCTCAGTAATTTTAAAATTCTGTATTCTTAACCTGACATTTTACTTAAATGCTGTCATTTTCTTTTCTCATCCAAATCACTTTATTTTTGCATTTCAATTTTTTTTAAAAAAATGTTTTTTTAAAAAATTCAAACCTTATTAAAAAGTATACAAGGAGTCTACCTATTCCTTGCCCCATCCCAGATTTCTCTCTTGAAGGTGAATGCTAAAGTTTCTTGGGTGTATCATTCCAGAAAAAAACATACATAAGTCGTCATGTAAGTATATGTTTTTAAAAATGCTACAGAAGTGAGGTTCCATTTTAGGTGTGCACTGCCCTTGATCTATGCCATTCAGTACTTCTTAGAAATTGCTATCACGGCACTTGCAGCTCCACTTCATTCTTTTTAAGGCTTTTTAAAGTCTCCATTGCTTGGACGTACCATAATTTAAACAACCGGTTCCCTGTCGTTGGTCATCTAGGTTTTCAGTTTTTTCTGTTGTAAGCAATACTGCAACATATGTTTTTGTGCCCATATCTTAGTGAACGTATCCATAGGGTGTATTTTTAGCAGTGGAACTGCTGGACAAAGGGTATGTGTATCTTAAATTCGGCTGACACTACTGAACTTTTCTCCAGGAAGTTTGCCCCAATTTATATTTGCACTAATATAGTACGAGAATGCTTATTTCTTCACAATAAAGAAAACCCCTGATACGATTGGCTGTAAACATTAAAAGGTTATCTCAGTGTGGTGTTGGTGCAGGGATCGTCAAATTGCTGCTAAGCAGGCCCACACACTCGTGAGATGGTGATTTATGACAGTGCCGCCATTGCCGTTCAGTGGAGGAAGAGGGAATTTATGTATTTTTTTAATAAATGGTGCTCGGACAGCTGGTTATACTAACGGAAAGAAATAAAATTGGACTCTTGACTCACATGATGTACAAAAATCAATTCCTAGGTGAATTAAAGACCTAAATGCTAAGAACAGAGAACTATAAAACTTAATAGGGCAGTATAGGAGAATGTCTCTGACATGGGAGGA
>NW_004443962.1:3125777-3134359 GCF_000243295.1 Trichechus manatus latirostris | reverse complement strand
CACTGTTTCAGGTAAGGCCAAATATTTTTTTTTTTTTATTAGAATAGGAAATTGGAAGACTAGGTAAATTCTGTGTGCATAAGAACAAAAGTTAGTACAGGGAATAATTGTGCAAAATTACACTTGGGAAACATTGGATAGATTAGAATTACTCTGTGTATTTCACAGATAATTCAATGCCATGAGTATTAATTTTCATTAAACATCTCAGAAATGGTAGCTGCTTCTTTTATGGCTCAGTCAGAAATACCAGCCTCCAATTCTAGCTGGGTGACCCTGGGTAAATTACTTAACCTTTCTGTAACTGTTTCCTCATCTGTGAATTGGGGATAATAATAGTACTTAACCTCACAGGGTTCTTGTAAACCTTAAGTGAATTAATAATATAAAAGTGCTGAGAACAATGTATGGCATAAAATGATAAATATTATTACCTGCTTTTCTCAGCTTGGAGCCCTGGTGGCACAGTGGTTAAGAGCTCAGCTGCTAAACAAAAGGTCAGCAGTTCGAGTCCACCACTCGCTCCTTGGAAACCCTATGAGGGCAGTTCTACTCTGTCCTGTAGGGTCACTATGAGTCGGAATTGGCAACCATTTTGTTTCTGTTTTTTTCTCAGCTTGGCTGTTAACTGAGGGTGTTCACTGTTTTGGAGGGTTCGCTGTTTTTGCTGAGCAAGTTGGTGCTGCAGAGATAGTATTATTGTAGTAGAAAGAGGTTGTGGTGGTTGCTGTTTTAACAGACTCTGCTGTTCCCTCCATGCCTGGCTCTGAGCTGTGTTCACAGTTGTCTCTGTTTTGTGTTGTCTGCGAGCTTGAATGTGAGAATGGTTATTTTAAATAGCTCTCTTCATGTAGTCTTGACCTGTGTTTAAAAGTATTGGTTAAAGCGATGGACTGCTAACAGAAAGGTGGGCAGTTCGAAACCACCAGTGAGAAAGATGTGGCAGTCTGCTTGGAAACCCTATGAGGTCGCTTTAAGTCGGAATTGACTCCACGGCAGTGGGGTTTTTTTGGTTAAAAGTATTGGCTTTTCCGTAGAGTGAAAACACTTTAATTTCAATGATTTAAAATCAGTAAAACAAAAGAATGAGACCTCATAGTGTAGAATGATTGTCTTTTCACCACCGCGGGGAAATCTGCACGCAGAAGAGAGGGAGACTTATTAGTTGTATTTGGACAACAGTCAAAGTCAGTGATAATCCTGGTGAAAGAGTTGTGCCTCTGGAAAATTTTCAGAGTTACAAGAGCCAATATGTGCTTAAATGCTCTTGTCGGTTGCCTTTTCAGACATGCTGAGGACGAGTCTGCTGTGCGTTATGCTCGGGCTCCAGCAGGCCTGGCCCTTCCCCTGCCCACAAGGCTGCAGATGTGTCTTCCGGGACGCCGCGCAATGCTCCGGGGGCAGCGTGGCGCGCATCCCCGCGCTCGGCCTGCCCACCAACCTCACGCACATCCTGCTCTCCGGCATGGACCGCGGCGCTTTGCCGAGTCAGAGTTTCAGCGGCATGACAGTCCTGCAACGCCTGATTCTCTCAGACAACCATATTTCCGCCATTGCCCCCGACACCTTCAATGACCTGATAAAACTAAAAACTCTGAGGTTGTCGCGCAACAAAATCACTCATCTTCCAGGTGCGCTGTTGGATAATATGGTGCTTCTGGAACAGTTGTTTCTGGACCACAATGCACTAAGGAGCATTGACGACAACATGTTTCAGAAGCTGGTGAACCTGCAGGAGCTCTTTCTGAACCTGAATCAACTAGCTTTTCTTCCTGCTAGTCTCTTCACAAATCTGGAGAACCTGAAAGTGTTGGATTTATCGGGAAACAATTTGACCCACCTGCCTAAGGGGCTGCTTGGGACACAGGCTAAGCTTGAGAAACTCCTGCTCCACTCGAACCAGCTCATCTCTCTGGATTCGGGGCTCTTGGATAGCTTGGGCGCCCTGATCGAGCTGCAGCTCCACAGGAATCACATCCAGTCCATCGCACCGGGTGCCTTCGACTGTCTCCGAAACCTGAGCTCTTTGACTCTTTCCAGAAACCACCTCGGGAGTCTGCCCTCCGCCCTCTTTCTTCACACGCACAATTTGACTTTCTTGACTCTGTTTGAGAACCCGCTGGAGGAGCTCCCCGAGGTGCTCTTCGGGGAGATGGCCTGCCTGCAGGAGATGTGGCTGAACAGAACCCGGCTCCGCACTCTGCCCGACGCCGTCTTCCGCAACCTGAGCCGCCTGCAGGCTTTAGGAGTGACTCTGAGCCCACGCCTGAGCGCCCTCCCCGAGGGAGCCTTCCGGGGCCTCGGCGAGCTCCGGCTGCTCGCCCTGCACAACAACCGGCTGCAGGCGCTGCCCCGCGCGCTCTTCCGCAACCTCAGCCGCCTGGAGAAGGTCCAGCTCGACCACAACCAGCTGGAGACCCTGCCTGGCGACGTGTTTGGGGCTCTGCCCCTGCTGACGGAGGTCCTGCTAGGGCACAATCCCTGGCGCTGCGATTGTGACCTGTGGCCATTCCTGGGGTGGGTGCGCCAGCACCCAGGCCGCGTGGGCCGAGCCGAGCCCCCGCGGTGTCGCGAGCCCGGGCAGCGCGCTGGCCTGCCGCTCTGGGCCCTGCTAGAGGGTGACCCGGAGTGCTCAGGCACCCGGGGGCCGCCTCCCCATCCTCTCGCGGACAACACCTCGGAAGTCCCCACCCACCCGGCCCTGCCCTTGGGCTCTCTGTCCCCCGCCCACTCTGCTTTGGTGCCTATCAGCTCAGAACCCTGGGCGTGGACCCAACTGGTGGCTACCGGCAAAAGGGAAGATCATAGCCTGTTCTGGGGTCTTTATTTTCTGCTGTTAGCCACCCAGGCCATAATAACTGGGGTCATTGTGTTTGCTATGATTAAAATCGGCCGACTCTTTCAAAAATTAATCATAGAGAGGGCTTTTGTTTGAGTCAATGGGGAAACCTTACAATTATTTTAAAGGTGGCTCTAGAAGAATCCAGACGGACTGCTACTTCTGCTGTCTCCCTGGCCCTCCTCCTCCGTCTCTCCCTGCTCCTTCTCCTCTCCCTTTCCTCTTCTCCCACCGCCTCCTTTCCCTCCTCCTCCTGCCTCTTCTCAGACCCCCTTCTTCTCTCTCTCCCTGTCTTGCTTTCTTCCCCCCCCCCCCCCCCCCTTTTAAATTATTGTTGAGAATGTACACAGCAGAACGTACACCAATTCAACAATTTCGCATGGGCAATTCAACGCAATTCCCTCATCCCGGTCTTCCCCTCTTCCCCACCCCGATCTAACCTTGGCATTTGTAAACTGTGATTGCTCGCCCCCTTCTCCCTGCCCCCCTGCTGTGCTCCTGGGCACTGTACTGTGTCTGGCCCACCCTGTGCCCGTTGTGCCTGTGGGAAGGGATGCGTTTGGTGTGTGTAGCCAGTAAGGGTGCAATGAAAGAGCAGCGCACTTCAGGGCGCGTCTATCTCATGTTTGTGAGACGAATGAATGATTAAAAAAAAATGAACATACATGATCCAAGAGATGATGGTTTTTCCTGGGGGAAAGGATGGTTCGTTCTCTACTTTTATTTGAAAGGTTGCCGCCATGTTCTTTGAGTTGCTCTCCCTTGTCCTGTTCTTCTCACTCTATGTGTCCAACCTGTGGGCTGTTTTGGGGAACTCTAGATGCCATTCATTCAGGGTAGGCTTTGTCTGTGACGGGCCTTCTCTCCAGGAGCTCAGAACCCAGTGGCATCACTGCCAGCTGTCAGGGCTGGGCTCCAGAGGAGCAGTAAGGAGCAGCCTCGAGGAGGGTCATGGAACAGAACACAGTGAAGAACTGAACACGCTAAGCAGTGTGTCCGCACCCGCGCACTGACCCCACATCAGCGGAGCTTCCTGTGAGTTTCTACTTGCTTTCTACATGGGGCAAATGTGTCATTTTGGCACTAGGCTGGTTTTCATTTCCAGGAACTAAATGCCACCTCATTTCACCAACGTTTATGGAGCACCTAACATGTGAATGTAATGATAAGCTTCTAGTTCATTATGCCCAGAACACGTTCTCGTTTAGCCTTCAAATTGAAAACAGTAATGCCCTTGTTGCTTTAACTGGGTGTATGCACTTGTGAGAGGGAGTGGTTAAGACATGGGCTGGAGAGTTGACAGCCTAGGTTCAAATCCCAGCTCTGCCCCTTACTAACGGCATAGGACTTTGGGCAAGACACGTAAGTTTTCTAAGCTTTGGTTTCCTTATCACTAAAAAGGAATAAAATAGTACCTAACTCAGGCAGATTGTGAGCTCATAGAGTTATTGTGAGAATTAAAGGCAATAAAGCATATAACAATTTAGCCTAGTGCCCTGCATGCAGGGAAGGCTCAATAAATGTCAGCTGTTATTAAAGCACCCCTGGTGGGCAGTGGTTAAGAGCTCAGCTGCTAATCAAAAGGCCGGCATTCGAATCCACCAGCCACTCCTTGGAAACCCTATGGGGCAGTTCTAATCTGTCCTATAGCGTTGCTATGAGTCAAAATCGACTCCATGGCAATGGGTTTGTTTGGTTTTGGTATACTTATTAAATGACACAGCGATTATTACTGCTGTCATAATTTCCAAGGAAGAGCTTTGAGTTGGGTTTGTCGCTGTGTAGAAAGGTGAGAGCAAACTTTCAGGTAAATCGGCTTGTCTCTCTTTACCTGTGGGTGGTCTCAGCCCTGTGTGACTGGGCTCTGTGTTCAGTGGCTGTTCAGAACAACACCACTTGGAGGTGCAGCCAGAAGAGCTGGATTGCTGGCATTTGTAGACCAATCTCAAAGGTCCCCTCCTTGGTAAAGCCTTCCCTGGCTGCCCAGGGAGAATAAAACATTCGTTGCCGTGTGCTCTCATAGCAGGCTGTAGACACCCCCGACACAAACACTTGACCCCATCACCCTTTACTCTAGGGTGTCTCTGTTTATATGCCCCCTGCTATAGGCTCCTCCACTTGACCTTGTCTTGCGTATTTCCAAGTATTGCCAAATTTTGAAACGACCTACAGCATAAAATCCAGACTTTTTTTTGATAGACTTTAATCCTAACTACTATGCCCTCAGGTAAGCTACGTGGCTCTCCAAGCCTCAGTTTCCTTGCCTGCAGAGTGAAGACAATGTCCTTACCGTAGTGGCAAGGACAAAATGAGATAATCCATGTCAAAGAGTTAGTGCCTGGTGCATATTGGGGCTCAGTAGAAGTTACCTGTTGTTGTGGTTAGCTCCTTCAGAACGCACCGTGTTCTAATGCATCTCAGTGCCTTTGCACACATTCACGCATTCATTCAGTAAGTGTTTACTGAGCACCTACTTTTATCAGCACTGTTCTAAGTGGAGGGATAGAGCAGTGGATAAAACAAAGTATGTGCTTCCATGGGGTTTATGTTTTGGTATGTCCCCTCCAGCTAAAACATCTCCCCCAAACTCCTGGCCATTGTCTTCAAACATTCAGAAAAGAACAACTTTTGACATCTCAACCAGCTTTATAGAATCTTTATATTTTGGTATATTTGCTTCAGATATATTTTTTTTAAGAGAATAAAATACAACAGATGCTATTGAAGCCTCTTGTGTAAACCTCTGCCCTGAGCTCTTCCTCTCCTTGTCTCCTTAGAGGTAAACTGCTTAACAAATTTAGTGTTTTACATCCCTGTGCATGTCTCTGCACTCTTGCTATGTGGGTGTGTAATCCTGAACAAGCCGAAACAATGTTTTGCATGTTCTTAAATTTTGTATAAATAACCCTGTCTTAGCTTCCTAGTGCTGCTGTAACAAAATACCACAGACTGAGTGGCCTTAAAGAACAGAAATTTGTTTTCTCACAGTTCTGGAGGCCAAAAGTCCAAATCAGGGTGTCAGCTGTGTTGATTCCTTCTGAAGGCTCTGAGAGAGAAACTGTTCCATGCCCCCTCTTAGCTTCTGGTGGCTCCTGGCAATCTTTGGCGTTCCTTGGCTTGCAGCTGGATCTGCCTGCATCCTCACATAGTCATTCCTTTTCTGCCTAAATCTCCAGGCCTGTTCTGTTTTACATGACACCATTCCACCTGGGTTAGGACCCACCCTACTCCGGTAGGACCTCATGTTAGCTGATAAGGTCATCAAATATCCTCTTTCCAAACAAGATCACAGTCTCAGGGAGCATGGGTGAGGACTTCAACATATCTTTTTGGGGGGATACAATTTAATCCATAACAAATAACATTCTGTATATAGCATTCTTTGACTTGTTTTTGCTAACATGATATTTTTAAGATTTAACCGTATGATGCATTTGGCGCTAGGTCACTCATTTTAATAGCTGCATAATATTCTACTGAATGACTATATCACAGTTTATCTATTCTCTTGTTGATGGACATTTGTTCCCAGTGGGTTTTTGTTGTTGTTTTTTCTTGTTATTCTTCGTTACTCCACATCCTTCCCAGAATTTCTCGTTGTTGTCGATCTGACAGATGGAATGGTATCTCGTTGTTGTTTTATCTTACCTTCCCTGATAATTAGTAATGGTGAATTTCCCTTTTAATTCTACTGAATATTCAGATTCCTTCTGAGAATTATCTATGCATAAATATTGACCAATTGTGCATTTTGTATTTTACTTCTTGATTTGTAGAAATTCTTTACATATTCTGGATACTAATCCTCTGTAAGTTATATGATTTGCAATTATCCTCTTTCAGTTTGTGATTTATTTTGTTTTGCTCATGGTGTCTTGTTGGACAGAAGTCTTCATTTTAATGTAGTCAAATTTAGCAGCATAATTTTACAGTTTGTGCGTTAAAAAAGAGATCTTGTTTAAAAAATTCTTCCTACTCTCATGTCAGAAAGGTAGTCTCCTCTATTTTCTTCTAAGAGTCGTAATGTTTTGTTTTTTACATTTAAGTGTTTAATGCACATGGAATTTATTGCCGTTTAGGGTATGATGTAGGGAACTGTCTGGTTATCCAGTGCTGCTAAAACAGAAATACCACAAGTGAGTGGCTTTAACAAATAGAAATTTATTTTCTCATAGTTTAGGAGGCTAGAGGTCTGAATTCAGGGCGCCAGCTCTCGGGGAAAGGCTTTCTCTGTCTGTTAGCTCTGGGGGAAGGTCCTTGTCTCTTTTCAGCTTCGGCTCCTTGGTTCCTTGGTGATCTTCATGGGCTGTAGCATCTCTCTTCCCCCATCTCTCCTTGCTTGCTCAATCTGCTCTTTTTATATCTCAAAAGAGATTGATTTAAGACACTCCCTCCACTACTACTGCCTCATTTACATAACAAGGAAAACCTATTTCCAAATGGGATTATAAGCACAGGTATAGCGGTTAGGATGTACAGTATGTATTTTTGAGGGACACAATTCACTCCATAACAGGAACCAATTGTATATTTTTTCCAAGTGTATATCTAGTTGTCCTAGGCCATTTATTGACTAGTCTATGCTTTCGCCTCTGATTTACAATGCCTTTTCTGTCACTGAGACTGGAGAGACTGGAGAAAACTTCTGTCAAGTTTCCAACTACGCATGGCTTGGTCCCTGGATTCTGCAGCCTAATCCATTGGTTTGTCTATTCCTGTGTCATATTCACCGTCTTCATTATTGTAGCTTTAATAATTCTTAGTATTGGGTCAACACTCCGCCTTGTTCTTCAGCACGGGTAGGGCGTATCTTATCTGTTCTTGGCCCTTGGTAATTCTTTGCACATTTTAGGGTCAGCATATCAAGTTCCATAGAAAAATGTTGCTGGGATTTTGATAGGGATTACAGCGAATTTATAGACCAGTTTAAGGGAGAATTTACATTTTTTTAAAAACAATACATGGTGTTCTTGTTAGTAAACTTGGTTCATCTTTCCATTTATTTAGGTCTTCTTCAGTCTTTCAATGATGTTTTGGAATTTTTTTCTGTAAAAAGCTTGCACATATTTCGTTAGATTTATTCTTAGGTCTCCTCCTCTTTTTTGGATTGCTGTTGCTATTGTCAATGATATCTTTCTTAAACTTACATTTTCTAATTGTTACCAACATATAGGAACGGGATTTATTTTTATTTTATTTTTTTATTGTTGTGCTTTAAGTGAAAGTTTACAATTCAAGTTAGTCTCTCATACAAAAATTTATACACACATTGTTTTGTGACCCTATTTGCTCTCCCTATACTGTGACAGCACACTCTTGCTTTCCACCCCAGATTTCCCGTGTCCATTCAATCAGCTCCTCACCCTCTCTGCCTTCTCATCTCGCCTCTGGACAGGAGCTGCCCATTTAGTCCCATGTATCTACTTGAGCTAAGAAGCACACTCTTCACGAGTATCATTTTATGTCCCATAGTCCAGTCTAATCTTTGTCTGAAGAGTTGGCCTCGGAAATGGTTTTAGTTTTGGGCTAACAGAGAGTTCGGGGGCCATGTCTTCCAGGATTGCTCCAGTCTCAATCAAACCATTAAGTCTGGTCTTTTTACTAGAATTTGAGTTCTGCACCCCACTTTTCTCCTGCCCCTTTAGGGACTTTCTGTTTTGTTTCCTGTCAGGGTGGTCATTGTGATAGACAGGCACCATCTAGTTCTTCTGGTCTCAGGCTGATGAAGTCTCTGGTTTATGTG
>NW_004443962.1:3116857-3124515 GCF_000243295.1 Trichechus manatus latirostris | reverse complement strand
ATTGTTACTTATGGTTTGTATTCTGTTTATGGCGTGTATTAGGGCTCCTAGTATTGTCCCTATTTTTTTCTTCCATGATCTTTATCGTTTTCGATTTTATATTTAGGTCTTTGATCCATTTTGAGTTAGTTTTTGTGCATGGTATGAGGTATGGGTCTTTTTTCATTTTTTTGCAGACGGATATCCAGTTATGCCAGCACCATTTGTTAAAGAGACTGTCTTTTCCCCAATTAATGGACTTTGGGCTTTTGTCAAATACCAGCTGCTCATAGGGATGAATTTATGTCTGGATTCTCAATTCTGTTCCATTGGTCTACGTTTCTGTTGTTTCACCAGTACCAGGGTGTTTTGACTACCATGGTGGCATAATAGGTTCTAAAATCAGGTAGTGTGAGGCCTCCCACTTTGTTCTTCTTCTTGAGTAATTCTTTTCTTATCTGGGGCCTCTTCCTTTTAGGAATTATTTATTTTTAAATAATTATCATATACCTAGCAGTAATTCTAACCATTTGCTTCTTCCAATTAAAACCTATGCTTTTTATTTTTTTAGTTGTTACCTGCACTGGCTAAAACTTACAGTGTTGAGTAAAAACGGTATCAGTGCGCATCCTTAAAAACATTCCTGATTGCAAACAGAATGCCAGTAATGTTCCACCAATAAATGTGACTTAAGACACCCCGTACACTAAGAACTAATCTTGTCTAGCCCTAGTTTACTAAGTATTTTTTTGAGTATGTGTTAAATTTTATCAAATGTCTTTTTCTTCATTTATGGAGATGTCTTTTTCTTCATTTATGGAGATGTCTTTTTCTTCATCTATTAAGATGTTCATATAGTTTTTCTTCTTTGGTGTGTTAAAATGGTGAATAAATGTATAGGTTTTTAAAAATAAATTCATTCTTAGCATTTCTGAGGTAAACCAAACCTAGCCGTGCATTTAAAAAAGCCGTGGCTGTATTCAGTTTGCTAATGTTTTGTTTGGAAATTTTCTTCTCTGTTTACAAGTGAAATTTGCTTGTAAATTTCTTTAAAATGATATCCTCCACTGGTTTTGGTACCTGGATTATGCCAGCCTAATAAAATGGGCAGGGAACAATCTCTCTGGAACAATTTGTAAAAAGCAGGATTACTTGTTCTTTGAATGTTTGGTAGAACTCTCCTGTAAAACCACCTTGGCCTGGTGTTATCGTGCGTGTGTGTTATCTATTGCTGTTTGACAAGTATCCCAAATCTTGTTGTTGTTGTTGTTGGTTGCCACTGAGTCAATTCCAAGTCACGGCAACCCCATGTGTGCAGAGTAGAACTGCTCCATAGGGTTTTCAAGGCAGTGACCGTTCGGAAGCAGTTCACTAGTCCTGATCTTCCCAGGTGCCTCTGGGAGTGTTCAAACCACCAACCTTTCAGCTAGTAGAAGAACACTTAACCATTTGTACCACACAGGGACTCCTTAATAGCTTAAAACAAACAAACAAAAATTATTATCTCACAGTTTCTGAGGTTAGGAATTTGAGGGTGGCTTAGTCGGGTGGTTCTGGCTCAGGTCTCTCATGAGGTTGCCATCAAGATGTTGGCTGGGGCTATAGTCATCTGATGACTTGATTGGGGCTAGAGATTCTGTTTTTCCAAAATGGCGCACTCACATAGTTGTTGGCAGTTATCTGCAGGCTGTCAGCAGGAGGTCTCAGATCCTTGTCACATGTACTTCTCCTTAGGGCTGCCGAGTGTCCTCATGCCATGGTAGCTGGTTTCCTCCAGAGCGAGTGATCCAAGAGAAAGATACAACTTTAGCCTTGGAAGTCACACTTCACCTTTTCATAGTATCCTACCAGTTCACACAGGCCAGCCCGAGTCCTAGTGTGAGAGTTCTAGACAAGAGCATGAAAACCAGGAGGCAAAGATCAGTGGGAGCCATTTTGGAGCCTGGACCACAGTATGTATGCCTTATGCGTGTGGCTTGGTTTTAATTACCGATTTAATTTTTTTCCCAGTGGTTATAAATCTATTCAATTATTTATTTCCTCACTTTTGTTAAATTTTATGTTTTGAGAAAAATATTCATTTTGTGTCTAGTTTTCAAATTTGTTAGTCTAAAATTGTTCATTGTATTTTTATTTTGCTTTAAAATCTCTGCTGTGTCTGTAGCTGTCTCCTTTTTCATCCCTAATATTGTTTATAGCTATCTTCCTTTGTTCTTCATTAATCTTGCAGTATTTTGTCTATTTTATCAGCCTTTACTAAGAACGAACTTTTTGTTGCACCTCTGTATTTTGTTGTTTTCTATTTCATTTATTTTCAGCTTTTGTCTTTATTATTCCTTCTCTTTATTTTCTTTGAGTTTAGTTGTTTTTTAATGTTTAGTCCATTAATTTTCGTCTTTTCTTCTTTTTTAGGCCGTAAGTATGCTCTGCTTTAGGTGCAATTCCCAAGTTTCAAGCTGTGGTACTATTGTTAGTGTTATTCTGTTACTGTTTAGTTCTGTATTTTCTCATTTCCATCCTGATTTTTTCTTTGGACCGTGAGTTATTTAGAAGTGTGATTTTTATTCCAAATGTATTTTTTTAACCTATTATTTCAGAGTCCCTATGTGGTGCAAAAGGTTTACGTGCTCAGCTGCTAACCAAAAGATTTGAGTTTCAAGTTCATCCAGAGGTGCCTTGGAAAAAAGGCCTGGAGATCTACTTCCTAAAAAATCAGCCATTGAAAACCCTAGGGACCTCGGTTCCACTCTGACACACATGGGGTTACCATGAGTAGGAATTGACTCAATGGCAACTGGTTTTATTATTGATTTCTGACTTAATTGTGGACTGACCTCATCTGTTTGGGGAGAAGTCACTCTGGGCTTCCCAGCTTTTAAAAAATCACCATTACTGCCAGGGCGTGCCGAAGGCAGGGAGATTCCAAGACTCAGTGCCAGCAGCTGAGCACACCCTCATTAGGCAACTGGAATGTTACAAGATGATTCCATCAACATCATAAAGAGACAAACACTAATTGAGTCCAGCAGCTGGACCCAGAGTACCAGAGGCCAAGATACCCAGGGAGAAAAAAATGAGCAGTCTCTGCCCAGTGACACCCCTCTGCCGTCCCCTTCCACCCTTCTGCTGAATGCTGCCAGGTGCTTCCCAGCTTCAATGACACCAGCACCTGTGCTGATATTTCTCAGTCAAGATGGCATTCCCCTTGAGAGGGTTCTGTGTTTCAGCTGCTACTACATTCAACAACCTTTATGGAACATCTAATATACACCTCACACCATGAGATCAATTTTCCTAACCCTCACCACCACCCTGGGAGGTAGAGATATCATTATCCCACTTTACAGATGAGAACACTGAGGTCCAGAGCAGGGTGGTAACATACCTGAGGTTATGATCGACAAAGCTGTCACGAGAGCACAAGTGTGGCTTCTGCCATAGAGCTATTACTAACAGCAAACCCTCCTCCCTCGTTGCTTCTCCTGGTGTGATCGGGGTCAGCTGCCTGGCCCAGGCACATGCTGATCAGGGGGTGCCAGCATCAGGAGGGTACTCGTGTTCACAGCCATGGACATCCTGACCTAGGGCTTCTACAAGCCTAGAAGGGGCTCCCTGAGAGCTGAGCATGACTTGTGGGGACCTCAGCTGGTGAGAGGAGGCCTGGTGGTGTAGTGGTTAAGCGTTCGGCTGCTAACGAAAAGGTTGGCAATTCGAATCCACCAGCTGCTCCTTGGAAGCCATATGGGGCAGTTCAACTCTGTCCTGTAGGGTTGCTATGAGCCGGAATTGACTCGACGGCAACGGGTTTGGTTCTTGGTTTGGTGAGAAGGAGCAAAGAAGAGAAATAAAGCTAGAGAGATACGAAAGAAAAGAGTAGGGAGAGGCAAAGGTGGGATGGGTCAGGGAGTGAGAGAATGGAGGTAGGAATCTACGTGCAGGCCCTTGCTGACGGTCGTTGCAGGCGTCCCCTTGGCTCAGCAGCAGAGTCCAGAGCCCTTGGGGAGGCATCTTGGGGGTGGGAACAGCAGAGGGCTTGTCTCAGAATCTGAGGGTCTCAGAGCCTGTTTCCCCATCCTCACTGGGGCATTGTGCGAGTCTAAGGTGATGGATGTGCAAGCAGGTTGGAAACTAAAGGCTGTTAGCAGTGGGGGCTCCATTGTTATTGGTGCACCAGGAAGATGGCTGGGTGGTGTCTGCTCCTTTGTCTTCACCTGCATAACCAGAGCATAACCCAGGACAGTCTCACCTGCCCAGAGGAGACCCAGGAGTGAAGGACGGCTACAAAAGATGCAGAGAGGTAGCAGGGAACACAGGTCCTCACGGTCTTCACGGCAAGTCTCTCCCATCTCACCGGCCTGCCCTCCACAGGCCAGAGCCCAAAGCTCCTGCCCTCTCCTCTGGACCACTGCAGCCAGGACCACCAGACTGAGGCCTGTCAGGTCCCCCTCTCATGCCCAGCTTGCTGCTCAGGCAGAAGGTATCTACAGGGGGAATTGGGCTTCCTCCTGGTGCCAAACCTAGCAATTTATGTTCTCAGTGACATCACAGGAGAAATGGAAAATGTCAGTATTTCTGAATTTTTGTTCTTCAAGCTAGCCTCAGCTCAAATTCTAATAATTTGATGTGTAGGGGTAGAGTAGAGGAGATGACATCAATAAAATTTTGATGACCATCCAGAGGTGGGACTGGTATTGCTCTAATAAATTATTTTACCACCCCTGTCTGTCAATTTATCATACTGTGGTTGCTTGCGTGGTGCCCTGATGCTGGAAGCTATGCCACTGGTATTTCAAATACCAGCAAGGTTACCCATGGTGGACAGGTTTCAGTGGAGCTTTCAGACTAAGACTAAGAAGAAAGGCCTGGCAATCTACTTCTGAAAATTAGCCGATGAAAACTTTATGGATCACAACAGAACATAGTCTGAATTGCTAGCTTTGGACACATCATAAGAAAGGATCAGTCGCTGGAGGAGGACATCATGTTTGGTGAAGTAGAGGGCCAGCAAGGATGAGGAAGATTCTCAGTGAGATGGACTGGCACAGTAGCCGCAGTGATGGACTCAAACATGCCAGTGATTTTGAGGATGATGGAGGAGCAGGCAACATTTTGTCTGTTGTACATAAGGTCACCATGAGGTGGAGTCAACTCGACAACAGCTACCTACCTATCTGTCTGTCCGTCCGTCTGTCCATCCATCTATCCATCCATCCGTCCACCCTCCACTTGCGTGTCTGTCCATCTATCATCTACATACCTACCCATCCATCCATGCGTCCATGCATCCATGAATCTACCTATGCATGCATCCATCCATCCATGCATCCATGCATCCATGCATCCATGCATCCATGCATCCATCCATCCATCCATCCAACCATCCATCCATCCATCCATCCAAGCATCCATCCATCCATCCATCCATCCATCCATCCATCTACTTATCTTTCTATCTATCTAATAGGTTATTGTCCTGACAACCTGTACGGTGCATCTAGGAAGATCACAGTCTATCCCAGGATGAGCCTTCGAGAGCCTCCTGGATATACCAGACCCCCTGCTTGCCATGACCTCCCACTGCCCAGCACTCTTCATAGTCCAGCTAAAATAACTCATGGGCGACACTGTGAGATCTACTAATATTTCCAGTAGTGATGAAAACATCAGTGATCAACTTAAGGACATTTCTTCTCTGATCTGATCAGAGCTGTCAATAGGAAAGAACAGGCTGCCTTGAAAGGTAGTGAGCCTCTCAGCGCTAGAGGCATCGGACAGAGGCTGGCTCTTCCCTGCAAAAGAAAACAAACCAAAAAGTCAGACAAAAAGCAGCCATGCTTTTGTGTCTCCATGTATGCTGGCACACTCCTCTTATAAATCTCTGTCCCCATTTATGTCAGGAAAACTGCAAAGCCTGAAAGGATCTATTCAAACATAATCTGTCTCCTGGAAGAGTGAGTTGTTCCCTGTGGGAGGCAGAATAATGCCCCTGATCAAGATGTCCACATCTTAATCCCCAAACAAACAAACCCATTGCTGTGGGATCCGTTCTGACTCATAGTGACCCTATAAGACAGAGTAGAACTGCCTCATACGATTTCCAAGGAGCGGCTGGTGGATTCAAACTGCTGACCTTGTTGGTTAGCAGTCGAGCTCTTAACCACCGCCCCACCAGGGCTGCGTCTTAATCTCCAGAACCAGTGGATATGTTGCTTTACGTGGCAAAAGGGACTTTGCAGATGTGATTAAGGTACAGATTTTGAGGTGGGAAGATTATCCTGGGTAATCTAGAAGTTGGAAAAGGCAAGGAAACTCATTCTCCCCTGGAACCTCCAGAAAGAACACAGCCCTGCCAGCACCTTGATTTTAGCCCAATGAGACCTATGTCAAACTTCTGGCCTCCAGAACCATAAGATAATAAAACTCTGCTGTTTTAAGCCACTAAGTTTGTGGTACTTTGTCACAGTAGCAACAGAAAACTGATCTTTTCCCATTTCCATGCCTCGCCTCTGTTACAGTATTTAGGAGCCCTGGTGGCACAGTGGTTAAGCTCTTGGCAGCTCACTGAAAGATCAGCATTTAGAACCGACTAGTGGCTCCGCGGGAGAAAGATGTGGCAGTCTGCTTCCATAAAGATTACAGCCTTGGAAACTGTGGGGCAGTTCTACTCTGTCCTACAGGGTCACTATGAGTCAGAATCGACTTGGCTGCAATGGTTTTTTGTTTTTTTGTTTTGTTTTTATTACAGTATCTAACACGTTTTACTCCTTAACTGGGCTCCTTGGGGTAAAATCTGTCTTACTCAGTCTTTCCCCCATGGAGTTGGTACCGGGCTTGGTGCACGGTAGGCGCTCAGAGTTAGCACTCTCCTGAATGGAAGAATATATAATACCTGAGCCAGAACTCAGAACCAGACCCAACAGAAGTGAGCTTAGCTTTCACACAGGCTGTGCTGCTAGGGGGTTTCACCCTTTGGCCCCACTGCCCTTAAAAGGGTTAAATATTTTTCCTTATTTTGGTTTTGGGGAGTTAGAATTTGCCACAAATATTTAATTATTATGAGCCACAAGGTGCCAATAACTTTGCTGTCTCTGGAACAAGTGTGATGCTCCTGCCTGGGTCTTTGAGGCTTGGATCATGGTGGAGACGCAGATAGCAGGAGGAGAAGGGGTGTGTGGATAAGCTGCCTTCTAAGGTCTCTAGAGCGAGGGTGCTTAGCAATGTTGGTCTTCAACTTGAATGTTGTGTTCAACCCTCAGGAGCCACCATTGATCAAGGGAAGAGAGTTCGGTAGAAAATAACTAGGAGGGGGCGTGGGGAGAGGGTAGCTGGGGTGAAGGGCTGGAACGAAGCCATGGGGGAACTGGTTGAAAGAAGCAGGGGTGCTGAACCTGGGAAAGAGATGCTTTGGGGGTGCTGGTTACTGTCTGTAATCAGTTGAAGAGTCGATACGGGGAAGAAGGAGCTTTGCTCTACGTAGTTTCAAGGGATAGCGTGAAGACCAGTTGGTAGGAAATATTACCAGTACCAGTTGCCAATTGAGTGGATTCCAACTCATGGTGACCCCATGTGTGTTGGAGCTGAACTGTTTTCTGTAAGGTTTTCAGTGGCTGATTTTTTGGAAGTACATTGCCAGGCCTTTCTTCTGAGGCTTCTCTGGGCAGACTCAAACCTCTAACCTT
>NW_004443962.1:3115202-3116129 GCF_000243295.1 Trichechus manatus latirostris | reverse complement strand
GCCAGTGACCCGCTGGAGAGCCCTGGGCAGTGAGGCTCTGCCGAGAGGTGACGACTGAGGATGCCGTAAATGTCGGTCGCCATTTTTGTTTCTCTTTCTTTTCTAATAGAGAACACCCAGGGCCCAAAGGAATGCGCTGCAAAATGTGGCCTAGTGGCAGCCCAGTGGAAAAGGAGGGGACCTATCAGGTCACACCAACTCTATTTAGACTTCAGATTTGGGATTAGAGAGAGAAGAGGGAAAAGTGGGGAGGGCTTGCCCAGATGCAGAGCCGGTCATGTTTTCCAGCAGGATTCAGATGCTCACTCTGATACTGATGAGCTGTGTGACTTTGCGTAAGTCCTTTCCCCTTGCTGGACCTTAGTGTCCCCATCTGTAAAATGGGAGTTTGGACCAGCAGGCCTTTCCAATTCTGTTGTTACAGGAACCAGGAATCTTGCTCCTGAATGGAAGTGTTCTTTCTACTCCTCCCTTTGCCTCCCTTGTCCATCTTCCTCCCTCCTTTTAAAGACACATCCCTGTCACCTGTCTCTCACCTTCCCTAGCTGTCCCGGAATGGCTGGGCTTGCCCATCTCCATCCTAACACTCAAGCTGCAGCAGAAAAAGTCCCTTCTAGAATGGGTGGGAAATCAGTTCAAGTGCCAGCCCTTGTGTCCCTGTTCCCACGTGTTCATCTGCTGCCCACACCACGCTTTTCATAAATGCATCTTGGCTGGTTGTTCTCATGGCTCCTGGTTGGAGGGAACCCTGGCAAGTTTCTCTCAGAGTCCCTGGTTCCATTCATGCTGTGGCTGGGACCAAGCCTCCCTGCTAACTGGGAACCTGGCCTGTGGATTCCACAGTGGTGACCAGCTGCCTAGTCTGTGACCACAAACAGAAAGCTCAGAGGACTTCCTGGAAGATGGAGGTGTGAGCAGCTCCATGCT
>NW_004443962.1:3111941-3113004 GCF_000243295.1 Trichechus manatus latirostris | reverse complement strand
TTAATCAGCAAAGACAAGGTGGGTGTGGTGGCCATAATGGACAGCAGAGTCAAAGCAGTAATCAGAATAGTCTGACTCGTATGGACTTATAGCATTGGCTACTTAGTCCTGGTGTCCCTAGGAGAGAAATAGATGGGAAGTCTACCGAATATTTACTTGATCTGTACAAATGGAAGAATTCTAGGGCTAGTGAATGGCAGTCTAAGTTGAATCACCATAATAAAGAGTCATGGCCCCTCAATCAATTCCCAGACTTGAGCCAGTTTACAGACCCACGACCACTTGAATGAAGGGGAGACCAAGTCCCCTTGAGGAAGGACTCCACTGCACTGCCCCAAAATTTATACTGTTAATCTTTCTCCCAGCCTTCCCCAAAGGGATCTAGGACTTTGATGAGAGTGACTGTTCATTGGGGTAAAGAAAATAATCAGGCTTTTCAGGGATTACTGGACACTGGTTCTGGATTGATACTGATTCCAGGAGACCCAAAATGTCACTGTGGCCCATCAGTCAGAGTGGGGGTGTATGGAGGTCAGGTTATTCATGTAGTCTTAGCTCAGATCCATCTCATGGTGAGTCCAGTGTGTCCCCAAACCCATCCTGTAGTGATTTTCCCAGTTCCAGAGTACATAATTGGAATAGACATACTCAGCAATTGACAGAACCGCCATGTTGGATCCCTGACATGTAGAGTTAGGGCTATTATGGTAGAAAAGCCAAGTAGAAGCCATTAGAACTGCTTCTACCTAGGAAAATAGTAAACCAAAAGCAATACTATAGTCCTGGGGGAATTGCCGAGATTACTGCCACCATCACGGACTTGAAGGATGCAGGGGTGGTGATTCGCACCACATCCCCTTTCAACTTGCCTATTTGGTCTGTGCAAAAGACAGATGGATCTTTGAGCATGACAGTGGATTATCGAAAACTTAACCATGTGGTGACTCCAATTGCAGCTGCTGTTTCAGATGTGGTTTCATTGTTTCAGCAAATTAATACACCTCCTGGTATTTAGTATGCAGCTATTGATCTGGCTAATGCCTTTTTTTCCCCATACCTGTTT
>NW_004443962.1:3109714-3111068 GCF_000243295.1 Trichechus manatus latirostris | reverse complement strand
ACCAAGTCACCATGTGGCCTGAGCTACCCATCATGAACTGGGTGTTGTCTGACCCACAGAATCATAAGTTGGACAGGCACAGCAGCACTCCATCATTAAATGGAAGTGGTATGTATGAGATTGGGCCCAAGCAGGACCTGAAGGCACAAGTAAGTTGCATGAGGAAGTATCCCAAATGCCCATGCTCTCCGCTCCTGTCACATTACCTTCCCCCTCCCAGTCTGCACCTATGGCCTCATGGTGAGTTCCTTATGATCCAGTTGACTGAGGAAGAGAAAACTTGTGCCTTGTTTACAGATGGTTCTGTGCAATATGCAG
Source organism: Trichechus manatus latirostris (assembly GCF_000243295.1). NCBI lineage: Eukaryota > Metazoa > Chordata > Mammalia > Sirenia > Trichechidae > Trichechus > Trichechus manatus. The sequence continues at coordinate 3,110,750 of NW_004443962.1, read as the reverse complement.
GCAGCACTCGAAAGTGGACAGCAGTAGCACTATAGCCCTTTTCTCAGACCTCCCTGAAGGACAGTGGTGAAGGGAAATCCTCCCAGTGGGGAGAACTTCAAGCAGTGCACCTGGTTGTTCTTTTTCCTTGGAAGGAGAAATGGCCAGATGTGCGATTGTATACTGATTCATGGGCTGTGGCCAATGGTTTGGTTGGATGGTCAGGAACTTGGAAGGAACATGATTGGAAAATTGGTGACAAGGAGGTATGGAGAAGAGGCATGTGGAGTGAACTTGGCAGAGCAGAATTTTAACAATCAAGTGGATAGGATGATGAGTTCTGTGGAAACCAGTCATCCTCTTTCGCAGCCACTTCCATCATTGCCCAATGGGCTCATGAACAAAGTGGACATGGTGGCAGGGATGGAAGTCATGCAGATTGTGAGACCTTTCTCCTGCAGAGCTACTGGGTGGGTTTGAAATGTTAACCTTTCAGTTAACATTTGAGTGAAACAGGAGGAAATGCCACCTAGGGGGTGATCCCAGGGGGTCATCTTTATCCAGCCCCTACCCCAGCTTTCTGTCTGTACTGTTAACTACGTTTTTATTCCTGCCTCCACCCGACATCCGCAGTTGTAATAAGTGCCATTGTGGCATTTCTGTCTTCCAAGTACTCTGCTGTAAGAAGGAAGGCTAAGTCATTCCCCTTAATTTGTCAATGGGGAAATGGCTAATACCAAGGAGACTAAGTCTGTAGCTCCAAGGATTTAGGTGATGGCTCTGAAAGTGGAACAATTACTATCATCTATAGATAGATAGACTGACTGATAATCGTTATCGAGTCAGTGTCAACTCATGGCGACCTTACGTACAACAGAATGAAATGTTGCCCCGTCTTGGGTTATTGTCATGATCACGGGCATGTTCAAGTCCATCGTTGTGGCTATTGTGTTAATCTACCTCACCAAGGGTCTCCCTTGCCCTCACCGGCCCTCCACTTCACAAAACATGATGTCCTCCTCTAGCAATTGATCCCTTCTGATGATGTTTCCAAAGC
>NW_004443962.1:3075810-3108378 GCF_000243295.1 Trichechus manatus latirostris | reverse complement strand
CCCTTCTGTCTCTCCTTCCTTCCTCTCTCCCTCCCTTCCTCTCTCCCTTTCCCTCCTTTCCTCTCTCCCTCTGCCTCCCTTCCCCCTCTCTCTCCCTTCTGTTTCTTCTTCCTTCCTCTCTCCCTTCCTCCTTTATTCCTTTCCTTCTTTACTGGATGAGTAGGGTAAGAGGATACATCTTTTTCATAGAACATGGACTGGCATAACTTGTTATCTAGTGTAATGTCCCCAGTTTATGACTAACACCCAAAAGGGGGCAGGGACTAACTTGCTAAGGTCTGTCTTCTGGACCCCTAGACTTCCATGTCTTTTTGAACCTGTGGACCTGGCTGATGGCATTTTCTGTTCTTTTCTGGGTTGCACACTGAGAGGGACCCGGGAGGGTGGTGATGGGCAAGGCAGTTTTCTCCACAAGGAGAGAAGAGGAAGAATGGGGCTCCCTTGGCTGAGCTTACGTGCCCCTGTGCTTCTGAGCAAACCTCAGTCATGCAGAGCATTCAAAACAGGCCTGTTCATTCATGTAATAATTAAAGAAAACACAGAGCTCTGACAGCAGTGCCCCTGACCTGTAATTAGGTGTGGTGACGCTCGGGAAGCCGCTCCAGGCACCAGGGCTCCGGAGTTGTCAGTTTAATCATTTCAAAGGCTGCTCTGCTTTATTGCAGCATAAAATTTGGAAGTCTCATATTAAAATGTACAATTAAATGTAACTCGAATAATTCCTAGAGGCCAAAGGGAACTTTTCCCTTCTTCTTCCTGCAAGCAGCCCCATCCCCTCCCCTATCTGTTAACTGTCTGTTTGCAAACTCTCTGAACCATTTGGAGGGAAAGACATGGAGTGGGTTCTTTGAAAAACTGTGTTTTAAAAGGCATTTGGCAAGCTGTCCAGAGCTGGCCTATATGTTCAGGAACAGTCACCAGTTGGGCTCAGGTTGTCCTCGAGGCTAGTGGGACAGGAAGGCAGCAGCTCAGGTGTGAGTCCAGGTGGGCTGGTCTCTTGAGATAATAAATGAAATAGTAACACCAACAAAAACCCTTGTTGGTTCCCAATCACCTGTGGAAAAAATCCAGGTTCCTCAGCCTAGCGTACAAGGACCTCCCAACTCAGTCCCCTGTATAAAAAACTCTGTCCCCCCAAACCCAGCACCTTTCCTGCCTTTGTGCCTTTGCTAACCCTAAGCCCCTCCCCTGGAATGCCCATCCACCCTTCAAACCCTTTCAAAACCCCATTCATCCTCCAAAATCCTGTGTCCCCTACCACCATGCCTTCCTTGGTCCGTCCTGGCTGAACCGACCTTCCCCGCTCTGTCCTCTTGGGACACACTGCTCTCAAGAGGTCAGGACTGTCTTTAGTTTTTGTTGCTTTTGGTTTGTTGTTTAAGTGTCTCAGGCCCATGAGACTGTGAGCTCAGAGAGTGGGGACTGAGGTACTTCCTCTTTGTACCTGCAGGTCCCCAGCAGAGCACCTACCTGGAGCCCAGCTGAGAACCACAAGGGCTGCTGGGACTTTTGCGGTCTAGAACCAGACTGTGCACCTGGCCTTTCCCTGTGTTTCTACCAGGGTAACCCCCTCGGGGGCTAGTCCTGGGCACTGGAGATTCATTTTGAGAAACACTTCTGAAGCCTTGCTCTCTGTGGTCCCCACGCATGGAGGATGGGGGCTGCAAAATACAGAGAAGTCAAGAAGTGCTTCCTTCATGGTAAAACTAATCAAACCAATGACAGAAAATGTGGAAAAATATAAAAGATGAAATTATAGAGGGGAGAAAAATGGGTCACATTCCTGCCATCCAGAGGCAGGCCAGCCTCCCTCAGAGGTCCAGACCTGCTGGGTGAGGAGGCCCGATTCCAGCTGAAAGCCCAAGGGTGGAGTGTCCATCCTTTCCTTGACTGCATGGAACCTGGCTAGCTTACAGTGGGTTTCTGTCTTTGTTTTCGTTAATATGTTCAGAAAGGCCTAATTCCCCATCCTCCTCCCAAAGGGGTGAGACCAGTGGAGTATCTTAGATGGCTGCTCACAGGCTTTTAAGACCCCAGACGCTACTCACTAAGGAAGAATGTAGAACATTTTCTTTATAAACTGTGTTAAGCCAATTGAGCTAGATGTTCCCCGAAACCATGGTCCCCACGGCCCTCCGCCCAGCAATTCAGTCCCTCAGGGAGTTTGGATGTGTCTATGGAGCTTCCATGACCAGAAAGACCTAATTTTTAATTTCTTGGGATAAGGTTTCACGAGTTGAAAAATGGTCTTCAACTCTCTCCAGCATGGTTTGATGTGAGGGCTGCCTTGGGACAAGAGAAACAGCCTCTCCCTCACACAGATCCTCTCGGCCCGAGCCGCCTCCTTAGGAAGCTCATGACTGTAAAACACATTGTCTCAGGAGCAGAATGCAATTTTATGAAACTTGTCTTTGGAGAAACATCACTAATGATCAGGTACGGACGGAGGTGAGTCTGGGAGGTGTCACTGGGGATTTTAAGAAGGTGACTTGCCTGCTTATTTGTCCCTTTATTGTTATTCTATATATTTTTAGCATTTCTGGCTTCATCCTTCCCACATGAGGATGGTGCATAATACTTCAAATAGAGCAAATTCTACCCCTCTGGAACAGGTAGGAGGATTATAAAGTCGTTTCCTCAAAGACTCAGCCTTTTTTCCTGTGTGCTGGAAAGCAGCACATCCTATAAAACGGGGAGGGGTGAGGGTCAGGGTCTACTGGGGTCAGGCACTGAGCTGGGCATTTGACTTACATTTCTTCTTTGAATCCAAGTCAAGTGAGGCAGGGCTGTTATCTGAGTTCACATATGGGAACAAAGAGGTGGGCTAACTCGCCAAGGTCCCAGCCAGGGACTGGCAGAGCTGAGACTGGAAACCCTCCCAGAAGCCTGAGCTCTTCCAGTGATTCCAAGCCCGTCTCCTCCAGGCTGCTAGGAGCACACCTGAGTGCTCATCTTGGTCTTAGGAGCCTGCTTCATGAAGACAACCCCATTTGCTCTGTCTCTTCTCTCCTCAATCCCTCCCTTTCTCCTCAGCCTGTAGACATGTTTCATTCTCTGCCATCTTGAGAAAGCCCTGTGTCCCCTCCCAGGTTGGCTTTATCTCCTGGGGCCTTCCCAGCCTCTCACGCTTGTGCCTTTTACTCCTCTCCACACCGCTGACCGTGCCCTCGCCAAGGGCTTTCTGGTATCCTATGGGCCTCATCCACCAGCTTCTGCAAACCTCTTTCCTTGCTGTGCCTCCCAAGTCGTTGGCCACTACCCATCACCACCTCATTCTTAAACTCTGCCTTCCCCTGCCTCAAGGCCCTCTCCTGAAGTGATCTGTCCTGGTGCTCCTACTACCTCGCTGACTGCTCCTTCTTGGCCCCTGGGGTTGGCTCCTCTTTCTCTACCTCCTCAGGATATTGGAGGGCCAGAGGCTATCTTCCTGAACCCTCCTCTTACCTCATGCTACACCCCAGGTCCCTTTGAGAATCTGATGGAAGTGATGGACTGTCTCCCCAGAAAAGTGCTCATCTGTAGCACATCCACACATACTTTTACCCATGATTTCAGGGAATGTATAGGCTCAACCTCCCCCCACCCCTAAGGAGTCCTTAGGGTTTAGAGAGCCTGCCTTAAGGGGTAGGCCCATGGCCTCCAGATTAAGCAGTTTTTCTGGACAACCTCCCCCGTATACTACCATTAACATTGCTAACAGAAAGTTTGGAGGATCGAATATAGCTTTAGCAATTGCTCTTAAAACCCTATCCCCAGCCCAGACTCTTCCCCTGAGCCTCAGACCTGGATTACTGACTCCGCTTGACAGTCCACATGATGGTACCACAGGGCCTCAAACTCATCCCACCCCAAACGAGATCAGCCATCTTGCCCCCCACCCCTCACTTGCCCTCCTTCCGTGTTCTCTTGCCTAATGGTATCGACCATCCACGCAGTCGCCCATGCTGAAAACCTGCCCATTTCCCTTTGTGAGTTTTTCTCTCTTTTCTCACCTGTGATGTGGCCTGCTAGTGGTTCCACATAGCTGCTCGCCCCTACGTGTATGGTTATAAGAATTAAACCCTTTCATGCTCATGGGTACTTGTAGGGACCAATAGTTTTCTGCCTCTGAAGGTTTATGGGGAAGCTGCTGTACCACCGACAGCGTGTGCTGCCACAAGGCAGGGGCCTTTACGACTGAAACCCAAGAGACAGGCAAGTGCAGCAAATTACTATTTTTACAGGCTATTGTAGGAAGTGTCTGAATTTTTGTTAGGCAAATAGAAATTTTGAAAATTTTCATTTGTTACTCATATGTGCCAATAGACCCCGGTGGGGACTCTGGGGTGTAATTAGTGGTACTTCATATGTACCACTAAACACTTAGGGTAGGCTTGTGGGAGGGGGCAAGAAAAGAAAATTCATACTACCTACCAAAAATTCAGACACATTCAATAACTCAGCATCCTTCCATGAACGAAAACGCAAAGATCAACAAAAAATTTAAAGCAGAAAATAATTGGTTTACAAAAAGGGTTAACTTTGTACATGGCTGCTCATTCAAGACTGTATTTCCCTTGCAGGTAGGTACAGCCATTTGACTAAGTTTTGGCCAATTGAATGTGAGTGTAAGTGATGTGTGCAGCTTCTGTGTCACGCCCTTACAGGGCAGACCTGAGCCCTTCTCTTCCTCTTTCTTGCGTTTTGTTTGGCTGGAATACGAATGTGAAGGCAGGACCTGGAGCAGCCCTTTTGCACCATGAGATGGCAGCCATGGATTGAGGATGAAAGAGCAATTAGATAGATGGGGTCCTGGTCCCCAGTACAGTCAAACCACCATTCCAGTCCTAGATGGGAAATAAACATCCACCTTAAGATTGTGCTATTTTTGTCTCACTTTTTTATAGGGGCTAACCTGAATCCTAACAGCCCCACTGCATAATCCCGTTAGCACCCTACTCTATCCATCACATAACCTCCTGATTTCGCCTCCTCACTCCATCCTCACTGTCCTGTCTTAGCTCAGGCCTTCATCCTGTCCCACCTGAGCTGTTGCTATCCTTTCTTATCAGATCTCCCTATCTCCCCCTCCCTACCAATCCATCTCGTACACTGTTGCCAGAACTATCTTCCCCCTACACTGCTGAATAATGGGCTCTATGGTGAGAAATCAGCATGGCTGAGGGGAGGTACTGTGTGTGATGTGTCGAAGGGTGAAGAAGAGGAGCAGGTTTTGGAATGAGGTGATGGTGTTCATGGGCTCCAAGTCTCTTTGGGGCTGGCCCCCCAGGAGAGGGAGCAGGCATGATGGGGGCCCAAAGGGTGGAAGAGAATCCACCAGTAGGGGATCCAGGGAGGCAGATTTCAGTTTCATAGAAACATTTAAAAAATAAAATAAAATTTTATTTTTATCTCCTAAAATAGTTTTTCTACTTATAAAAGCAATTGGAGAATGCCTGTTTACTTACACCAAACACAAAACAGCACTTAAGTATAAAAAAGTCTTGTTCATCTCTACTTCCCCCACTGCTATAACAGTTTTGTGTGTATCCTTTTCTATGCATTTACATACATGTAGATATTGACAAAGATATATACAAACACACATACATACATAAAAACAAACCATTTCCCTTTGAGTTGATTCTGACTCACGGTGACCCTATATGTGTCAGAGTGGAACTGTGCTCATAGAGTTTTCAATGGCTGATTTTTCAGAAGTAGATTGCCAGGCTTTTCTTCTGAGGGGTCTCTGAGTGGACTTGAACCTCCAAACTTTCTGTTAATAGTGTTAATGTTAGTGTAGCAGTGTTAGAGTGTGTTAATTGTTCACACGACCCAGGAGCCCCACACATGCATACTGTCTTAGGCTAGGTTCTCCAGAGAAGCAAAACCAGTAAAACGTATAAATATACAGAGAGATTTATATCAAGGAAATAGCTCATGGGGTTGTAGAGATAAGAATGTCCCAAGTCCATGGTTCAGGATAGAGGCCTCTCCTGATTCATGCAGCTGTAAGGGCTGGAGAGCCCAAGATGGGCCAGTCAGACAGCAGGCTGGGAAGATTGATGAATCCCAAGATCAGCAGTCAAGACAGCAGGTAAGCCACTAGCTCAAGTCCCAAGACTGGAGGTCAGATGAACAGGAGCCAGCTGCAGGATCCAGAGAGAGCAAAAGCCCACAAACCTTGCCAGAAAGTCCACATGTATTGGACGCAGGCCACATCCACCCCCAAGGAAACTCTCTTTCAACTGATTGGCTACTCACAGCGGATCCCATCATGGAGGTGATCACATTATGTCAAATCAAATCTTATCATGGAGGTGATCACATCTATTTATGACTGCCAAACTACTTCATAACTGCCAGACCACTGAGAAGCACGGCCCAGCCACATCGACACACCACCTTAATGCTCACACATATATATGCCTATAGAGCTAAATGCGATTTTCTCTCACCTGCACTCTTTCTTGTTCCTCCTCATCTGTGTTGGGGGCAGTTTTTGTAGAACCAAGTAACTGGACAGAGACATAGGTGGTGGGGTACTCCATCACAGTCCCGTTATATGAGGCTGTCCACATGAGCAGGCAAAATGGATGCCTGCTTGTCTTTGAGATTCACCCCTGTGAAGAACAGAATAACTCAAAATTCCTCCTTTAGAGGACAGCTAGCGCCATTGGAATGAGCCAGGGACCACAGGCAGTTCATTGGGAGGCTCGTGGCCTCTTGCCTCCAAGAGAGACGGGCTTGTGGGGAGAGGAGGGGGTGAGAGCAGATGGAGGCGAGCCTGGGGCAGGGGAGAAGAGGGGCGGGGCCAGGGAGATGCCCCTCGAGGCGGACTCTGCGTGCACTGCAGGGCCATTCCATTGGAAAACTGACGTTTTCTACCATCTTCTGGACCTTTTGCATGATCATCATTGACAAATAGTGAGGTCTTCTACAATTTTTTGTTACTATGAACAATGCTGCAGTGAACATTCTTGAATGTATCACTTTGTGCAAGGAGCCTTGGTGGAGCAATGAATGGGTAAGTGCCCAACTGCTAACTGAAAGGTCGACGGTTCCAACCCACCCAGTGGCTCTGTGCGAGAAAGACCTGGTGATCTGCTCCCGTAAAGATTACAGCCGAGGAAGCCCTATGGGGCAGTTATAGTCTGTCCTGGAGGGTCGCGATGAGTCAGAATCGACTTGAGGGCACACAACAACAATAAGAACTGTTTCACCAATTGATATTCTCATCAACAGCGTGTGAGACTGCCCACAGCCTTGCCAATCCATCTTGTTTATTTTGCCAGCCTAGTAGGGGGGCTTCATTGTGAAGTAATGACCACCCTGTCCCCGAAGTTGATCAAGCAGAGATTATAACCCCATCTATCAGAGGTGTTGTGGAGAGATTTCCTCAGCAGAGGGGAGGCTGGGTTACACGACCTCCAAGTCCTGGTATTCTACACTTACAAAATAGAAGGGAGAAATGTGCATGGGTGGGAGGGAACAGAGTTCTCCGAAGCCCTCAGGCAACACTGGCCATCCTGGCTCCCCCAGGGGGCTAGACAGTGAGCCCTGAGGTTTACAAGCCTGAAAGGTCCCTGGGTGGGGAATCAGGCTCTTACTTGCCTGGTCACGGGAGCTTCGCCAATAACAGATATCACTTCTGGGGGCTGACTGGGTGCCATCTGCTTTCTCTGGGGAGACAGTGTGCCGCCGGTAAGAGAGGGTCTCAACAAGCTGGTGAGACTCAGCAGTCCTGGGGCTGGATCCTCATGGCCACCCCCAGCCTGGGAGCTGGGTCCTTCCTGGATGCCCTGGTTACAGTCTTGAAACCCAGGTCTTGTCACTCGGATCAAAGAGGATGGTCGCAGTGTTCTGAAAACTGTAATGTCTTGCATACATTCAAAGGTCCCCGTGAAACCTGCCACAACACACTCCCCACCACGTGCCTCTGATGCGCTTCTCTCCCCTTCAAAAACCTCTAGTAGCTCCCTACTACCTGCAGAAGGACATCATACTCCTCAGGGAGGTGTCCAAGTCCTCCCCGTGGCCCTGCCATGCATCCTGGGCTCCAGCCAAGCTTAGAATTTGGCCCAAGTGTCCTCTTGTCTTCTTGCTCCGACTTGATGATTTTTCTTCACTCACCCTCCTCACATTTCCAGATCCTGCTCATCCTTTAAGACCACCTTCTTGAGTCTCATCTCTCAAATGCCCCACATGTATCAGCCTTACCCTAATGAATGGGACATTGGTGGTTCAGTGGTAGAATTCTCACCTTCCATGTGGGAAACCTGGGTTCAATTCCCGGCCAATGCACCTCATGCACAGCCACCACCTGTCAGTGGAGGCTTGTGTGTTGCTATGACGATGAACAAGTTTCAGTGGAGCTTCTAGAATAAGATGGACTAGGAAGAAAGGCCTGGCAATCTACTTCCAAAAATAGCCAATGAAAACCCTATGGATCACAACGGTCTGATCTGCAAATAATCATGGAGACAATGCAGAACTGAGCAGCGTTTCGTTCCGTTGTGCATGGGGCCTCCGTGAGTCAGAGGCCAACGTGAGAGCAGCCGACAACACCGTGAGGAAGGTGGCGCCAGCGGCCCCAGTCCCCTCATCCTCTCACAGCGCCCGCTCTGCATTGCTCTGAACGCAGCCGCCCCTCATCTAGAATGGTTATGTATGTCTTAGCATGAAAGAATATGAAATCCACAGACTAGGGTTCGAATCCTGGCTCTGTCATTTAGCATATGACCTCAGGGGAATTACTTACCTGGCCTGGGCCTCAATTCTCTTATCTGTAAAATGGGAGGATTACTCACACTCACAGGATTATTGTGCAGATCAGTGGTTCTCAAATAAAGGGGAGGGGGAGGTGTTGCCCTCGGGACATTCGGCAATGTCTGGAGATATTCTGGGGTGTCACAAGGTGGGAGTGCTATTGGCATCTAGCGCATAGAGGCCAGGGATGCTGCTAAGCATCCTGCAACGCACAGGACAGCCATCCACAACCAGGAATGATCCGGTTCAAAATGTCAGTAGTGGCGAGGGCGAGGAACCTGACAGAGATGCAGTAGGGTGCCAGTGTGGTCTCTGGACAGCAGGTGCTTCATGCATGTCCACCCCGTCACAAGCGTCAGCTCTTTATGCGGAAGCAATACACCAGATGCGTCGCTGCATTATCCGCAGCTCCCAGCACAGCGCCTGGCACAGAGTAGCTGAATGCTCGGATTACTAAGGACTATTCTTACTTTGCAGGCTGTATGGAAAGGACCACCACCCATCTGTCAGTCTGTCATACTGTGGTGGCTTGCATGTTGCTATGATGCTGGAAGCTATGCCACCGGTATTTCAAATAGCCACAGGATCACCCATGGTGGACAGGTTCCAGCGGAGCTTCCCGACTAAGACAGGCTAGGAAGAAAGGAGTGGTGAACTACTTCAGAAAATTAACCAGTGAAAACCTACGGACCATGACAGAATGTTGTCTGACACAGCGCTGGAAGATGGGGCCCCTTAGGTTGGAAGGCACTATACAATGTCTGCAACAATGGGCTCGAACATACCAAGGATCCTGAAGATGGTGTAGAACTGGGCAAAGTTTTGGTCTGTTGTACATAAGGTCGCCATGAGTCAGAGTCTACTCTACAGAACTAACAATAACATGGAAAGTAAGTTTAAGGCCCCAAAGGAAGTGCTAGGGAAGTGAGAGGAAGTGTTTTCTCCACGTGAAATGCCATTTGGAAGGGAGGATGGTGGTTGAAGAGCTGGGACCACGTGGAGACCCCTCTTGCGCCCGTGTCATTTAATGGGAAGGGCACTCTGTTTGGGGCTCTGAATCACAGTACCATGATGAGGAGGAATGTGGCATGATTCAGGCTGTAGGGCTTGACCATGGCAAGCCACCCAAGTGAGTGTTTCAATAATAACACTGCACACTTTTATGTCTTGCTCTCATCGCAGGTCTCAAAGCAGAGTACAAACATTAATTAAGGCGCTCTGCATTCCATAAGGCACTGTATGTAAATATCACTCTCTCCACTTGGCTGAGAGGGTAAACTGAGCCAGGGAAGGGCAAGAGGCTTCGGCCAAAGCAGCTCAGGCCTTGCTGGGGCGCCACCTTGGAGAAGAAGCTGGCTAAGGCAGCACTCCCTTCTCTCACCTCTGACTCTACGCTCTTCCCCAGACCCTCTGGGTGATTCCACAATTAGAAATGGATTCTGCCCCCCACTTGGATAGGGCGCAAAGAGGGGCAGCAGGGCTCAGGCTCTGATGCAGAGGTGACTTCATGCAGAGGGGTGCCCCTCATTCTCAAATACCCGCCTTGACTGTCCAGCCCCAGCCCCAAGACACGTTTGCACTGCTGGCTGGGGAGGGGCAGGGAAGAGACCTAGGAAAGGCTCAAAACCACAGTCTTCAGGTGGGACACAAAGCAGGGACCTTTATCTTTCCCTGGAATTTAAAATAAATGCCTTTTCCAAAATGTTTACAATAGTGAATCAGGTTAAAGGTATAAGAGTGTTTCTTTCTGTTGTTCTTGCAAATGTTCTGTAAATTTGAAATTATTCCAAATAAAAAGTTTTAAAAAAAGGAGTGAGGAGGGGAAAAAAAGAGAGAGAAAAAAAAGGAATGTCTTTTTTAGAGCCAGGAGCAGAGGGTGCATTATTTATAGGAGCAGAGAAGTGGCAGGCTGTCTTGGGGGCTCGGACCCCTTGGGCAGGACAGTGAGCTGAGGTCCTCACTTCACCTAAGACGGGAGGCAGGCACTGGCGGGGAGGGGAGTTTGTGGGGATGGGTGTACAGCGCCCCTCTCGAGCCTCAATGTCCAATGCAGCAAGTGAATCCAAAAAAACACAACGGGAAAAAGGAGGAAAATGTGTTCTGTTTGAAAAATATGGCCGAAGAAAACTCCTTCAACTTGAGACCCGGGTTGGGCCCTCGTGGGGAAGGGCTGGGACGTCGGGGAGTCGGCCGCCCCCTCCCGACACGGCCCTGCGGTGACTCACGCCTGAGACGGTTTAAATACGGGCGGGCCCAGCGAGCCGCACTCATGCTGCAGCCGTGAGCCTCCCACGTCCTCCGGTCTCTCGGGCTCCCCCTTCTCGACGGCTGGCGGGCGGGCACCGGGCTGCTGGTGAGTCGGCGCACGGCCCCCGCCTCCCTCCCTCCCTCCAACCCAGCCTCCCCGGAAGGCCCGGCTACCCTCCCGCCGCGCTCCCCTTTCTGCTGACCCAGCACCCCGGGGAGGGGTTCCAGAGCCCCGAGGGAGGGCAGGGCTGGTGCAGTGCCTGGGGGCTGCCCTCCGAAGAACTCGCCTGGTGGAGCCCGCGCCGGCGAGGTGCGAGGGTGGCCCCCCACTGCCCAGGGTCCGTGGCTCTCTGCAAAACCTGACCAGCCTCTTGCTCCACTTGCCCCCACCATCCCGTGTTGTCAAGTTAGGATGCTGGGAAGATGTTTTAGATAGGCACCCCCCCCCAAAAAAAAAAAAAAAAAACCCGTCGTCCTTGAGTCAAATTGAGTCAAATCCAACTCCAGGCAACCTCACGTGTTACAGAGTAAAGTTGTTCCATAGGGTTTTCTTGGCTGTAATCTTTATTGAAGCAGTTCGGCAGGCCTTTCTTCCGTGGCACTGCTGGGTGGGTTCAAACTGGCAACCTTCAGGTTAGAGGCCGATCCAAATCCCTTGAGCCACCCAGGGACCTTGTTAGACAGGCAGGATGGATTGAAAGTTGACTGCATTGCACCAGTTATCCACTTATTTTACCGCTTTCTGGTTAATAGCTCCTTTGGGGGAAGGGCGGCTTTTTTTAAGGTTCAGGTTATTTGAAGCATGTCCTCATTCCCTCCCCTTCCTGTGGTGGCCACCAGCGTCAAGCCTTGCATTTGGGTCCGTCCAGGACCTACGACTGTCCTTTATGGGGCTTCCCCAGCCAGAGATCTGCGCCCTTTTCGTAGACTCAGAGTTGCAGCAAAAGTAGTGTCAGCAGGTGGGCTGGTCCCTGGTTCGAATTTCCAATTTGGAATTCAGCTATGGGCTCAGAATTGTTCCTGGTCCTGCTGTGTGTGGCGTAGGTGACCCATTCTGGCGGCTTCCCCCTCTTGCCAGCTAGACGTTTCCGGCCAAGGCTCAGGGCTTTGAGCAGGGAGTGGGGCTGGAGGTGGATCTGTGATGAGGGTGGTATGGATTTAAAATCATGGCTACTGTACCTTCACCAGTGTCTCTGCTCAAGCGTAGAGACAGGACCCGGGCTCAAGCATGGAACTCCAGGACTGTTCTGGACCTTCCTGGTCGTGCCAAAGCAAGAGAGAGCTGTTCTCCTCCAGGGCCAAACAGTCCCCCCAGGCAGGCTGCGGATCTCTCTTGCTAACATGCACCCAGACTGCGTGTGCTGGCTGCCCATTAGTGACGGTCTCAGCTTCCCTTTAGGGTTACCAGGGGCTCCACCACCTTATCTCCGGCAGCTCTCAGATGTATTGGTGCCACTGGCTCCCTAGTTTAGAAATTCTCTGATGGCAGTCACTTCTTCCACTCTGCATGGATTGAACATCTGGGAGTAAATTCTGGGCCAGACATTCCGATGTGTCTGTGGTCTTGCATCAGGCAGGCTTGGCAGGGATGGGACAGGCTCTGAGAGAGGACGTGGCCAGGCACAGCGTTCTGAATAGATCCTGCAGAAAGTGAGGGTGCGGAAGGTTCTCCCCAGGGCTGGAGGGAGGGTTACCACCCTGGCTTGCCCAGTAGACGGAAGGGGTTGCAGAGTGAAGCTGGGGATAGTCCCAGCCGTGGAGAGGTAACAGCAGATGACGGAGAAGGCAGAGAAATGGCTGCCCCAACTCAGTCCTCCAGCAAACACTCCCAGGGCTGTGATTACAGATGGCAATTTGCTTCCCTAAATCCTGACCACTAAAGATCAACTGCAGCTTCTAGGCCACTGCCTTCCTTGGCTTTCAGGACACACACTTCAGAAACCATTTCCAAGATGCTTTGGTCAGCATCTGAACTGTTTTTATCTCGTCTTGGCCCCCAAGCGCCGCCCTGAGTAGGGGCTGTTTCGAGACCATGGCTTCTTTCCTAAAAGCCCCATTTGGGGGGGTTCTTCCTGTTCTGCTGGGAAGTTCATCAGGGTCCCCTGCCACTTCTGCCAAGCTAGGTACAGCTCTGCTCTGAGCCTGCAGGAAGCCAGGTCTGCCTCCTCCAACGCTGGGAAGATCCCCAACAGAGCAGCTCGAAAAGAATGGCTTTTTCTTACTCATTTCTGTTTTAGAAAAATGAGCAGTGTTCTGGCTTTGAAGGGCCTGGGCCATAGGGTAAACAATTGAGCCAGGTGAGAGATGAGGGTGTGGTAGGCTCTGGCCTGCCTTGCCTTGGGGTTTAAGGGTGCTTTATGTTTAGAGTAGGGTGATCCTAAATCGGGGGCCCCTCGGTGGGCTGTGTGTTGCAGTTACTGGGGTCAGTTCCTTCTAGTGACTCCTTCTGGCCCTCGCCTCCACTCTTCCAGGCCATCCAAGTGAAAATGAGCAAACAGGAGCATCAGAGCAGCCTTAAAGCAGAGAATTCCTCAGACCATGCAGCCTGGGAGTTGAGAGAGGCACTTGACCTTGGTTGATAATGCTGGGCAGCTTGAGGGTTGACTGTATGTGAGCCTCCAATCATTTTAAGAGACAGGAGCAAAGCCACTCTTCCCCCTTCCAGCCACTGCCCAGACATGTGGTTCTTAGGATCCTGAAGCCTAGTAACAAGGTTCTGGGGTTCACCAAGCTCGAGGGGCTCTGATCTGATGTCAAGACTCACCAACCAACCACGTGACCTTTGGGCAGGTCTCCTTCTCCCTCTGAGCCTCAGTTTTCCCATCGACATAATGACCAGATGGTTTGACTGGTTGGTCTCAAAAGGCACTTGTACCTCTGACCCTCTGGGGAAGCAGCTTCTGCTACTAGGTTCAACTTGGCACAAGCCCCAGATTTCTCTTGGAGATGCAGAAAGGCCTACTGAAGGAAATATTGATAGAGGGCACTGAGCCAGGCCTACAGCTTGACCTTCAGCTTTCCCAGTCCTGGGCTCTCTCTCTCTCTTTTTGGCAGTGAATGGTACTGGTCATGGGCGTGGGTTCCCAGCTGGTCGAGGCCTCAAGCGGTGGTTCTCAGATTGTGGTCTGTGCACCTCTGCATCAGCATCATGTGGGGAATTTGTTAAACATGCAGTGTCCTGGGCCCCATCCAGATCTATGGGACCAGTATCTCAGTGGGTGGGACCTCCAGAAATCCTGATTTAATCAACAACAAACATAATCATGATTGTAGCTAACATTTATTGGGTACTTACTTGGTGCCAAGAGCTAGTCTCAACAGTTGACATGTATTAACTCAGCCAATCCTCAGAGCAATGGTATGGATCCCTTCTCTCAAACAAGCTTCCCAGGATTTCTATGTACTGATCTTGGGGGCAGTACTCCCTGTTTAGGGAGATGGGGACGTCTGGATGCACTGAGGCTTAGCTCCAGGCTAAGCCTCTCAGTTAGATGGTGACTACAGACCTGTTGCTGGACCAGATACCCACAAGCAGCTTGTCCGAAGCTGACACTAGCCTGTGGGGGAACACAACCCCTGAGCAGCTCCAAGCCTGGGCATCTCCCTTGGGGACCCTCAGGCTGGATAGGGTGATATCTCATTGCAGACGACACCAAGTTTAGGGAACCCTATGTGGGGATGAGGACACGGGGCAAGGAAGGAGTTCCCCTCTCTGGCCTCAGTTTCCCCAAGTGAGCCAGGAGGCAGAGAATTCTTAAGGCCCTCCTCAGCAACTGGATCCCATGAAAGGACTATGGCAGGACGTGAAGACATACTGCTGACAGATGGGATTGCCCTGCCTGGGAAACGAGATGGGCCTGAGAAGATGGGTACACGTTCCTCAGCATGGAGATGGGGGTTGGGCTAGATGGCACTGCTCAGACCCACCTTCTGCTGGTGGACCGCCATGACCTGTCTGGACGAGGGAGCGAAGGGAGTGGTGGGGCTTCAGGCCAAATCTCCTTTCTGCCCTCTGTCAGAAGACATCAGAGCTGGAAAGAGCCTTGAAAGTCTTTACAGGAGGGGATACTGAGGCCTGGAGGACTTACACAAACTTATACTCCAACTTAGTGGCAAGACCAGAGTGGAACATCAGTCTCCCAGGCCCTTTTCAAAAGCGTTGCTCCGTGGCGTTGGTGGTTGAAACCCACCAACCAGCAAAGCCCAGGGCTTCGTGGCTAATTATGTGTTCGCTCCTGAGTCACAGGGTATTTTTACTAAAGAGACCCACAGCCGGAGCATTCTGGTTCAAGCACTTCTGCCCCTGGGGAGGGAGTGTGTTGAAGTGTCCAGGTGAGCTGTCTGTCTTTCCTGTCCGCAGGCTGACTCGCTGACTTCATGGCTGTGCCACCTCCCCAGGACAGGGGTGGACCGAGTCCCAGCTGTGATTGGGGACGCGCTCCCACCGCCTGGGGGAGGAGGGTGTAATTAGGGCAGCTTTGTGGGCCTTTAACTGGCATCTGTCACAGCTGCCAAGCAGCACTGGGCAGCGTGGGCTATTAGGCTGCTGGGTGCTGGGCTCTTGAGGGGACTAGGCTGCCGCGTGTGCCTGCAACGCTTGTGGAAAACCCAGCCCTGCTTCTGCAGCCCCTTCCTCCCCCGAGACTGGGTTTGAGGTGGGCTTGTTTGTGCCAGCTCCGGCAGTCACGAGTGCTGGAAAACAGGAAACCACTACCCGTAGTGCTGGGTGGGCTCTGGGGACATGAGGAAAATCCACACATTCTTGCAATGTTTGTCTAGCTGAGCGTGGGCCGCTTGAGACAACAATGGCTGTGCTCCCCTAAGGGAATTATCTCTTCACCCCTCTTCCCAGGCATAGGGTGTGCACCCTGGCTCGGACCCTTCTCCGGGCTGGCTCGACGCCCCTCCCCACCCGGGGATTTGTAGATTCAGAGAAGGTCAGATAGAGGTGGGTCCTTAATGGGCGCCTCGACCCCACCCTCATTTTATACATGGGGAGGCTTGACAGAGACTGCCCTGGGCTTCCCAGGTTATGGGCCCTTAATTCAGTTCTGATTCTTGGGTTAAAAACACCATTTTGAAGTTGGCTGGGCATGCGAGTGTACATTATAAATAAATTTAACAAGTGTTAGCACGTCACCAGGAGCAGTTAGATTGCTAGCTTTTGTAAGTCGGTGTAGAGGGTAAATCATGCGCACGCGTGCGCACGCACACAGAAGAATGTGCCAACACGCCAGACCCTGGTGAGCACAAACACAATTGTCCTGGTAGATGGGTCTTGCTCCATGCTCTGGGACTCAGAATCCTACAGTCTTAGCCATGGACAGGACATCAGCTGTTCAATACCCTACCAGACTCGGGGGTTCTTCTCTATGAGCTCCTTACCTAGTGGTTGCTCAGCCCCTGCTTGAACACTTCCAGCAAAGGGGAGTCTGCCACCTCTAGGAGTTTGTCCATTCTGATTTTGGGTAAGCTCTCTTTGGTGGTGAATGGAAATTTGCTACGCTATAGCTTCTACCCATTAGTTTTGACCCCTGGGGCCACACCAAGCAAGGCTAAACTTACTTTATCCCATAGCAGCCCTTCATGTGTACTAGGAAAGTGCCTGTGGGCTCCTCACGTCTCTTCTTCTGGCTGAAGACCATGATGGTGACTAGTTGCTGTTGCGTTGAGTTGACTCTTCCAACTCATGGTGACCCCATGTGTGTCAGAGTAGAACTGTGTTCCATAGGGATTTCAGTGGGTGATTTTTTGGAAGTAGATCACTTCTAGCTATTCATCCACATTTCCTTCAGTGATTGGTTCCTTTCACCACCCTGTCTACCCTTCTCTAGATGCCCTTGAGTTTGTCTTTAGCCTTCTTGAGGTACGCGGGTGGAGCTGAACACAGTACTACCGGTGAGGTCTGATTGCGGACGTCTAGAGTGAGACTGTCACCCTTCTTGTTCCAGACTTGATACTTCTATCAGTTCAGCCTAAGATTACATTAGCTTTTATGGGCGGCCTTCTTACTTTGTTGACTCAGATACATTTTGCCATCAATAAAAAGCCCTAAGTCTTTCTCCTGGGTTGGATGTTGAGCTACTTTTTCTGTGTTCCCTGTTCAGGCAGGTAGTTTTCTGTTCTCAGCTTCTTGACCTGACATTTATCTGTACAACGTCATCATTTAAGTTGTGTCCACAGCCTAATCAGGCCCCATCCCTTTGCACTGGACAGCAGGCAGGGGGTTGGATTGGCTGTGAATAAGTGAAAAATCCCGGTCTGCTGGCTGGTGGATGCACATTGGTTCTGTCCTCAGGGTAAGCTTGTTGGGAGTAGGGGAGAGGGCTGAGGCCATACTAGGAAGCCTGGATTACTCTGAGTTGTGGGCTGGGATCAGGACTCCCAAGAGTTCAGGACACAAGGAGAGCCTGAGAAATGCCTTCTCCACTCTCCCACTTTATGTCGTGTAGACTATCATTTGAAATCCTTTCCTCTGACTCAGGATTTTTGTTCATTAAAAGGAGAGGCACTGCATTCACACCTAAAGTGCTCCCTCAGGAGTCTGGAGACCTGGGCTTTAGCTCTGAGCCTCAGTTTTCCTGCTCCCTGTGTTCCCGTAAAATGATGGGAATGCATTATCAGTGATCCTTAACCCTTCAGGAGTTACCAACCCCTTTGAATATCAGATGGAAGTTACAAGATGCCTTAGTTTCTTTGTACTGCTGTAACTGAAATGCCGCAAGTGGGTGGCTTTAAAGAACAGAAATTTATTTTCTCACACAGTTCTGGAGGCTAAAAGTGCGAATCAGGGTCTCAGCCACATGGATTTCTTCCTTGTTGGTAGCCCCGGGCGTTCCTTGGTTTCTTGGTTTGTAGATGATCCTCACATGGCATCTGTCTTCCCTCGTTTATGTGTGCATCTCTGTGTCTCATCTGCTCTTTTTGTAACTCAGAGTGATTTGATTTAGAACCCACCCTATGATCTCATCAGCCTAACAAAGAAACCCCTATTTCCGATCAGGATTGCATCCATAGGTATAGAGGTTAGGATTCCAACACATATTTTGGGGGACACCATTTGATCCTAACACCCAAAACCAAAACCAAGCCTGTTGCTGTCGAGTCAATTCCAGCTCATAGCAACCCTATAGGGCAGAGTAGAACTGCCCCATAGGATTTCCAAGGAGCGCCTGGTAGATTTGAACTGCCAACATTTTGGTTAACAGCCATAGCTCTTAACCACTACACCACCAGGGTTTCGATGATCATGCCCTCATATCTGCACAGAAATCCTTGATTAAGAGGATTTCTTGATTAAGAATGCCAACATGAGAAGCACTTTGAGGGATTCCTGCCTCCAAGAGTCCATGAACTCCATGTTGTGCATGAGCTTGTGACAGCCACCGTGGACATTTGCACAGTACTGTACAGGATGCCCTCACATCCGTGCTCTCATTTGCTCCTCACAACGGCCCCAGGAGAGGGGCAGAGGTCATCATTCTCACCTAGCAGCTCAGAAGGTGGAACCTTGGAGGCCTCGAAGGACTTACTCAAGGTCAAACAGCTAGTTAAGAAAAAAAAAAAGAACGCGTTGCCGTTGAGTTGATTCAGACTCATGGCAACCACATGTGTACAGAGTAGGACTGCTCCATAGGGTTTTCTTGGCTGTAATCTTTATGGAAGCAGATCACCAGGCCTTTCTTCCTCCGTGCTGCTGCACGGGTTCAAACTGCTAACTTTTAGGTTAGTAGTCGACTGCAAACCATTTGCACCACCCAGGGACCTAAATACTCAAGTAGGAACCAGCACCCATGTCTGCACATTACATATGTACGTCATCATCATCATCCGTGACCTCAAATGCCAAAACTTTCATGAATTTGGCTCCTGGCCCCAAGGGACCATCTGGATCTGCCGCCTTTTAGCTCAAAGCCTAAGATTTCTGGGACTTATTCAAGGCCACCCAATGTTTCTTCAGGGAAACTAGGACTAGTACCCAGAAGTCAGACCCTAGGCATCAGCTGAACCACAGAAGCTTCTCTCAGTGAGACAGGAAGTGGTGCAGACAGATAATTTCCTTTTATTGGGGAGGCTGTTTGAATTAAACCTAGACGAAACCTATGTGAAAGGGTTCATAAAGGGATGGGTTGTTGTTGGTGGTGATGGGGTGGAGTGGAGCAGGACAGGCTGGTGGGATCAGCAGTGTGCTCCCTCCTCTGCTGGCTGCTGCTCCTTCCGGCAGGCCGCCATGTTTGTGGCCTTATCTTCCTCCTCCAGGTTCAGGCCTTACTTAATTTGCTCTCTGTTTCTCCCAAGGAGACCATGTTCAACCAGCATGTTTAGGTACTGTGAGGGATAGAGATGAATAAGGTACAGTTCCTCCCTTAAGGAACTTGTAACGATGAAAGATGAACATCTCCTTCCTTGCTTGGAAGGCTTACTGAGTAGTGAATAAGGCAGACAGGAACCTCGCGAAGGCTGTGCAGGCCGGCCGCAGCGTGGGAAAGAATGTAGGTTGGGAGGACCACCTGCATGGGTGGGAAACTCATTCTGACTTATGGAATCTGGGAAAGCTTCCTAGAGGTGATTGCATCGGAACTAGACTTTGAAGTATGGGAAAGATTTGGATGAGAAAGACGAGTACCCTAGGCTGGGGGAACTGCTCAAGCAAAGGCATGGAGTGGGAAGGCCTGAGGGGAGGCCAAGAGACGTGCTGGCGAGTATATCGGGAGTCTAAGTTGGGTATGTAGTGATGGGGTTCAAAACCAAGCCAATGTTTGGCACTGAAGTTTGGCGTTGGCTTTAAAAGGGCCGCAGTAGGTGAGATGATCCTGACTAACGTGTGCTCTCTCCCCTTGCAGAGGCCATGCCACTGAAACATTATCTCCTTTTGCTGGTGGGCTGCCAAGCCTGGGGTGCGGGCCTGGCCTACTATGGCTGCCCTAGCGAGTGCACCTGCTCCAGGGCCTCCCAGGTGGAGTGTACCGGGGCACGCATCATGGCCATGCCCACCCCTCTGCCCTGGAACGCCATGAGCCTGCAGATCCTCAACACACACATCACCGAGCTCAGTGAGTCACCATTCCTCAACATCTCAGCCCTCATTGCCCTGAGGATTGAGAAGAACGAGCTGTCTCGCATCATGCCTGGAGCCTTCCGCAACCTGGGCTCACTGCGCTACCTCAGTCTCGCCAACAACAAGCTTCAGGTTCTGCCCGTCGGCCTCTTCCAGGGCCTGGACAACCTTGAGTCGCTCCTTCTGTCCAGCAACCAGCTGATGCAGATCCAGCCGGCCCACTTCTCCCAGTGCAGCAACCTCAAGGAATTGCAGTTGCATGGCAACAACCTGGAATACATCCCTGATGGTGTCTTCAACCACCTGGTGGGCCTCACCAAACTCAATCTGGGCAAGAATAGCCTCACGCACCTCTCACCCAGGGTCTTCCAGCACCTGGGCAACCTCCAGGTCCTCCGGCTGTATGAGAACAGGCTCTCGGACATCCCCATGGGCACTTTTGATGGGCTTGACAACCTCCAGGAACTGGCCCTCCAACAGAACCAGATCAGTAGACTCTCCCCAGGCCTCTTCCACAACAACCGTAACCTCCAGAAACTCTATCTGTCTAACAACCACATCTCCCAGCTGCCTCCTGGCATCTTCATGCAGCTGCCCCAGCTCAACCGTCTTACACTCTTTGGGAATTCCCTGAAGGAGCTCACCCCAGGGATCTTTGGGCCCATGCACAACCTGCGGGAGCTCTGGATCTACGACAATCACATCACTTCCCTACCTGACAACGTCTTCAGCAACCTCAGCCAGTTGCAGGTCCTGGTCCTAAGCCGAAACCAGATCAGCTTCATCTCCCCGGGGGCCTTCAGTGGGCTGATGGAGCTGCGGGAGTTGTCGCTCCATACCAATGCACTGCAGGAGTTGGACGGGAACATCTTCCGCATTTTGGCTAACCTGCAGAATATCTCCCTGCAGAACAATCGCCTCAGACAGCTCCCTGGGAATATCTTCGCCAACGTCAATGGCCTCATGACCATCCAGCTGCAGAACAACCAGCTGGAGAACCTGCCCTTGGGCATCTTCGATCACTTGGGGAACCTGTGTGAGCTTCAGCTCTATGATAACCCCTGGAGATGTGACGCGGACATCCTTCCACTCCGCAACTGGCTCGTTCTCAACAGACCCAGGTTGGGGACGGCTGCCCTCCCGGTGTGTTTCAGCCCAGCCAATGTCCGAGGCCAGTCCCTTGTCATTGTTAATGTCAGTATCGCTGTCCCCAGTGTCCAGGTCCCTGAGGTGCCCAGCTACCCAGAAATGCCACAATACCCAGACACGTCCAGCTACCATGATACCACCTCCATCTCCTATACCACTGAGTACACCAGCCCCATGGAGGACTATACCGACCTGACCACCATTGGAAGCACTGAGGACCGTGGCACATGGGGCATGACCCGTGCCCAGAGCGGGCTGGCCATTGCCGCCATTGTCATTGGCATCATTGCCCTGGCCTTCTCCATGGCGGCCTGCATCTGCTGTTGGTGCTGCAAGCAGCGGGGCCACACAGTCCTGATGCAAATGAAGGCACCCAATGAGTGTTAATGAGGCCGCCTGGAGGCAGGGCTGGGGAATGGTGGGGCTGAGGATCCTGGAAACAAGGCAGGTGGACATTCCATCATTCTGCCTCCACCTCTGGGTCCATAGACCCATCCCTGATCCTTCCCTGGGCCTGAGAGAAAGGTGCCACCACCTTCTCCTCACCTGCCTGATTCTCCTGTAGAGAAGCATGTCTTGGAGGACCTTCTTAGCACCAGGGAGATCCAACTGGCCAAGGCAGAAACCTGGGGCATTTCCAACTCACATCTGTGGGCTTCCTTCAGGAAGGCCCCTGCTCCAAATCCTTACCACCTCTACCCCAGGAACAGCCTTCCTTAGGCCCACACCCCCTCCTGGCGTCTGTAGACTCAACTCATACAAAGCCTGCTCACTTTGTGGGAATAGTTCTCTGCCCGGGACAACCCTTTTCCTCAAAGTATTATCTAAGTTGATTTCACTTCTCTTGTTCCTCTCTTTTGTGCCATGGCTCTGCCCTGTCCCCTCAAATGATAGGTTCCCCAGTGATTTTCTGCTCTTGAAGGCAGGCAGGGTGAGTTCTCTCCTCAAAGAAGGCTTCAAATCATTTAACTGGCTATTGAGAGCTGTCAAACACTGGGCTTTTGGGATGCTGCGGAAAAGAGAAGGGAAAGCGATGCTTCTCAGTTCCTGGAGAGGCGCCACCACAAGCATCACTCTTGTGATTTTTGTCTGAAAGGGGAAGAAAGGCGCCAGTGCCACCAGTTCAGCCTTTGAAGAAATGATATTCCTGAGCTGCAACTTCGCTTTGAAAATTTTGGTCCTTTGAGGAATAAAATCATGTAAAATTTCCAACCTCTAAAAACCTTAAAATTAGCTTATTGGTACTGGCTGGAGAAAGAAACCTGGTACCTGAGGTCCTTGTGGTCACCTTTTGGGCTTTGTTTAAAAAAAACTTTTTATTGAAGTATAACATCCATACAGAAAAGTGGGAACACAAGAGTGTGCAGCTCTATGAATTTTCACAAACTGGACAGAGCTATGAAATCAGCATCCAGGTCAAGAAACAAAACATCACCAATATTCCCCACTCTGGGGGCTTTTATCCGAGAGGGCTGGGGATCCCAGAAATGGCATGGACTTCCCTGAGAACAGGTTCCCCGGGAGCCAGGGCCGGGTCCTCACTGTCCTCACCGCCCGTCCTTGGAAAGGCCCAGCTGTGAGAGGCGGGCAGAAGAAGATGTGGATACACTCTGGCCTGGACAGAAAAATAAAAACCACAACCACATTGATGTCTAGTTGACCCTGACTCATGGTAACCTCATATGCGTCAAAGTAGAACTGTGCTCCGTAGGGTTTTCAATGACTGATTTTTTCAGACAAGTAGATCACCAGGCCTTTCTTTCAAGATGACTCTGGGTAGACTCAAGCCTCCAACCTTTCGGTTAGCAGCCGAGTGTGTTAATTGTTTGCACCACCTAGGGACTCCTGGCTTGGACAAGAGATTTTATTAAATCCAGAGACCAGGTCAGAAGTATCCTACTACACAGATTCCCATGGAACCACATATCCTTCTCTGCCAGCAAACTGTCTGCTGTTCACTGGAGTGCCCCCTGCCCAGGCCTTTTATGGGCATAATGTGCCTATATCTGTTTTTAATTTCCATTCTCCATTTGGGGGAAGCAAAATAATTCAGAGATGAGATCTTTTAATTGAACAGCCAAGTGTAATGGAACTCAGCAATCCGTCTAATGTTGAGGTCAACTTCTCCATCAGCATGACAGTAAACTAGCAGCTGAGCTTCAGAATATTCACAGACAGGAGGCAACATCAGGATACACAGATGGGTCACACTGGGTCTAGGGGCTCTCAAGCGCCTCCTACCTGTGGTCTGCTTACAAGAGTTGAGTTGTTTGCTCCAAGGTTAAAAACCAGTTGCCGTTGAGTCGATTCCATTGAGTCGATTCTCAGCTGTGCTCCATAGGGTTTTCAATGAATGATTTTTTCAGAAGTAGATCACCAGGCCTTTCTTCTGAGGCACTTCTGGGTGGACTTGAACCTCTATCGTTTTGGTCAGCAGCTGAGCATTTTAATTGTTCAAGCCACCAAGGGACTCCTTGGCCCAGGGTTACTTTCCTCCAGTTCCTGGTTGAATTATAGTCACATGAATACATGCCTTGCTTCCCTTCCTTCCACACACATATTCACACACTCTTGAAGAAATTACGCTCGTGGCAACTTGTGTCTCTCTCTGAACAAACTGGTCCACCAGTTTAGAAGTTAAGACAACCATGAAACAGAGAACTTTGCTTCAGATTTCCATGTCTGCCCAGGAAAGAGCTTCAGCCGACTCAACAGGGATTTGGAAATCCACCACCAATCCTGATGGGCTATAATTAGTTACCTCCATCCCACATGACAAATAAGAAACCCTCAGGGGCCTTAGCGGCAGGATGACCAGCTTTCCCCTCCAGTCCCTGATGAAAAGGAGCCAGGAAGGGATGTTTGTAAGAACCAGTGCACTTTGTAGCTTTTCACTCTCTGTTCCAGGGAATCTAGGAGAGATGGGGGCTGTCATAGTCAAAAGTTACCACCTCCCCAAGGTAAATCTCGGTCTCCAAAGTGCCCTCAAAGTATCTGTAGCAACATGGTGGACATGTACCAAGGCTTGCCAGAGCCCCAAGGGAAGTGAGCCCAGAGCTTGGGGCATGAGCAGCATTCCACTGACCTGCTCTGTTGATCCTGGTGCCACAAGGGCAAGCTTAGCCTCCTCTCCTCCAGACAGGAGGCATGGTTTGGCCCCATTATTCCTCATACCCAGAACTTCCAGGAGCTTCTTGTGAGTGTGCCCCAACGTCTCATTCAGCAAGGGCACAAGTGAGCCAGGAATGGCAGAAAAGGGAGGAAGGAATCCTCTTCATCCAGGGTGCCCTGCCAATCTTAGCCCAGAAGCTCTGAATATTTCCAGCGTTGACCCTGGCATTGGAGTAGCTTCCTCCCTGGCCCAGGATATCAATGTGTGTCCCCAGGTCAAAGGCTGCATGAGTGCAGGTGTCGTTGGATGACGCCACCCAGGAGCACCCCTGCTGAGAGGTGGTGAACCCTTCACCAGACCTTCTGAGCTTGCCTGTTCCTTTTTCTCATCAGAGTGGACAGGATGGAGCCAACCATGTTGTCTGGCCATGGAGCTGCCGGAGAGGCTGGGTGGAGTCTCCTTTTCAACAGGGATGATGCATTTGCATTTTGCCTCTGGGGGCTGGAATGGCCACTTGGACCCCAAAAGAGTAGTGTTAGGGTGCAGAGTTCCATTCAGTTCTTCCTTCTCTGCTTACCTGGCTTCTAGGCCACCTTGCCAGGCACCAGCCTCCATCTGGAGTGGGCTCAGTTTGGAGGAAAGATAGTAAAAGC
This sequence comes from Trichechus manatus latirostris, assembly GCF_000243295.1. Taxonomy (NCBI): domain Eukaryota; kingdom Metazoa; phylum Chordata; class Mammalia; order Sirenia; family Trichechidae; genus Trichechus; species Trichechus manatus. The sequence continues at coordinate 3,083,408 of NW_004443962.1, read as the reverse complement.
CAGTTAGAACCACTGTTTGTTGTTTGTTTTTTAAGTACCTACTGTGTGTAGGTACCCTTCAAAATCTTTCCACGCATTCTCTTTTTAACCCTCAGAGCAACCCTGTGATATGAGTGCAGTCGTTATCCCTTTGCAGTAGGGTGGGTACAAAGGCGTTTGTCCTGCTGTAACATTATTCAGTGGGTTGTGGCTTTTACTTCTCTTTTCAAACTTCGAACAAGGCCTTGTGGCCCATCTTGGGCTTTCTTCATTAAACCAAAGAAAATGGGAACCACACCCCTGTTGATCCCACATCTTAGTCATTGAGACCTCACTTGGTACTGTATGGATCAAAAACTTTGTGAATATAAGAAAAAATTAAACCCATCCATCCATTAAAGAAAAACTGGCCCATCTCATGGAAATGGTTGGGGCTGGGTATGTATAGTTCCTCCTCTTTAGGACTTAGAAGCATGATGAAGTTCTCAGAAGTGGCCCAGGTCCTTTTTTGTGGGCAACCACACACTTTTCACAGCATTTCAGATGTCACTATGGAACAGTGTCAGGAATCTACTTCCAAATTCAGCAAGCTTGTGGAGAGCACCTAGTGACTAGAGTTGCTCAACAGAGGTTGGATGCATCTTAGCCTTTAGCTGTAAACCACTGAAATAGTTCAGCCCAAAGAGCTCACGGTCAGAACCATATCCAGGGGTTTGGGGGAGGCATTGGTGGTCTTGGGAAGGAAGCAACTCTGTGGTTCAGAGAGGGTGGGCCGGCAGACCACTTCCAGGTGAAACTCTTCCCAGTTCGAGGTTTCTTCTTCTCCTAAGGAGAGATTGCTCTCACCAGCCCGTTGCCTTCACGCTCCCTTCAAAAGTAGGTCATGTTTACTTCGCTTAGAGAATCATTGCAGAAAGTCCCAGGTGCTTGGCGATGCGTTTAGAGCTTTCTAGGCCCACGGGGTCTCATAGAGTGTGAGCCCCCCGGTGGGCAGGAATGGGGGCCTGTCTTTTGCTGGATGCTGCTTGTAACAGGTTTGGTGTACAGAATCAACAATAAATGGTAGACGCAGGACACGTGTGCTCTCTGTTGACATCTCAGCTAGGGGGTCTCACACCTGTTGATTCTGCTCTTGTTACATGTGCAGGGCTGACTTGGGAAGCCCCTCAGAGAGAAGATTCTAGGCTGAGAAAAGGCCTTTGGGAAACGAATGCGGACCAGAAAGGAAATAATAATATCTATAGGCCATGGTGGCTGGAAGAGGCGTTAAGACTAGGTTCAACCCATTCTACAGATGGAGAAAATGAGACCAAGGCAGGAAATGAATTAATTTCCCATAGTCACATAGTGAACTGGTGGCTGAACTAGCACCACAGCTGAGGTCTCTAGACTCCAGGCTGGAGTTTCTTCTATGCCACCAGAAAGGTGTCGAAGACTGCATTCAACATTCAGTATTCATTCAACACACCACACATCTATCACCTCCCCAGGATAAATCTGTGTCTCCAAGGTATCTTCAAAATATCTGTAGCAACGTGGTGAACATGTACCAAGGCTTGCCAGAGCCCAAAAGGAAGTGAGCCCAGAGTTTGGGGTATAAGCAATATTCCACAGATGGTGGCCTCCTCCACTGATCCCGGGGCCACAAGGGGGAGCTCAGCCTCCTCTCCTCCAGACAGAAGGAACATTCATTTTTTGCTGCCATCATCCTGCTACTCAGGGTGGGGCCGTGAACACACACACACACACACACACACACACACACACACACACACACACACGCATGCACGCACGCACACATGCATGCATGCACTCACGGTGACATGGGCAGACAGGACTAGTATCCTGCACATCTCTGGACTCTGCTCAGTGCTTAACACAGGGCTCAGTGAATTGTAGGCTCTCGGGAAGCACTGTCTGAATGAAGGTGGCTCCCTCCAAGAGTCCAGATGCCCTAGGAACTCTCTGGGGTCTCCAGACTCCAGCGGCTGCCACGCTGCTGGTGCAGATCGGGTGGTTAAGGGAGGGATGGGCTGTCGTTCCTTCATTCCATTGTCATGCTCAGCAAAGGACACTTCAAGCCATGTTTGCCTGGGCTCTCTGCAGCTCTTTAGTCCTCTTCTCCCAACTTTTTCCTAGGGTGGATTCAACAATGTCCTCCTTACCACGTGACCAGAACCCTGTGGTGACTGGAGGCAGGGCCTTTTTTGCCCTTCCCTGCCACTGGACCTCAGGTTTCTGGAATTTTGGGTAATAAGCAAAGGGGTTAGAGTCTTCAGCCTATATCTCCCAGAAGATCCCTGGAGGCCTTAATGCAAATCTCCCTCCACACATGCACAGCTCTGCCCTGTGGCCTTCAAGCTGCACACATCTGCAGTGTAACTTCTGTCTCTCATACACACCATTAGACCTCCCAGGGCCTCTGCCTCGCCCGTTCCACAGAAGAATGCGGAGACCTACAGAGATTAGAAAACTTGTCCATACATACATGAGACTAAATTGGCAGCTCCTCTCCGGAGGTGAGATGAGAAGGCAGAGAGGGTCAGGAGCTGGGCGAATGGACATGGGAAAGCCTAGGTGGAAAGGAGGAGTGTGCTGTCACAGTATAGGGAGAGCAACTAGGGGCACATAATAATGTCTGTATAAATTTTTGTATGAGAGACTAACTTGAATTGTAAACTTTCACCTAAAGCATGACAATTAAAAAAGAAAAAAACAAAACTTGCCCAAGGACTGGCTAGTTAGCTCAAGGGCCAGATTTCAAACCCAATCAGTCTAATGCCGAAATTCTCTTGTTCCACCACATGTTGACAAACGGAGAAGCCATCTCTCTGGAGGTGCGTGCTGATGCTTGAAGAACGTGTTCAGAGCACAGAGTGGTGTCGGACTGTCCCCTAGCCCGGTTATGAGTCTCCCCAAGAGGCATCGGCCCCCATATCCTTTCCTTGATGCCACGATTCTGCCCCTGCCAGCCTGCGGTGCCACCAGAGATGGGGCAGTGGACGAACCGCTCACGGCCCTTCTGCCTTTTCATAGGCTCCGGTCTCTTTCTGCCACAGCATGTTTGCGACATGTCTCCACGGAATAGTTTGCTATGCTCTATCAGACCTGCATAATTTGGCTGATGAAATCTGCTCATGTGTAAAAGAAATATTAGTTCCGACTCATGAAAAAGAGTGAGATAAATACCACAGCCATGTGATGAGTTAAAAAGCTATCAGGCTACTTAGAATTGTAGACTCCTGGTGTTGAAAACAATCTTCAAATACTTGTCAAGGTCACCCCCTCACCCTGCACCCCGAAAACATATGTGCCCTAACACATGCTCACATCCGCACAACCCTCAGGCACACTCACGCACATACTCTTATTTACATGCATACACAACCCTCACACACACTGATACACGTTCACACACTCACGCACATACTCCTATTTACATGCATACACAACCCTCACACACACTGACACACGCGCACACACTCATTCTCACATATACTGACCCCACACACATACACACAAGGACACGCAACCCTGACATACCTCATTCACACACACACACTCACTCACATTCACACACATGCCCGTCACCCCATCCTGTAGCCCCCGGTTGGACACCTCCGGAGACAGGAATTTCACTTCGTCCCAAAGCAACTTCTTCTGTTCTTGGATCTTCCTGAGGGTGAGAAAGTTCCTCTCCAGATTGGGCCCAAATTCATCTCCCTATAACTTTTGTCCCCTTTTCACTCAGAAAGGGCTTTAAAAATTAGTTCATGAAACAAACAAGCCAAACAAAACCAAAACCACTCAGCCCCGTGGAATTTCTCCCGGCGTTGAGTGCTGAGCTGGTACCTGCGGTGGCCGCCCAGCCCGGCTGAGGTGTGCCTCAGGGCCTCCAGGAACCAGCCTGGCCGCCGTACACGAGAGGGGGTGAGCGTGGACCCCGGTCCCAGTCGTCACCCTAAGCAGCCTGGGGGAACTTTCTAGAGCCTGGTGGATGCGCTTGGGGTCCTAAAGGCGCCACGCCTCTTAGATCTTATGGGGTTTTGGCCCCACTGGGGCAGTTCAGGGTCCTCTTGTAATCTTCAGAGGCCTTGCCCAAGGTTCTCTCCCTTGTCCTGTAACCCTGGTGACGTTCCGGGAATGCTCAGGCCACGTGACGGGAGGAACCACTGCCAGGACCTTTGATCGGCACAGGGGGTGGGTTCACGCTGGCCACAGAGTGCACCAAACGCCCCTCTGCTCCAGAGGAAGAGCCAGGGCACCCCGTCCCCGCCTGCTCAGCCCCTCACGGTAGGTCTCCTGGAACAACCATAGGGGTCCGGGCCCTGGAGTCTGGCCTGGGGTCCTGGCTGGGAGGTAGGAGGGTATCCCCAGCTCCAGGTGGGCCAGAGTATCCGTGCTCCCTCCCCTCAAAGGAGAAGCTCCAGAGGTTGTCAGCCAGGGTGGTGCTGGGGAAAGGCAGGAGGAAGGTAGGGGGATTCCAAGATGAAGGTGACCCAGTCCCTGCCCTCAGGGAGCTCAGAGTCCAGTGAATGGCGGGATAAACAGGGTGACCTGTGTCCAGGTTTACTTGGCTTTACCCTGGTTTATGTTTGTCCTTCCAACGTAATTATTAATAGCTCCCTTTTCATTCCCAGAAGGGTCCTTGTTTAGAGGATGAAGTATATGATCACTCTAGGAAGAAACCATGTACATAGCTACCTTTTATTGAACATTACCAGGCCACTGTGCTAAGTGCTTTGTATTTACTACTTAATTTAGTACATATATTGTCTAATTAAGCTCCCTGGGTCGTGCAAATGGTTTGAGCCTGGCTACTAACCAAAAGGTTAGCAGTTCAAATCCACCCAGAAGCACCTCAGAAGAAAAACCTGGCAATCTACTTCTGTAAGATTACAGCCATTGAAAACCCTGTGGAGTGCAGCTCAGAGTAGAACATACGGGGTCCCTGTGAGTTGGAATTGACTCGATGGCAGTGGATTTTGGTTTTATGTTATTATCCAACTGAGTAGTAATTTTAACCCTAAAGGATGTGGTTATAATTATGGATGGGGAAATAGAGGCTTAGAGAGATTCGGTGACTTGTCCAAGGCCACACGGCTAGTAGGTGGTGGTGCCAGAATTTGAACCCAGGTCGCAGTGCTGAGAAAGCCTGAGGATGAAGAGTAAGGCCTGAGATTAGGGGTCACGAGAGCCACACGCGCAGTCCACTCAATTCAACACGCTGACCGGAGCAACTTCCCTGTGCTCAGCGCTGAGCCAGGTGCTGAGAGGAGAGCTGGGTGCTGGGATTCTGCCGCAGCGCCCCTGACCGCAGGGGCTCACAGCCTGGTGGGTGCAACCGACTTGAACACCGAGCAGAATGGCCAAGTCTTAAACAAAGGACTTGAATGTCCTGAGGGATCCAAAGGAAGGAAGTCAAGGAAGCCTTCATGGAGGAAGTGCAGCTTGCACTGGCCTGGGAGAGTGGGTAGAATTAGGACAGGTAGAAACAGGGAAATAGGGACAGGTAGGCAAGGCATTGTAAAGTGAGGACCAAGAGGTGGGGATGTGTGGAGAGGGTATGTAGAAAAAAAATTTAAAAATCCAAACCCATTGCCGTTGAGTTGATTCTGACTCAGAGTGACCCTACAGGACAAAGTAGAATTGCCCCATAAGGCTTCCAGGGCCATAATCTTTAAGGAAGCACATCTTTCTCCCATGGAGCGGCTGATGGGTTTGAACCATCGACCTTTCAGTTAGCAGGCAAGTGCTTAACTACCTCACCACCAGGGGTCCTGTGTTTGAAGAACACCAAGACAAATAGACCAAACCAGTAACCGTATGTGTCAGAGTAGTACTGCGCTACTCCCTCGGCTTTTCAGTGGCTGATTTTTCAGAAGTAGGTGGCCAGGCCTTTCTTCTGAGGTGCCTCTGGGTGGACTCGAACCTCCAACCTTTCAGTTAGTAGTCGAGAGCTTAACCATTTGCATCACCCAGGGACTCCTTAAAGAACACAATCTCATCTTATTTCAAAATGCTACCTGTGTTTTCTTCAAGAACGCTAACCCATCTGATTAGACAAGCTCCCTTCTTTGCAAAGACAAAGTCATTGCAAAGATGGAAGAAAATCAAGTGAATGCCTACTATGTGCTAAGAACTATGCCTGGTGTTTCACATGATTATCTCAATTTTTATAATAAAATAGCTTTTGACCTTATTACAGAGGTGATGCATGCTTATTATAAAAAAAAATTGAAAGCAAAAGGAAAAAAATCCCACGATCCTTTATCAGAGATAACCACTGTAAATATTTTGTGTGTAATCTTCTATCATGTTTTCTAAACATAAATATTGCATTGGGCAAATTGCATTGCATTGGGCAAATCTGCCGCAGAAGACCTCTTTCAAATGTTAAAAAGCAAAGATGTCACCTTAAGGACTAAGGTGCACCTGACCCAAGCCACGGTGTTTTCAATTGCATTTGAAAGCTGAACAATGAATAAGGAAGTCTGAAGAAGAAGTGATACCTTTGAATTACGGTGTTGGTGAAGAATTTTGAATATACCATTGACTGCCAGAACGAACAAATCTGTCTCGAAAGAAATACACCCAGAATGCTCCTTAGAAGTGAGGAGGGTGAGACTTTGTCTCCCATACTTTGGACACATTATCAGGAGGGACCAGTTCCTGGAGAAGAACAACATGCTTGGTAAAGCAGAGGGTCAGTGAAAGAGAGGAAGACCTTCGACAAGATGGGTTGACACAGTGGCTGCAACAATGGGCTCAAGCATAGCAATGATCGTTAAGGATGGCGCAGGACAGGGCAGTGTTTTTTTTCTGTTGTCCATAGGGTTGCTGTGAGTTGGAACCTACTTGATGGCACTCAACAACAACAACACATAAATATACCTAAAAACATAAATGTCTAAAAAATGGAAATTGAGCATTTTGGGGACACAATGTATTTTATTTGATATATTGTAAACATCTTGTCAATAAATACATATCTTCAACATAATTTTAAAGACAGCAAAGAGAGTACTTTGGTACTATACTGTATCAGTATAGCATAATTCATTTAACCAATCCCTGTTAATGTTGGACATTTAGGCTGGTTTTATTTGGGGCAACGTTTTGTTCTGTTGTACGTAAGGTCGCCATGAGTTGGAGTTGACTCAGTGACAACTAACAACAACAGTTTTTGCTATACCTCCATGTCTGCTGTCTCATTTAATCAACAAAATAGCTCTAACAATGCTGCAACTTAGGTATCATTATTATTATTATTAGTCTCGATTTACAGACGCAAAAATTGAGACTCTGAGTGGTCACTTCACTCCCCGGCACACAATTGAGCAGTGGGGTGGGACAGAGCTGCCAGGGGGCAAACAGAAGCCGAGGTCCCCCCAGATCTGTCTTGGCCCCCTATTTTCCTGGGTTGGGATGGAAGGAGACTGAGGTCCAGAGAGCAGGCAGGTCTTCCATGGAGGGCTGGAGGAGCCATCAGGGGCTCTGGACGAGCCTCAGAAGCCTCCCTCTTAGAATGAAGAACACCAAAGACACAAGGAAAGTAGTAGCCCAAGAGACAGAAAGGGCCACATAAACCAGAGACTTCATCAGCCTGAGACCAGAAG
>NW_004443962.1:3071302-3075397 GCF_000243295.1 Trichechus manatus latirostris | reverse complement strand
CTTGGAAATATGCAAAAATAAAATTTGATAGTACGAGCACACGTCTGAACTCCAGTCACCATGCTTAATCTCGTATGCCGTCTAAAAAAAAAAAAAAAAAAAAAAGAAGCATCAGCCCCCTTCTTGGTCTGACATGTGCTGGAGCGATAAAGTGGCAGGATCCAGCCCTGTTGGCAAGGCAGACACTGACGCAGACAGCCCCAGTCAGGCAGCCATCCCCTGGGGCCTAGGGCCAGAGTTCTGGGCTCCCATCCCCCTCTGGAAGAAGTGAGGCTTAGCTCTGTGGTGGATGACGGACTGGCTTGGGGTACACACAGAAATGTACCAACCCAAGAGCAATTTGAGGACAGGAGGGAGGCCATTTGCAGCCAGCCAACAACAAAAAAAGCCAGACTCTGGTGTCTTGCTGAAAGCATGAACCCTTCCTGTGGGCACCCCACGGAGGCATTTGCTGGTCTCTGCATATATGCGTGGGCGGCTGCCCAGATGAGAAGCAGGCGTCTTCTGGCTGCTGCCCCACTGTCCCCCCAGTGCCAGCCTCCACAGTCCCTTGGCAGGGGCACTTCCTGTTTCCAGAGACCCCCAGTGACCCACTCTTGAGGGTCGGTTGGGGAAAGGGCCCAAGTCCAGGGTACCTTGGTCAGATGCATCAAAATCTGCGTTCCACTAAATCAAGGATAAAACAATTTTGTGTTTCCCTTGGCTTAAGAGGAAAGATCCAGAAAAGTACCACAGAGAAGCAACTCGCTGGCCCACCGGTGGGGCGGTGGGTGGTTGGATGATCTCATTGGCTCTTCCATAGCTAACCTCTGTAAGGAACAGATTGCGGCTGCCACGGGCTGAACTCAGAACGATCAGGGTCACTGTGTTGCTCACCGTGTGCCAGCTCTGGGCTCTGAGCTTTCCATGCGTTTTCTCATTCAGTCCTCACAACAGCCGCATGGGGAAGGTCTCATTGCTTTCACTGTCTTGAAGATGAGCAAATTTAAGCACAGAGGGCTTAAGTAATTCAGCCAAGGTCACAAAGCCAATAAAGGATGGAGGTGGGAGTTGAACTCAGAATGTCTGACTCCAGAGTGCAAACTCTTAGCCATCTGGAGTGCTGCCTCCCAAAGGGCACTGAAGTTGGGCAAGCGATGTGAGAATGAGTCTCAGGCTGGGAGTGGATCATCTGGAAATTATCAGTGTGCCTTACTCTCACCATGAGTACCATCCCTGCTTCTATTCCAGTAGACCCAAGCAAGAGAGCTCGTGCCCAGAACTTTAGAGGGCCCTGTTCTCGTCCTGGAAATCCTGGTGGTGTAGTGGTTAAGTGCTATGGCTGCTAACCAAAAGGTCGGCAGTTCGACTCCACCAGGCACTCCTTGGAAACTCTGTGGGGCAGTTCTACTCTGCACTATAGGGTTGCTATAAGTTGGAATCAACTTGACGGCAATGGGTTTTCTTCTCATCCTGGAGTCCCTGGGTGGTGCTAATGGAAAGGTTAGTGGTTCGAGTCTACCCCGAGTCACCTTGGAAGAAAGGCCTGGTGATCTGCTTCTGCAAGGTCACAGCTGTTAAAAACCATATGGAGCACAGTTCTACTCTGCACACATGGGGTCACCACGAGTCAGAACTGGCTCAATGGCAACTTTTTTGTTGTTGCTGCTGTTCTGGTCTTCTTCCCACCACGACACCCCATGGGGTGAGAAGTCTGCAAGACCAAGGGGACACCCATCGGAGGCTGTGCCCCCATTTTAAACCACGCTTCGGGTACCCGTGACCCGGGACCCAGGGCCTGCATGAGTTACCCTCCAGGCATCTTACTGAGGGCTAACCATGCCGCAGAAGTACATACCCTTAGGCCCTCAGGGTGGCCAGGGGCAGGGAGCTGTGGGGATGGGGCCTGCACTCACAGTGCAGAGAGAGTCGGGGCGGCAAGAGAAGGGGACAGACAGTGGGCGGGGCCCTGTTTATACTTTCATCGGTAGCTCCTGCAATTGTGAGGGGCGGGCCTGCCCACCCCTACCCACTCCACTGCCTTGGTACAGAAGCTTCGCTCATGGTGTGGCAGAAAGCACTCTGCTCAGAGCTCACACGGCTGGGATGATCCCAGCCCCTCACTTCTCAGCTGTATGCCCTTGGGAGGCTCATTTCCCTGTCCTGGGTACTTCCGGGTTTGTTCTGAGCATAAGCTATATGTGTGAGAGTTTTGGGAACCCTACACAGGCAGGGGGGAGTACTGTCAGCTCACACTCAGCCCACCGCAGCCAAGGGACACCCTCCCAGCCTAAGCTGATTCTCCTAGGCTTGGTCTTCTGTGTCATCAATGCCACTGTTTTGCTTGAAGGCCTGAATTCTAGAGTTACTTCCTTTGTTGGAAACGTCTAAAGAACATCGTTTCCAAACGATAAAGGGAAGAGAAGGAAGCAGTTTTACTTTGACTCCTGAGGCACACACTCCTCCCCAGGCTTTAACTTCCTTTCCATCATGGACCTTCAGCGTTGATCATGGTTTTTCTGGAAGGAGGATCGGGAAAACCGGGAGATCTAGGTTCTAATCCCGACTCTGTTGCTAACCCTCCGGGGTGAGGTGGGGGGGGGGCTCAGGCAAGTCCTCCACCTCAGTCTGTCTGTGAGAAAGGAGGCTTGTCATTGTAGTGGAATGTTTTTCTGGAACCGTTGACCATCTGAGAACCAATGGCCAGAATGTAGAGGATTGGAAAGGGGTTAGCAAGAATGGTGACTGGTGTGTTGATAACATTACAGCATGTTAAAAATAAAAATTGTTCCCCTCTTGCTCTTGGTAGGATTCGAGGCTGCTCTCACAGTCAGGTTAGTGCTCATCTAGTCCCGGCTTGACCTGTTCCAGGAAGGGCGGCTCTATCTCCCAGGCTCTTGCTCTGTCTGTGGAGAGTTCAGTGCAGCGAACACTTGCTGAGCCCACCACAGGTCAGGTACTGTGCTGGATGCTGGGTGTGCAAGGATGGTGACACTCATCTTCTCCCAAAATGTTTGCTCTCAAGAAGCTGACACTTGGCCGTGTGGTGGGGGAAGGGCAGCCATGGCAGCCAGTCATTTGGGGGACTGTGCTGAGTGCAGGGGACCGTGGTGTTGTGGTGGCAGAATCCTCACCTTCCATGAGGAGACCGTGGTTTGCTTTCTGGCCAATGCACTGCAAACACAGTCAGCACCTGTCGGTCAGAGGAGGCTTGCGTGTTGGGCAGACTAGGAAGAAAGGCCTGGGGATTTACTTCTGAAAATCAGCCAATGAAAACCTTATGTTTCACGATGGTCCAGTCCTGCCGTGCCCAGGCTAATCATGCATTAGTGCAACAACAATGCTAAGTGCTAGCAGACTCTTAAAAAACAAAGCCAAACCCACTGCCTTCAGTCAATTCCGGCTCATAGTGACCGGACAGCACAGAGTAGAACGGCTCCCATAGGGTTTCCAAGGCTGTAAATCTTTATGGAGGCAGGCTGCCACATCTTTCTCCCACGGAGCAGCTGGTGGGTTCGAACCACTGCCCTTTAGGTTAGCAGCCGAGTGCTTAACCACTGTGCCACCAGAGCTACTGGGTGATGCAAATGGTTAATGTGCTCAGCTGCTGACTGAAAGGGTGGTGGTTTGAGTCCACCTGGAGGTGCCTCAGAAGAAAGGCCTGGTGATCTACTTCCAAAAAATCACCTACGGAGCACAGTTCTGCTCTGACACCCATGGAGTTGCCTTGAGTTGGAATTGACTCAATGCCATCTAGTGGTTTGGTTTATGCTAAGTGGTAAGCGAGAGAAACCCACTGCAGGTGCCTCGGTCTTGGGGTCAGAGAAAGCTTTTTTCAGGGCCCCTCGGGGTTTGGTGTAGGTGTCTCAGGGGCTGCCCAGGTGGTGGTGACAGATCTGAGGTAGGACAATGGCCCATCCCTCTTCAGCCAGAGCCTCTCTGCTTTTTATCTGTCTTCTATGCATTCGATTGCAGAAGAATACGCAGTCTCACGCTAAACCTAAACCCTGAAGCTGCTGGCCTAGAGGCGCATTTGCCCTAAATACCAGGGACAATTTCCTGCAGGAGTCAGGTCCTCATCACAAGCTTAGCCTGTAACTTGAACCGGTTGCCATC
>NW_004443962.1:3068073-3069016 GCF_000243295.1 Trichechus manatus latirostris | reverse complement strand
CAAGCTATTAAAAATACAACCCACTGCCAACCGAGCGCCCTCCTGATGGAGCTAACCCTTGAGCACAGTCTGCTCTGTCTCCTGGCTCACTGCCCAGGGTTCTGGCCTCCGTGCCATGCTGCGCTTATTAAGGCGCCTTTTCTGTTTTCTTGTCTTTTCCTACTCCATCTAGGAGATGCGTCCTGCAGCCTGGCTGCGCTGGGCCTCCTTCCTGCTCCTGGCTAGGTGTACCCAGCCCTGCCCTGAGGGCTGTGACTGCATCATCCCGGATGTGTTCTGTTCGGATGAGGAGCTGGCCGCTGTGCCACTGGACATCCCTCCCCACGCCACAAACATCGTCTTTGTGGAGACCTCGTTCTCCACGGTGGGAACCAGGGCCTTTGGTGGCAGCCCCAACCTGACCAAGGTGGTCTTCCTGAACACCCAGCTCTGCCACTTTGGGCCGGATGCCTTCGGGGGGCTGCCCAGGCTTGAGGACCTGGAAATCACCGGCAGTGCCTTCTCCAACATCAGCGCCCGCATCTTCTCCAACCTGACCTCGCTGAGCAAGCTCACCCTCAACTTCAACAAGCTGGAGGCTCTGCCCGAGGGCCTCTTTCAGCACATGGACGCCCTGGACTCCCTCCAGCTGCAGGGGAACCGGCTCCAAACGCTGCCCGGAAGGCTCTTCCATCCTCTGGGACGTCTGAGGACCCTCAACCTCGCTCAGAACCTCCTGACCCAGCTCCCCGAGAAGCTGTTCGACCCCCTCGTCAGCCTGCAGACCCTGAAGCTGAGCAACAATGCTCTCTCTGGCCTCCCTGAGGGCGTGTTTGGCAAGCTGGGCAGCCTTCAGGAGCTCTTCCTGGACGGCAACTTGATATCGCAGCTGCACCCCAAGGTGTTCTCGGAGCTTGTCTGCCTGGAGAAGCTGTGGCTGCAGTGCAACGCCATCAAGCACCTG
>NW_004443962.1:3064880-3065920 GCF_000243295.1 Trichechus manatus latirostris | reverse complement strand
TAGGTTCCCATCCAGAAAACCACCACAGCCAGGAGCTGGGAGTTGGTCTCCATTTTCTCCTCCTCCTTAACCCTCATGGCCAACTAGTCAATGAGTGTTCTGGCTTTTAGCTTCTATGTATCCCTCCATCCATTCCTCTTTCCCTGTCCCTGGACTCTGGCTCCTTGATGGAACTAGTGAACGGCCTCCGACCTGGATTCCGTGCCTGCACTGTGGCCTGTGTGAAATGCTGGGGGGTGGGCAGGGAGAAAGGAGTCCCGTCTGTGCAGCAGGCCCTCAGGGGGCTCACAGTCTGCTGGGAGAGCCCAGACGAGGGCCCATGGGAGGAAAACACGGGGCAGGAAGGGGGCGGCGCCATGCAAGTTCGGAGAAGGGGGAGGCCGTGGCTAGTGGGACATCAGGGAAGGCTACATCTGAACCCGGGCCTTGAGGGGGTCAACGGGCAGAGCAGAGCGGGCACTCCAGATGTGTGCAAGAAGAGTGTGAACCAAGGGATGGATCCGGGGAAGCAGGGGAGGTCAGGGACCCGGGAGGTCTGAGCAGGCTCCTGGATGGCGGGTGGGGTGGGGAAGGAGGAGACACTGGAGCCAGAGTTTGCAGGCCCTAAAGGGTGGAGAGAGAAGTTTGCATATTCAGTAAGGAAGCCCGGGCTGTTTTTGAAGGACTTCCTGAAGAGGACAGATAGACTCTTGCCAGTCCTTAGACAGCTGGCCGAGCGGAAGGGTGAGGAGGGCAAGAGGCAGGAAGGCAGGAAGGAGACTCTCGCCTGGGATGAGATGAGAGCCAAGAGGGATGCCCAGAAAAGTGATGTTCAGGAAACGGAATCCAGAGGTTTCAGCACCCGGACCACACAGACACAGATGGATGGAAAGACCTAAATTAAAACAATGTAGCTATCACTTAAACAAACACAAATAAGAGCAGCTGTCCAAGTTGATTCTGACTCATGGCAACCCCATGGGTGCAGAGCAGAACGGTGCTCCATAGGGTTTTCAATGGTTGAGTTTTCAGAGAGATTGCCAGGCCTTTCTTCTGAGGCA
>NW_004443962.1:3057834-3058972 GCF_000243295.1 Trichechus manatus latirostris | reverse complement strand
GGTATTTCTGTTATAGCAGCACTAGATGACTAAGACAGTCTGTCAGGACTGAGAACCATTATTCCAAGGTAACAGCAGGAACGTGATAAATGGTCTTTACTAATGGAGGCCTGGCTGTTACTTCCTGGCATTTTTTCCTTGTGTGGTGGAGGTCATGAGTCTCTCACCTGAGATTCCTCTTCCTACGCCATGAGCATACCTCTCACGCCCGCTTTACCAGACAGGCTTTGTAAAGGAGAGCAGAGATTCAAGTTACATTTGGAGAGAAAGAAAAGGTCAGGAAGCCTGATTGTGGCATCAGTTCTGCCTCTATCTTGCTCTGTGACTGTAAGCAAGCCACTTCCTCTCTCCAAGCCTCTAGCTCTTCATCTGGTAACTAGGGGCTGAAAGTGCTGAGCACTGATGTCCTTTCAGTGTTTCAGTGGTGGGGGTGGAGGGTCCCACCTCCTGCACCAACCCTCCCAGGTGTGGTGCATCTCTAGCATCTCACCTGCCTGGTGGGCACTGCTTCAGGGGGCTCATAGCCAGAGTCTCAACTCTCAGACCTTGGGGGCAGCCAGACTCTTGGCCACAGCCAATGTGCAGGGTCTGATCACAGCCCTCTAGCTTGAACTCTTGTTATGGATTGAACAGTGTCTCCCCAAAGTATGTGTTGTAATCTTAAACCCTGTGAATCCTGTTTAGAAATAGTGCTGTCTTTGTTATGCTAATGAGGTGCTGTCTGTGTAGGGTATGTCCTAAACCCAATCCCTTCTGAGATAACAAGAGCAGAGTAGACTCAGAAGGGAGTGAGAACAGGGGAAAGACAGACATCTTGAGAGGATCGCAGAGTAACTGAGGACTGCCAGGGCTACAGAAGCTGAAAGAGCCTTCCCCTAGAGCCAGCGTCCTGAATTTGGACTTCTAGACTTCTGAACTGTGAGAAAATAAATTTCTCTTCTTTAAAGCCACTCACTTATGGTATTTGTGTTACAACAGCATGAAGAACAAATCTGTCTTGGAAGAAGTACAGCCAGAACGCTCCTTAGAAACAAGGATGGTGAGACTTCGTCTCACGTACTTTGGACATATTATTGGGAGTGACCAGTCCTTGGAGAAGGACATCATGTTTGGTAAAGTAGAGGGTCAGCGAAAAAGA
>NW_004443962.1:3048972-3056382 GCF_000243295.1 Trichechus manatus latirostris | reverse complement strand
AGTGTGGAGCGTAGACCTGACCGCCTTCCTGGAGGCTGGGGCTCTGTGTCAATGGCCCCAGGGTAGATGGAGAAGCTGTTTTCCTTGAAGCTGTTGTGTGGCAGGTTTCATCCATCAGTGACTCCAGGGGTCTCTTTTATTTCTTTCTCAGAACAATGTGACTGGCCAGCCTTTTGTCCTTTGCTTCCAATACTATGGGATGGATTATCCCAACAGTAGCCTTGAAGGCCAGCTCACCAGGCTTCGTTTGTCAAGGTGGACGTCTCAGAAATTCCAGGAGCGAAGAGCTCAGTCTCATAGAGACCTTCATGGTCAAGGACTTTCTTGTACTTGGACGGGAGCATTAGAGACCCTGCAAGGTTAAAAAAAGGGGAATTTTTGCAGCATTTGCCAAAGACCTTTGAACCAGTTGCACTGGTAATCTGAAAGGTGTGGTGTACTTAGAGATTTCTAGAGTGCCCACTTCATGAGGTGTGTCTCCAAGGTGCTTCAGTTACCACCTGGTCAGCTGCAGAAACTCAGTCTTAAGAATGACAGAATGAACAGGGTGAAGAGACAATTAGATGACGTGGGGCTTTGGAAGAAACTGTTCTTGAACAATACTGACATTTCTTTCCTGTCCAAGGCGCCAGGGCGCCAGCTGACCTTTGGGCACTTGGCTAAAAGAGATATCTCTGCACTCCCCAAGAAAGCATTTCAGAGACTGTCCCGGCTGGAAACACTTCTACTAGCAGAGACCAGAACTGGGAACCATCCCTCGGGATTCTGGACTACCCAGTACACCTGGCTGAACTGAGCATGCAGGGTAATGGGACAGCATTTTTTCCCTGGAAATTCCTTCCGTTGGGAGTGATGAATTTGGAAAGCAACCTCCCTGGGAAGCTCCTGTCTCACGTCCTCTTTGGGCCAATCAAGCACATAGAGGGGAAACTCAGTTCAGACGAGCTGTGGACACTTCCCGCCCAGTTATGCAATGCTGCTCTCGCAGAGTGGGGCTGACAGCTCTGTGCTCCTGCCAAATTCCCCTCAACCAAGAAGCCCATCATTTCTCATGACCAGGTTTTGGCTCTGCCTTGGGGAAGCATGGATTTGGGAAACTGGTGGATTTTAGCTTGGAAGCAAATTCAATCATGTCTTCAGACGAGGGTGATGCACTTTCTTCTCTTGCAAAGTTTGAGGAGTCTATCCCTGGAGTTGACTCCCTGGGTGGCACAAACGGTTAAGCACTTGACTACTAACTGAAAGACTGGTGGTTCGAATCCACCCAGAGGCACTTTGGAAGAAAGGCCTGGTGATCTGCTTTCGAAAGGTCACAGCCTTGAAAACCTCCTCTGAAATACATGGGGTCGTCATAAGTTGGAATCAACTTAAAGGCAACTGGTAAATAAATCCCTGGAGTCACTCAAGTGGTAAGCTTGTCTTAAGGGCCTTTTACATCCACATGTAAGCTCTGACCTCTGAGATTCTGCTACAGAGGCCCCAGGGGATTCCCATGTGAGTGAAGATGCCAGCATCCCACTGCCACCCTACATGCAAAGCCTCAGAGTGACTTAAGAGAAGGGCCTGCTTTGCTCACGGATTACCTCACTGAGGCTGCACCACCCTCAGGAGTGTGAATAGCATCACGAGCATTGTTAGAACCTCTCAGCCCCATGGCCTCCTAACAACCATCCATCAACACTCAGACTCCAGCCACATCCTCACCAACCCCCTCTGTGCTAACACCAGCCCTTCAACGACCACACATCAGTGACCAATCCCCGGTGACAGCAGCTTCACCAATCCTGATGTCCCTCAATCTCTGACCCTCCTATCACCTGCAACCATGTCCGAAATACCAGTCTCTGGAGTCTTCAGAGCCATGGCTTTGGAACCGAGCCCTGGGGCCCCAGCAGGGCACACCTGCCTCTGTTTAGACTTCTAGTCCCTTCCCAGCAGAGCGCTCACAGCCACCATGTGGGGCTGAGCCCATTCAAGAAGGAACCCTCTGTTCCCAGCACATCCCAGGGAGACCCACAGCCATGGTTCCCTCTGTTTCTTTTAACCTTTCCAATCACTGCTACCACTCTCGCCCCTCTCAGGGCTTCGGTGTGGGTTACGATCAACAGACCTGCTGGAGTTTGTTCTTGTACGTGTTCCCAGAACTTGGCTAGTCTGTAGCCTTAACCAGCTGTGTACATCAGCCACGGCACCCAGAGGCCTGCCCCCTGAACTCCTGAGGCTGAGGGCGTTGCAGGGGAGAAAGGTGAACCCCAGAACAGAATTCCACCCACAGGAGAAGCCCCATCGAGTCACCCTGAAGCCGCTGGGGGGCAAATATCTCCTCCTATTCATGACAGGGGACAAATGACTTCTCGGGAAAGGAAGGGGGCACTTCTGTGTTAGACCTGAAGGCTGAATGGGGGAGGTTTGTATTCAAGCCCTGCCTGATTTTAGCTTTGCTCTGAAATCTGTGTGCAAGCCACCATTTTTTTGTGATATTGTTTTGACATTTGTGAAGCTGGCAAACTTGTGAAGTTTTCTGGAGTCTTAAAAACTGGATCTATGAAACGGGCATATCTCTCCTAATAAATGGCAAACCACATGCCCCAGGGCGTTCGCGGTAAGTATTATTAGACTCACCGCGTTCACCCGCAACCGCATCTAATATTTAAACGGAAATATAAAAACTCACCCATACACAATTTCACTCTGCAACCTCTACATGCTCCAAAATAGAGCTCTAAACCAGGAAAAAAAAAAAAAAAAAATCAACGTATCTCCCAAGCAGCCAAAACAAGTTTCCAGTGTCTGAGATTAAACTCACGCATCTGCTCGGAGGAACATTCCTTCACCCAGAATCTGTTCCCTTTCACTGTAGACACAAGTCTATCAAGTTTAGTCATATGGTTTCCAGACTGTAGTAGATTAAAGGCAAAAATAATAAATGGGGAGGGGGGTAGGAGTCCTGCCAGAGGAAGACTTGTTCACAACAAAGGAAGGGAAGAGACAGAAAAGTGGCGAAATCAGACACAAGAACACCAAAGGAAGAAAAGCCTGGGCCACTGAGTAGAAGGTGGCTTTGTATATGGCTCCTGAGGTGTTATTCCAGCTCAGGGTCAGAGCCGATGTGGATAATGATGGGCCTAAGGTACCTGGAAAAAGTTGCAATTGTGTATAATACTGTCTTAGTTGGGGCTCCCCTGAAAGCAGAGCTTGGGGTGAAGCCTAGAGTGCAGTTTAATTGGGAGGTGATCCTGGGAAGCAGGAAAATGAATACAAGGATGCAGTGTGGAAACTGCTGCTATGGGTCACAGGGCTGGATTCCAGAAGGACTTCCTGAGAAGCATCCAGAACGCCTCCGGAACTGTTCTCCTGAAGGACAAGGGGTGGAGCGTTTATCCACTGGCTCTGTCCCTATTAATTGAGACTATCCCCCACCTCCAGCTTTGATTCCGCCCCACTTCCAGGCTCACCGCAGCTGCAGAGGGTGGGCTGAGGGCCTCTGCCACAAGTACCCTCTGTGTCTAGCAGCCGCAAAGAATGGTATCCATTCTAAAGAGTGTCAGTGTTAAACAAGTGTAAACATTAAACAGTCTGTCACTTAAAGGGGCAAATACTCAGTTATCCAGGCCACTGGGTGGCACAAACAGTTTGCGTTCTACTACTAATCTCAAGGGTTAGTGGTTTGAACCCACCCAGTGGTGTTGCGAAAGAAAGACCTGGCGATCTGCTTTGGTCAGGATTGTTGTTGTTGCTATCAGGTGTTGTTGAGTCGATTTTTGGCTCATAGTGACCCCGTGTGACAGAGTAGAACTGCCCCATAGGATTTTCTAGGCTGTAATCTTTGCAGGAGCAGACCACCAGGTCTTTCTCTTCTCCCCTGGAGCCACTGGGTGGATTCAGACCTCCAACCTTTTGGTTAGCAGCCAAGTGCTTAACCATTGAGCCACCAGGACTCCTTTACAGCCAAGAAAACCCTATGGAGCAGTTCTCCTCCATAACACACGGGGTCGCCATGAGTTGGAATTGACTCAGACGTCAATTGGTTGGTTGGTTTGTTTTGAGTGGAATCATATGTGCGTTTTCCTCATGTAAATTCAGTCACAGGTGATCAGGAGAACGGGGAGCTAGGGATATGTGATTTTAGGTGGGATATTTTTAGGGTGGTAAGATAGTTGAGGTAAATAAGGCTTAAGAACAAAAGGTAAGAATAAAAGGTAATTGCCATTTGACGCCAGGACAAAAGAAGTGTAAACAGTTGAGCTATAGTAGCTAGCATTTGGCTTTGCCCACCCACATTGTAAAGAACACACAGATAGGCTTTTCCCCATATAGCGGTGTGGGCACAGAGACAGTTGCTGCGTGGATCGTTTGTGGTATAGAATCCACCATGACCAGATCAACAACGTGGATACCGCTTTGCTTCCTGGTGCCCGTCTTGGAAGGGGTGGCATTTTAAGTAATGAGAATTTTCCTGCCGGTCTCAGGCATCCATAAAGTCTATTGGCAGTACATGGGGACCTCTCAAAGCAGTGCGCTCCCGTCTGACCCGTTCTGTCCCTGGGAAGAGGTGCTGCGCCCCCAAGAATGCTTGGGGCCGGGGTCGGGTCACCGCGGAAGCCTGCGTGCCAAGCGGTCATTAGGGGAGATTGATGGAGGAGCGAGTGCGTTGCGGGGGAGGCCTGGGCCGTCTGCTGCAGTTTCATTGCTGTTATTTATGGCCTCGCTGGGGCTTCAGTGACGGGCTGACAGCTCGCCATAAGCTGACCTGGTTGCCGCACAGCCTGCCGCCTTTTGCCTGCCCATCCCTCAGCTTGAGGAATGTCAGCCTTGAAGACAGTGACCAGACGCAGGAGGTGTGGAAGGAAAGATTCCAGAACACATCCTAACCCCGAGACCTCGCTATCCAGAGAGAAGGAGGTGTGCGCGAGGTGACACATGCTTGCACTCCCTAAATATTTATATAAGCAGACATTTGTGAAGTAGACATAGTAGAGGGAACCTGGTTCTTACTTTTGGTATGGGGGAAGGAGGACATGTAATCCTCAACAGTAAGTCATCATAAAAAGTTCTTTGGAATTGGCTTGGGAATGCCCGTTAAAGGTTTTTGTTCTTTCTTTTTGTTAATTTATTTTTGCTTTGTGTGTGTGTGTGTGTGTGTGTGTGTGTGTGTGTGTGTGTGTTTGAGTTTCTTTTGGCAGCAGACCTGTTGCCATCAAGTCGATTCTGACACGTGGTGACCCCGTGTGTGCCAGAGTAGAACTGCGCTCCATGGGGTTTTCGATGGCTGATTTTCAGAAGTGGATTGCCAGGACTTTCTTCTGAGGCACCTCTGGGTGGACTTGAACCTCCAACCCCTCAGTTAGCAGCTGAGCACATTAACCATTTGCACCACCCAGGGACTCTTGGCAACAGAAGTAGCAGCTTAATCCTGTTTTATTTACCGGGGCTCACCTTGCCTGTGCTTACAGTAACGGACACCATGGGTCCTGGAGGTCCAGGGATGTGCTGGGCCCTGGCAGCCAAGCTGAGATGGTCAGATGTCGGTGGGTGATTCAGTTGACCCCATGCTGTACAACAGCACCCGCGACCATTAGTAGTTGTCCAGCTGACGGTGGTTGGAGGTGTGAGGGGACAGTGGTGTGGAGACAGAAGTCCCAGACCGGAGGCCAGTGTGACCACTTCTTTTTGTAAAGTGACCTCTGAATCCCAGCCTGGTCTGCCTCAAGTGAATGAAGTAGGAGAAAAGGCTGTGGAAACTGTGCAGCTCTCTTGGTGAGGTCTGAATCGGGGTGCCCTTCCTTTGCCTGGAGGCAGCCCTCCCAGGAAGGAAGTGCAGGTGGGAGGGACTTCTGGGGGGGGCGGGTAGAGTCTGGTCTGAGACTGCAAAGGTGGGAACCAGGATTCTGTGTTTGGGACCCTTGGAGGGTGCTCCCTGAGGGGCACAGCTGTGGGGAGTGGGTGGGCTGCACTTACCCTGCAGAATCCCAGGGGGGCAGGAAGGAAGGAGGAAGTGGCCGCCTGTCATTCAGGAGAAGCTCTGGAGTCACAGTCTGAGGAATAAAAACGAGGATAACTCGGCGGCTCCATGAGGTCATCTAGGCTGAAGAGGCGTCACTGCATTGGGGCCAGCTACTTCCTTTCACCCATTTACTCGGCAGAGTGAGTCCTAGTGGGCTAAGATGACCAATTTATATGAATACATTCTCACCGGTATTTCGTTCATTTAAAATGACACATGTTACATGTTTCAAGCTGTAGCTCAAGTATTTCTGCCACCTAAGAGTTCATTTTTGATACACCAAATAGTCTCGCTCTTGTTTCCTGGGTTTCATTGGAATCCCTGTGTGACACAAACAGTTAACACACTCAGCTGCAAACCGGAAGGTTGGGGGTTCAAGTACACCTGGGGCACCTTGGAAGAAAGGCCTGCCATCTACTTCTGAAAAATTAGCCATTGAAGGCCCCATGGAGCACAGTTCTACTCTGACACACGTGGGGTTACCATGAGTGTGAATCGACTTGACAGCAGCTAATGACAGCAACGTCTATCTATCTGTCTGTCTGTCTGTCTAATCTGATTTCCTGGGTTTCACTGGGTAAACGTGTTAACTGCTCCCTGAGTGCTGAGCCGTATGCTAGGCCCAGGGGTATGAGGATGGAAAGATGGTTCCTGTCCTGTCTAGCAGGAGAGGCGGAGCTGTGAGCCAACCATCTGGGCTCAGGGGGAACATGCTGGGACAGAGAGGTGCACAGGGGTCAGGGGGTCCCAGGGAACAGCACTCAATTGTATGTTCGTCAACTGCTGCATAACAAATCACTCCAAAATGTCATGGCTTCAAATAGCCGTAATCATTCACCTCACATAGTGTCTGTGCGTCAGATGCAGACAGGACAGAGAGGGGACAGTTTTTCTCTGCTCAACAATGTCTCGGGCCTCCACTGGAAGACTAGGGGCTGGAATCTTCTGCAGGCTCCCTCACTTGCGTCTGGTGGCCTTGGCTGCCTCACAGCATGGTGCTGGGTTCCAAGGGCAAGTGGAGGGAGGGAGGGAGGGAGGGAAGAAAGGAGAGAGAGAGAGAAAGAAGGAGAGAAAAATATGAATGACAACCAGGTAACCTAGCAGCCTCCCTTCGGAGTCCCTGGGAGGTGCAGACAGTTCATGTGTGAAAGCTGGTGGTTTGAGCCCACCCAGAGGTGCCTTGGAAGAAAGACCTGGCTATCTACTTCTAAACAGTCGGCCACTGAAAACTCCGTGGAGCACAGTTCTACTCTGACACACACAGGGTCGGTATGAGTCAGAACTGATTCGATTGCACCTGTTTTGGCTTTTTGGTTTCACCTCATTGACTGTGCTCCATCGGTCAAGGCTCTATGCAGATTCAAGGGTTGGGAAGCCAGACCCCACCTGTGGGTGGGAAGAGCGTC
>NW_004443962.1:3034684-3048445 GCF_000243295.1 Trichechus manatus latirostris | reverse complement strand
TGTCAAAAATTAATTTGACTAAAATATCATCAAAACAAGCTAAACATCAAGTAGTTAACATACATTTATATGTTGTATTGTTGTTAGCTGCGTCGAGTCAATTCTGACTCATGGCGACCTCACGTGTGCAGAGTAGAACTATGCTCCATAAGATTTTCAAGGCTGTGACCTTTCAGAAGAAGATTGCCAGGCCTGTCTTCCGAGGCACCCCTGGGTGGTTTCAAACTGCCAAGCTTTCGGCTAGTAGACAAGCGCTTAACTGTTTGTGCCAAGTTTATACAGATGTTCAAAATCTACGGGCCATGGCACAGTGGCGTCAGCAGGGTCCACGCTGTAGAAAATACTCTCTTATTTAAGAAACGAATTACTGTTTCAATCTTGCAGGAAAAGTTCACCATCATGTTAGGACAACTGCAGACAACCTAGGAGGTGTACATCACAAGTGGAAGCCCCATGAGGGGCCCTAAAACCAGCTTGGACAGAGGGATGCGTCAGGGACCACTTACCAGCCAGGCTGCGGGGGCTATCAAGAAGCATTGATTGACAAGATTCTGCGCATATTTTTATTACATTATTTCCCTCAATTTGAAATAAAGTAAATGAATAAGTAGACCTTTTTCTGGTGCTGTTGTATTAAAGTGTGCTTCCTATGTCCTCTGCCTGGAGCGTGAAAACATCTTCCTCTGGCCCAGTTCAAAGATGCTTTCCTGCCCTGTGCTTCTGTGGAGCCAGGTTGGGCCCCACGTTCCCCAGACTGTGAATCTTCAGCAGTGTTAGAGAAGGGACTCCAGGGGAAGTGGGTGAAGAACTCACCTCTCAACCAGAAAGGAAGAGTTTGAACCTTATGGGGAGAGAGGTCCAAAGCCTGCTGCTGGAAGGCTCCATCCGGTTTCTCTGCTCTGCCCTCAGTCCCCAGCTAGCCCAGGTAAGTCACATGGTCTTGAGACATGGTGTCTCATGCTGGGATAACAGTGCTCCCAAGGGCAGACCTTGGGGAAATACCAGGGCTCCCTGTGGTGTGTGGCTCAGGCAGCCCCCACCTGTGTGATGAGTTGGGAAGGCAGGTGGACGTTTTAGGTCAGTGTTTCAACACTTAGATTTCGTGGACTAGTAAAGCAAAAACAAACAAACAAACAAACAAAAACAATCAAAGGGCAGGGATTTATTTTGCCAATTAAGAGCATCCACTACCATCATCTACTGCCACCATAAGGTCATAAAAGAAAATAAAAAGAAACCCGTGACCTTGGAGTCGATTCTGACTCATAGCAACCCTATAGAACAGAGTAGAACTGCCCCACAGGATTTCCAAGGAGTGCCTGGTGGATTTGAACTGCCGACCGTTATGGTTAGCAGACGTAGCTCTTAACCTCTGTGCCACCAGGGCCCTCATAAAAAGAAGGAAGGACATAGTCTTAGAACAAAGTACAATAAGAAAGCACTCCTGGCAATTGTATGCAGACACATCTATGTATTATGTGCACTGTCTCCCCTGTCTCATCATTCCCATCTTGCCCAAAGCTTTCTACAGCTCAGGCTCCCATGGCCCCTGAGGCTATGTACTCTCACTTCAAATAGTCTCCCTGATGTCCATGATGAGGTCACAGGCCCCAACCACTTGTGGACGAGATAGTTTGGCTGTACTCGGGGTCCCGCTGGCCACTCTTCCTTCTCAATCATTTTAAATATGCATGGCTGGTCACAGGGGAATGGCCAGAGGTGGGACTGGGTCAGCCAGACCAACCAGAAATTAGCTTTAAGTACAGAACTCAGCAGCGGGCAGATGGCCCCATCTTCCTGTGTGTGTATGTAATCCCAGTGCGTCCCAGGAGCATTCGAACTCAGCCCAGCACTCATCCCAAATGTGTCCTCACTAGCCATGGTGGCACCAAGTCCTGGGATAGAGCTTGGCCATCTGCCTGACATCTGTTATGGGTTGAATTGTGTCCCACCAAAAGACATGTTCAAGTCCTAACCCCAGCAGCTATGAATGCAAACTTGTTTGGAAATAGGGTCTTTGGCGATCTTATTAGTTAAATGAACATGAGGTCATACTGGAGTAGAGCAGTTTCTAAACTGATATGACTGGTATCTTAGTCATCTAGTGCTACTATAACAGAAATACCACAAGTGGATGGCTTTAACAAACAGAAATTTATTCTCTCACAGTTTAGGAGGTTAGAAGTCTGAATTCAGGGTGCTGGCTCCAGTTGAAGGCTTTCCCTCTCTGTCGGCTCTGAGGGAGGTCCTTGTCTCCTTTCAACATCTGTGGGCCTGGAGTTCCTTGGAGATCTCCATGTGTCTTGGCATCAATCTACCCCTGGGTCTAGAAGGCTCTTAGCGCAGGGACCCCTGGTCCAAAGGATGTGCTCTGTCCTGGCTCTTCTTTTTTTGGTGGTAGGAGATCTCCCTCTCTCTGCTCACTTCTCTCTCCTTTTATGTCTTGTAAGATAAAAGGTGATGCAGGCCACACCCCAGGGCCTAGTCCAAGGCCTAGTCCCAGGGCTGTGACTAAGTAAGGGTGTTGCATCCCAACCTAGTCCTCTTTAATATAACCTAATCTTGCCTCATTAACCACAAGCAGAGATTAGGATTTACAACACATAAGACAATTACATCAGATCACAAAATGGACAACCGCACAATACTGGGAATCGTGACCAACCCAAGTTGACACATATTTTTTGGGGACACAATTCAATTCATGACAACTGGTGTCCTTATAAAAAGAGGAGAAACACAGAGACAGGCACACAGAGGGACGATAGCCGTGTGACAATGGAGGCAGAGGTTGGCGTGATACCTCTACAAGCCAAGGAATGCCAAGGACTGCCAGGAACCACCGGAAGCTCGGAAGAGGCAAGGAAGGATCGTCCCTTAAATCCTTCAGAGAGACTATGGCCCTGCTAACACCTTGAATTTGGACTTCCAAGCTCCAGAACTGTGAGACAATACATTTCTTTTGCTTGAAGTCCCCTGCTTTGGGGTCCTTTGTTACAGCAGCCCTAGGGAAATCATACAGCACCTTAAGTCTTCTTTGTGTAGTTGGTCTCACAGCTCACGAATTGTCCTATATGGTTTTGACTCTCACAGTGGGCGAGGTGTGGAGTTTACAGATGAGAAAACAAGGCCCAGAGGGAATCGTTCGCTTGCCCAAAGTCACACAGCCAGGCGCCATCAGAACTGGGCCTCCCCGCAGTTCTGAGAGTCTCTGCCATTCTCTCTCCCTCACCTGTGGCCTGGAGTATCATTAGGCCTGCTGACACCACCTTGTCCTCTCCATCATGAGGCTCAGAGCTGAGAGTGTCACTCAGGCATGAGTCAGCTTTTGCCCTGGCTGGGAAAGCCTGAAACTGAGAGCCACTCTGATACCATGTACGTCTACCTGTCCTG
The DNA here is from genome assembly GCF_000243295.1 of Trichechus manatus latirostris. Classification (NCBI taxonomy): domain Eukaryota; kingdom Metazoa; phylum Chordata; class Mammalia; order Sirenia; family Trichechidae; genus Trichechus; species Trichechus manatus. Next base: position 3,045,052 of record NW_004443962.1, on the reverse strand, counting down.
CCCTCCGTGTCTGAGTTTCCAGCTGCATTCTTGCTGTTCCTTCTTGGGAGGAACCTCACACTTTCCATGTTCAAGTCTGAATTCACCCCTTCTCTCCTCAGCGGCTTCCTCTGGTGCTCCATGCTTGGCATTGCCTGTTCCCTCTCTCTATTCCCCGTCCTTCTAGGCCCTGCTTTGTGTCTCCAGAAATACATTTCCCAGGCCCTTTGCTTTCTGGGCTTCCAAGTAGGTTTGGCCAATAGAAGGTGGAAGTCTAGAGGGTGAGAGGAGAGGCCGGGGTATTTCTTCCCTTGCTCTCTGCCCTCCTGGGCAGCGTCTCTAGCAGGAGCTTGGTCTTCTCCCAGGCTTCTGTTCCCACTGGACAGACCTGCTCTGGTTTCTGCTTGGACAGGTAGCTCCCGGCTCCCTTTTTGGTCGCCCTGCCCTACATGGTGGCAGTGGCTTCCTCCTGTTGCTAATCTCTGGGGTGCCTCAACGTCTCATTTGGCTTCTGTTTTCAAGTCACCCATAGAACCACTGGAGCCCTGGTGGTGCAGTGCTTAAGAGCTCGGCTGCTAACCATAAAGGTCTGCAGCTGGAATCCACCAACTGCTCCTCGGAAGCCCTAAGGGGCAGTTCTACTCTGTCCTATAGGGTCACTATGAGTCAGAATCGACTTGACGGCAACAGGTTTTTTTTTAAATATACAACAAACTGGAGGCCTGGTGGTGCAGTGGTTAAAGGGCTTGGCGGCTAACCAAAAGTCGGCAGTTCAAATCCACCAGCAGCTCTTGGAAGCCCTAGGGGGGCAGTTCTACTCTGTTGTACAGTGTCGCTATGAGTCAGAATCGACTCGATGGGAACGGGTTTGGTTTTTTTTTTTTTTTTTTTGGATGCAACCAATTCTGCGTATTAAATTCTCTCAGTTTGAAATACTAGTGGGGTTCCTGCTGCCTGGCTGGCCCCTGACCAACGCAAATCCTTTCTGGGGGGATGGCACCACCACCCACCCAGTCCCTCCTGCTAGGTGTTCATAGCCACTGTTGATGTCCCCTCCTCCCACCCAAATAGCCACCAAATCGGAAGACTGTGCCTCCCGAACATCTCTTGAGCCCACCCTCGCCCTCTCTCTCCACTGCCGCAGCCCTGGGTGAGTCTTCACCATCTCCGGCCTGGATGACCCCGACAGCCTCCCACGGGGGCTCTCTGCCAGCCGCCCACCCTCCACCCAGCAGCCTGCAGGTTGTTCTAACATGTTAATGCAATCATGTCATGCTTCAAAGCAGGCTTCCATGCCTTAGGGGAAGCCTTTCCCACCTGGTCCCAAGCTGCCTTCCCACCCTGCACCATCCTCCACACCTTCCTCCTCCCAGCCTGCACCCCGCACCCCAGCAACACCGACTACTGGAGACTACTAGTCACCAGGCTACACCAGGCACTCTCCTCCTCCCGTGTCCATGCTGTTCCCTCTGCCTGCACTGCCTTTCCTTCTTTACTAGTTTGCTCCTGGGTGCCACAAATGGTTAAGCGCTTGATTACTTACTAGCCGAAAAGTTGATGGTTTGAACCCACTCAGAGGCGCCTTGGAAGAAAGGCCTGGTGATCTGCTTGCAAAAGGTCACAGCCTTGAAAACCCTATGCAGCAGTTCTACCCTGCACACATGGGGTCGCCACGAGTCGGAATCAACCCGAGGCAACTAGCGACAACTGTGTCTGTCCTTGAAGACCTACAGCAAATGCTGCTCTGGGGCAAACTCCCTCCCCGCCCCGCCTTCCTCCCCCCTCACATCTGCCTTTTTCAGAGCCCCTTTCGCATGTGATGTGAGTTCAAGGGCTGGAGCCCTGTCTGAACCCTCCTTGCACCCCAGGTAGCGAGTGCCTAGCCTTACACAGGAATTCAGCAAATGTTTGTTGGCTTGAATGGGAAGTGCTAGTTCAGATCAGCGAGATCCTCAATCCCCTGAGACAGGTCCTGCCCCCAGGCCCCCTTCCTGTTTGAACAACAAACCAGAGAGTTGGGGGCCTCTCCTCTCCTGACACCGGGCCTGTCCATTTCAGCGCCGTTCTAAACAATCATGGTTAATGTTTAATTTCAGTTTCTTTGTTTTCAGCAAAGCTGATAACAGCAGCGTAGTTAGGAATGCCAAAAAAACAAGACCCACTGGGGGGAAACAAACACCCACCCCGGTTTTACTTCACAATTAAACATTAGTCATTTTTCCAGAGCTCTTCGGGAATGAATGCGGAACACAACAGTGTCCTCCAAGATGACACAGCCATATAAAGTTCATTAATGATCGTTTTCTCTCAGTTCCCGAAAACTGGAGGCTTGTACATCAGTACTGTGCTGGGTTCTAGAAAGATCCAGTCTCCTGGAAACCTTCCTCAGCGTTACCTCCCTGAGACGTAACTCAGACGGCTTCCCAGGGGATCTGGGGTAAAGCTGGAACTTATCAGCTTTGAACTCAAGGCCCTCACCCCGGCTCCTCCCTCCCTGTTCAGCCCTGGCGGTCTGCAGAGGAAGCCTTTTCTCCAGCTAGACCTTACTGTTAGAGATCCCAGACGGGCCCCAAGTACGGAGAGGAGGAGTGGCTGGGAGTGTGAGGTCCGAATTTTGACAGGCTGGGGGTCACCAAGCTGTACCAGGTGCACACGGCCTCCATGAAGCCCGCTCTGATTTCCCTGACCCCCGGCCATATATTTTCCCAGTGTCTGCCCACTCCAGACACCACCCTCCTATCTGACCTCTGTGGAGACCGAAACCTCCGCTGTCTTGTACTACATCTTTCATGTCATTTATCCATGTGTTTGTCTACTCTCTCCCACCGGACTCTGTGGCAAAATCAGTAAAGGGTGTGTCTGGTTCTCCGTGTGCCCTCTCAGGCCGACTGCAAGAACAAAGGCCGTGGAAAGCCTTTACCTTCTGCTCACTGGACTTGCACACGAAGGAGCCTAGTCAAGGCCAAGCGCTCGTGCGGACCTTCACTGGCCATCCACACCACCCGAACAACTGGCCAAAGACAAGCTGAGACTCACCATGAACTGCGCTCAGAGCTGGAGACCTAGCCCTGCTTTGGGGATTTTGGGAGAAGATGCTCAGTTTGTGCAGATTTACTTCTGGTGCCTCTATGTAGGGTTCTGTCCTGTCTCTTTTCCCTGAGAATGCAGAAGGATAATCATGAACAAGAAATGGGCACGAGTCTAAACACTGGGAGGCAGTGGCTGACACTCAGCTGTCAAACCTGGCCCCCTTGAGCCACTGTGCACAGACCACCCCCCGGCGTACTTCGTTGCTATTTTCCTGTGTCTACACTCACTACCCCAGCACATTCCCAAGCAGCCAGGGTGCAGCCTGGGCCTCCGTGGCCCCCTGGAGTGCTTGCTGCCTGACTGGTGGGTAAGAAGATCAAAACTCACAAGTGCTGCCTTGCGGGGAGAAGGAGGGGACATTTACGACTATCTGAAATTTAAGGTGCCTGGGAATGGTAGGTGGCTGTCTGGGTTTACCAGTCCAAGTCCTTCTTCCTGGGAAGCCCTTCTGCTCAGGGCAAACAAGGACAGTTGTCACCCAGAGCCCAGGGACCCTGGGCAAGTTCCCTCCCTTCTCCGAGCCTCAGTTTCCCCCATCTGTCATGCAAGGGGGTTAATCTTGAATGTTCCATCTAGCTCTCTGACCCAGAGATTTTTGAGAAGATATAAAGAGGTCTTGCCAGCACCCATCACAGCCTCGTTGTGTTTAGGCTGATCAAATGGTGCTGACGGCAGCGTCTCTAAGCTTAAATGTCGTATGGATTGCCTACGTCTTGTTAAAATGCAGCTTCAGATTCAGGGGACCCAAGATGGGGCCCCAGCCTGCAGTTCTAACCAGCTCCCAGCTGACGCTGATGCTGGGGCCCTTGGTCCGCACCTGGAGTAGCAAGAGTTTAGCAGTGGTTCTCAAGGCGTTGTTCCGGGGCAGGTGGGCAGCTCCAGCATCACCTGGGAACTTATTAGAGGCAGTTAGGCCCCACTACAGACCTGTTGAATCAGAAACTCTGGGGTGGGCTCAGCTCTCCCGGTTTCAACAAGCCCTCCTGGTGATCCTGATGCACACTCAGGTTTGAGAACCATTGCTTTAAGAGAATTTACCTAGGGAAGTGGCGGTACCTAGGGAATTTAAAATACTAACGCCTGAGTCCCATCCCCAATGGCTGCAACTTAATTGGGATGGAGTTCTGTCTGGGCATCGGGATTTTTAAAAACTCCCCAGGGGATTCTAACCTGAAGTACTAAAGACGTCATGTCTTAAGCGCAAGCCGGCGATTTCCCAGGAAAGCGCTCTCCGGCCCATGGCCACTAGGGCGCGCTGTTGCGCCGCTTGGGAGGCTTGTGAACGGGCGGGCGGTTCAGATTCCTCCCTGCCCCGCGGCAGGAGAAGCTCCCGGGCTGGGAAGCCGGCGCACCGCGCCGAGGGCGGGCGCCTCCGGGAGCGGCTCCAGGCCAAGGCCTGTTCTTCCCGGAGCATCTGTACCTACTTAGTGCTGGCCGCGGCCCAGCCGTGCTTGACGTCAGTGATGTGCTCCGTGCTGGGGAAACGCTCAACACAGGTTGCCCCACCCTAGCCAGCCCTTACTGCCCCCTCTTCCAGGCAGGCCGCCGGACTCAGCCCTGGGACCGAGCCTTTGGGCACGCTGTTCCTATGACCCGGGAGTCTGCCTTGTCCGAACCCTGAGGGTCCCGGCAACCCCTCAGGTTTCGGTCTTCCGCAGGTCAGGTGCAGACTGGTACTTCTCTTCTGCATTCCCCTGCTGTCTGTCTGGCCCTCCTGCTCTGCTTCTTCGCTCTCTCTTAGCTGCGTGGATCAGATATATTTCGAGCTTTTCATACACGGGGTGGAAGCGGATGGGGCCAGGGATTGCTTCCATATGACTGACAGGACAGTAAAGCGGTGCCAGTTTGTAAGGAACATCGTGTGCCTCTGCGGGTCAGGGTGGGGGGTTCTGGGAGTCGCTGAAACTTCAGTTTCCTAAAATACTATGACTCCCTGTAAGTAGGGGCGGGGAGTTTATTCTGGAGAGGAGAACCCAGTCAAGCACAGCAATGTTCTTTTCTAGCTTCCGTGGCTGTCTGAGGCACCCTTCCCTCCCCTGGAGGGCTTTCCCCTGCCGGGACACCAGAGTCGCCTTTATCATAAATGCTCCATTTCATCTCTGCTGCGGGCCTCCTCTCCCATCTATTGATATGCTAGGCTCCGTTGGTGTGAGATTTCATTTGGAGAAAGGCTGAAAGAAGTTTGAACACTGATGGTCTGTCTGGATGATGCCTGATGACCCTTCTGGCTTTTACAGTTCTTAATTCTAAGAAGAAGATGAGGTAATTCTGAGAAGCAGAAAAAGGGCTTGGTTTCTGCCTCTAGCTCTGAGTCTGGGTACCTCTTACCCTGAGTTTTAAGGAGCCCTGTTGATGCAACGTTTAAGCGCTCAGTTGCTAACTGAAAGGTTGGTGGTTCGAACCCACCCAGTCTCTCTACAGGAGAAAGACCTGGTGATCTACTCCCATAAAGGTTACATCCGAGAAAACCCTGTGGGGCAGTTCTAGTCTGTCACGTGGGGTCACTATGAGTAAGAATTGACTCGATAGCACTCAACAACAATGCCAGGTTTGGGTGCCTGAAATCCTGGTGGTGTAGTGGTTCAGAGCAATGTCTGCTAACCAGAAGGTCAGCAGTTCAAATCCACCAGGTTCTCCTTGGAAACTATGGGGTAGTTCTACTCTGTCCTATAGGGTCGCTATGACCTGATGGCAACTGTTTGGTTGGTTGGAACCCTGACTTCAAGTGCCTGGTCCTTGTTTCTCTCATTTGCACCCCCGCCCCCAGGGCCTATAGGGTCGCTATGTCAGAATCTACTCAATAGCAATGGGTTACGTTTTTTGGGTTTGGCCCCCAGGGCCAGCCAGTGAGGTGAGTGTCCCCTACAGCCCTAGGTGAGTAAGAGACAGCTCAGATGTTGAAGAGAGAGCCAGGCTGTCCCCACTGAGCAAACGGCAGAGAGTTTGGCCAGCTCATGTGGGGAGACTGAGGCCCAGAGAGGGAGAAGGACCTGCTCAGGATCACACAGCTGGCTCCTGGCAGATAGATCCCTTTTTCAGCTGATTCCTCAGAAGCCCCTGCCAAAGCCCCTCCATGCTCCTACTAGGTGTATTGGTGGGGGGGTGGGGGTGGGGGAAGGCAGGGCCGGTGAATGGACTGGGCAGCAGCCAGGTGCAGCCCCAGCAGGGGTCTGGTGGAAACACCTCCCAAGGGCTCAGAGGGGATTTAGCCTGCCAGGCACTGGCCCCCACAGTGAACAGCGGCCAGCGGCCAGGGCAGAATGTGAGCTGTCAGTACAGACCCTGCCTCTCCCGGCGAAGCCCTGAACAGTACAGGTCTGAGCCATGAATTAGATCTCAAATGGGGCTGGGGGCTGGCCAAGGAGGCTTAGGCGGCCACACGTTTGGGCAAGCTTCCCTACTGCCTCAGCAATTCCATCTGGCCGGAGCCCAGCTGGAAACAGCAGCTTTGGGAGGGACCGGAGAGATCTGTGCTCATGTTTTATGGGTGAGAAATCTGGGGGCCAGGGAGAGGGAGGGACTGCTCCAGGGGCCCCAGACAATTAGCAGCAGGGCTGGAGTGCGGACACAGGCTCTGGACTCTGGGTTGTGTGTCCTCACCACCGTCCTGCTTTCTGTGTGGACGGATGCCCTGATCCTGCTTTGCAGGAGCTGCCTCCTCTTCCTCTTTGAGGGATGTGTCACGTGTGCGTTCACTATGCGTCTGTCAGTTTGTCATATTGTGGTGGCTTGCATGTGGCTGTGATGCTGGAGGCTATGCCACTGGTATTTCAAATCCCAGCAGGGTCACCCGTGGTTGACAGGTTTCATCAGAGCTTCCAGACTGAGAGAGACTAGGCAGAAAGGCCTGGCAATCTACTTCCAAAAATTAACCATTGAGAACCCTATGTATAACAACAGAATATTGTCTGATATAGTGCTGGAAGATGAGCCACATAGGTTGGAAGGCACTCAAAATACACAGTGACTACAACAATGGACTTGAACATAACAACGATAGTGAAGATAGCGAAGGACAGGGCAACAGTTGGTTCTGTTGTACACGGGGTTGCCATGAGTCGGAGCTGGCCTGAAGGCAACTGTCAATAATGGCAACTATGCACGTGTGTCTCTGTGTCTTTGTGTGTGTGTAGACATTTCCTGTTTTCTGTCTCTCTCCTTCCAATCGTATCTACTTCATAAAACCAAGAGAAAAAGACTCTATAACCTCAGTCGCTTATTCCAGGACCACCGTCAGGAAATCGTTGTTCCCACTTGCCCCAAGTCCCCTCCCGCCATGCTCTGGCTGGGGTCCCTCCAGGTGGGGCTGGCCAGGGTCTGTGGACTTACTCCAAAAGCCCCCAGAAACAGACTGGGATGAGTTTTGGGAGGAATTCTTGCCCCAGGTGTGCACGTCCAATGATAGGGAGTCTCAGAATCCATGTTGCACTCTGCAAGCACATGTGCGCGCTCTCTCTGTGCCTGAGACCTTGAATGATGCTGCTTTTGCGGGTGCTGGCTCCAGCCATGATTCATCGTCTGTTGACTCAGAGAAACTACTTGTTCGTTTCTGCTGGTGGGAAGGGATGGAAGGAAGGGGGAGGCGTGTCCCCTGAGCTGGAGAGGGAGCCCAGGGAAACAGCAGGATGACTTACACACTTCCCCTGACAGTGACCTCCATTAACTCTTCTCCCTGCCTCTCTCCACCTGATGAGAAACGGGGGAGCGCTTCCCTCCCACCTGGGAGGTTGCAGATTCATTTTCTGCTCAGAGACCATTGAACGCAAAGTTTCTCCCAGGAGATGAGGACCGGGAAAAGATGTTTGTGGAGTCCAGCCTTGTGCCGAGTTATCTCACTCTATCTTTGTTCAACCCTAAGATGTAGGTGGAGCCCTGGTGGCGCAGTGGTTAAGAGCTTGGCTGCTAACAAAAAGGTCGGCAGTTCGAATCCCCCAGCCACACCTTGGAAACCCTATGGGGGCAGTTCTACTCCATCCTATGGGGTTGCTTTGAGTTGGAATCGACTCGTATCCATTTCACGGTTGAGAGGACAGATGCTCAGTGAGCTTAAACACGTGGTGTGAAGCCACACAGCAAGCGATAGAGCTGGTGTGCAAACTCTGGCCACAGCTCATGCTCGCCCTCCACCAGGGTTTCTCAAAGTGTGCAGCACGGCCATCTGCATTAGGCTCACTCCCTCATTCAGGTGGTCCTTTCAGACAAACAGCTGCTGACCCAGGCACTGTTCCAGGCTCATGGGATTCAGCAGTGAACAAAACCCGGCCCTTGTGGAGCTTCCATTATTGGGGAAGACCAAACAATAAGTGTAAGACATAAGTAAGCTCTGTGGTATAATGGGGAGCCCTGGTGGCATAGTGGTTAAAATGCTTGGCTGCTAACCCAAAGGTCAGCAGTTTGAATCCATCAGCTGCTCCTTGGGAGCTTTCTGGGGCAGTTCCACTCTGTCCTGTAGGGTCGCTATGAATCAAAATCAACTTGAAGGCAACCAGTTTGGTTTTCTTTTTTAATGGTATAATGGAAGGTGATAAGTGCGGTGGATAAAGGAGAGCTGGGTAGGGGGGTGGGGAGTGAGGGGTAGTATGTGGGCTGTAATGTTCAATACAGTGGTCAGGATGGGCCTCACTGAGCAGGTGGCATTTGAACGGAGACTCTAAAGAGGTAAGTGTCCTGCTATTGCACATGTGCTTCCTGAACCCGCTTCAGACTTGCTCATTCAGAACCTGGGGGAGTGGGGCCTGTGGATAGGTATTTCCCACAAGTCATTTATGCACACCAAAGGTTGAAAATCCCTGCTCCACACCCTGGTGCTTCTTCTCCATGCAAAACTCTTTCCTCTAACAGTTCAGGAAATATATGCTCAAATCCAGGTGTGGCTTTAGGGATTCAAGAATGAAGCTGGAAGTCGAGGGTCCTGGTGATGATTCATGACTTGATAGTTGGCTGATAAGTAAAACAGGCAAAACGCACAGACCGTGACGGAGTTCGGAAGGCTCCGTGTCAGTGTTGGGCAGGACGCCACTTGATGGGCAAAGCCAGGTCGCTGGAGCAACAGGCTGGGGGTGTGGGAAGAGCATGATTTAGAAGACTTGGGCTCTGTATCAGGCTCACCCGTGGTGATCTTGGTCAAGTCATTTGCTTTGGGGAGCTTAGCTTCGAGGTTTACGAAATGGAGCTGCTAAACCTTCTCTTGCTTACCTCACAATGCTATCACCACCTCTACCACCAGTTGCTCCATGTATCCATTCATCTATCCATCCATGTACCCATCCATCCGAACATCCATCTGTCCGTCCGTTGGTGCATCCATCCATCCGTCCACGCGTCCGTGTAACCATCCATCCGCTGATCTATCCATCCATCATCACCACTACCACCAGTGTCGCATTTCATTATTACCAACATTCTTGATGTGGCCTACATTCACATCAACAAAATTCCAGTTCAGTACCATAATGTGGAACATGCCTAGAACTTACTGTAAAGGAATCTGGCCTGAAAAAATAATGAAGAAAAACTATATGGAGAGTAATTAACTGAGAGATTGGTATCTATAATCTTGGAGGGCTTGTTCCATGTGGCTCAAAGGTGGGGTTCGTGCCGCTGTAAGGCCCAGACAAGTGCCTCGTAACTTCAGTCACAGAGAAAACCACTGCAAAGGGTAGCCTCAGATCTCCCCTGATGGCGGGGAGCCCTGCCTTGGTGCCTGGCCCTATTAACTGTTGGCTTCCCAGTGGCTGAATCCAGCCAAAAACATCCTCCGCCGTTTGAAGTGCTTATTGGAAAAGCAGATTTCATCTTGGCTGGGGCTGGGAGCAGTGCCTTGTCTGGGGTAATCCCCAGGGCTGTAACTGAACACAAGAAAGCATCGGGCTCCTTTTGACTTTCTTGCTTTCATCTCAAAGTCACATTTTAAAATTTATATTTAAAAAAAAAAAGAAAGGGGCCAGTGCTGCTCACATGGCCACTGGTGGCAGAACACCCAACACAGCAGCTCCAGGAACGGGACGGCGGAGGATTAGAAGGGGGAATTAAGACCACACAGTGTGGCGATGCTTTGTGCCAGGCTTCCGGGAGCCGGGCTACGTGGCCTGAACTATGGAGTGTTTTGAGGTTGGACCTTAGTGTGATCTGGGCTTTGCAGAACCCTCAGAGGTCCTGAGGGTTCAGACCAGGCCCCACTTGCACCAGTCCAGTCAGATAAGAATTTTCTAGAAGTCCTGGGGAACAGGGGAGGCCAAAGCCTGCTGGGACATGCACCCAGGGTCTGAGAAGCTTGGCCGGCAGGGAATGCTCTCTCCT
>NW_004443962.1:3031272-3032559 GCF_000243295.1 Trichechus manatus latirostris | reverse complement strand
GGGAAAAAATAAATAAAAATAAAAAATATCTGTCAACTTGGCTGGGTCATGATTCCCAGGATTGTATAATTGTGTACCATTTTGTAATTGGATGGGATTTCCTTATTTGTTATAAATTCAATCACTATGATCTAATAAGATGGATTAGCGACAGTTATACGGATGAGGTATACAAGATTGGATAGTGTCTTAAGCCAATCTCTTTAGGGACACAAAAGAGAGAAGTGAACAGAGACACATGGGAACTTCATACCACCAAGAAAGCAGTGCCAGGTGCAGAGTGCATTCTTTGGACCTGAGGTTCCTGCACAGAGAAACTCCTAGACCTAGGGAAGACTGATGACATGGACCTTCCTCCAGAGCCGACAGAGAAAGCCTTCCCCTGGAGCTGAGGCCCTGAATTTGGACTTGTAGCCTACTGGACTGTGAGAGAATAAACTTCTCTTTGTTAAAGCCATCCACTTGTGGTATTTCTGTTAGAACAGCACTAGATAACTAAGACAGAGGCCTTCACCTCCGGGTGGAAAGCTTCTGTCATAGTTGGGTGGTCGAGCCTGAAGACTGGGTGGCTGCAGCAGTGAGGGGTGTCTGCCTAGGTACTCGCCTCTTACCTGGGCCCTGCGACCTGCAGATCTATGCCTGGGAGGCTGCTGACCATGGCCCCAGGACAGGTCAAATATCCCAGCCCAGTGGGATGGACTCCACACCCTGTTCTACTCACATTCATGCTCCAGCTAAAAGAGCAGCTGATGATCCCCACCCTTTATCTTAGCCCATGACAAGTAGGAGACTTTCGGCCCCACCAAGTTCTTGACTGGGCTGAGCCATTGGCATGCACGGAGGTAGAATCTTGGTGATGCGTGTATCTCTGCTCTTACCATCTCCAGGCCATTTCCCCTCGATATTTTAGTGTGTAGCCACACTGCCAACATCATACAGAGAAATTTGGTCTGGTTCCTGTCAAACTCTTGCACTTTTGTGATAAACAGCAAATGGTTTATTTCCAAAACCAGCTGCCCTGAACCCTTTCCCTCCCTCAAAACGCCTGAAAGATTTTTAGCATTAAAAGTAGTGTTTGTCAAAGTGTGGTCCCTGGACCAGTCGCATCATCTTCCCCTGAGAGCTGCTTAGAAATGCAATTTCTTAAATCAGAAACTCTGGGATGGGGTCAGGCCATTTGTTTTATCAAGCGCCACCCACCCACCCACCCTAGGTGATCTGATCAAAACTACTGAGTAAGAATAACTCACTGTGACATGATTCTTGGTCCAAGAAGGCTCCCCCAGG
>NW_004443962.1:3012814-3030674 GCF_000243295.1 Trichechus manatus latirostris | reverse complement strand
ACACTAATTTTAGCATTGAAGGAAAAGTCTCATGCAAACTGCTTCAGTATTTTGATGATTTTTTTTTTAAGTTTTAGGAAATTTTATTTTACCATGGAGTGACTTGTGGTTGTTCTGGAAATCTCCCTTCACAGTTGTCTGCAAAGATTTAGTTTATACAAGCCGGAACTATAAACACGAGAAGAGTTCCCGCAAAGTGATTTTGAAAAGTCGGTCTTGTTCAGCTTGCCAGTTGGGAGTTGGCTGAGTCAAGAGTCCAGCAGAGGCTGTGAGGACACCCACCCGAGGGCATGTGCCTCTCCAACCAGCTCACACACACCCAGCGAGCGCGGCCCCTCAAACACAGCAGGCATGGGACGTTGCTCTGCTTATCTTCAAGTAAGCATGCACATCTGCATTATTATTTTTTTTTACAGGCGCCTTAAAGGAAACAGATGTCAAGAGCCTCTTTCTAATTTTCCGTGACAAGGAAAAGATATATCCTAAGTTGTTTGAGGTTTTTGTGAACAGTGGTAGATGTAGGGTTTTTTTTTTTTTTTTCCTTAAAATAATATATTTGGGAAGCCACCCTGGATTTGGAGTGCTGGTGGGTGTTTAAAAAAGTAAGGAGAGTTTACTTTCATCCACCCCCTTCACTGCTATCTACAGGTGTTCAAGCTGCTTCTACTTGCCAGGAAAACAACTAGAAGAAGGAGGTTGGCTTCTCAGAGACTGGGTTTTCCTGTTGAAGGGGGCAGCAGCAGCAAAGCCCGAGAAGGTCTGCTTATCTGGGTGACAGATTCCACCTCCCAGAAGGTGGTATCTCCCTTGTGGCAACTGAGGCAGGAAGCAGGTGGCAGGGAGCTGACCCTGCAGTGTTCTCCAGAGCGGCCCTGGGGTTTGCCACCAACCGTGGTTGGGCGATGATCTTGCTGATTGCCTAATGTTGCCGTGTCTTTCAGGAGATGGAGTCAACAGATGTGCTCAGAAGACCCAGTGTGACAGGCAGGGTGGGAGTCCCTGGGTCCTTGCCATGTGAATACAGGTCTGAAAGGATGACTCAGTGCTGCCATCACTCTTTGAGCAGATGGAGGAGGAACCCAATGGTCTGGCATGAGTCTTCCTGGGTCCCTCATGCCCTGGGCAAAGGGGAGGCCAGTTTTGCCCCATGATGGCCTCACCTGAGCCCCACCTTTCCTCTCACTAGAATGGAAGCCCCAGGGGGCAGGAAATTTTGTTGGTTTTGCCACTGAGCTATCCTCAGCTTCTAGAACAATGACAGGCACACGGTAGGCGCTCAATAAATATTTGCTGAGTAACTAATTGAATTCCTGCTCCTCCTGTCCCCCAGAACCTTCTCTCAAGCTTGACTCAAATTAAAGAAATTAAAGGCCTTATCCCTGGGCTGTCAGCTGCCCTTCTGATGCCCTGGGGACAGAGAAGTGGTCTCAGGGGAGACTGCTGCTCTTCTCCAGGTGTTTCCAAGGGGCAGCTCAGAATGAGGGAGATGAAGTGGGCCACATATTTATAGGAGTTGGCAGAGTTGGTCCTGCTTCCTCTCCAGCCTTCCCCACTGCTATCTCCCCTCAACACTTTAGACTTGAATCCAGCATGCATGGTTAGAATAGACCTAGACTATGAGGCAGTGGTGGTTCAGTAGTAGAATTCTCTCCTTCCATGCAGGACGCCCAGGTTTGACACCTAGCCAACGTACTCATGCACAGCCACCACCTGTCCCTCAGTGGAGGCTTGCGTGTTGCTGTGATACTGAACAGGTTTCAGCAGAACTTCCAGACTAAGACGGACTAGGAAGAAAGCCTTGGTGATCTACTTCTGAAAATCAGCCAGTGAAAACCCTGTGGATCACAACTGTTTGTCCCATTGTGCATGGGGTCACCATAAGTCAAGGGCAGACTCAGCAACAGCATCGACAACAACATTCTGACTTAGACATGTAGGCCTTTATGGACATTTGGGGCTACTGCTTCTAGGGCAGCTAACTTTTAAACTGGCAGCTCACTCAGAAGTTGGGGAGGGGGGACCTGAGAAGGATGCAGAAGAGTTTCAGCATTGGAGAGGGGCTGGTCCGGATGGCGTGATGGAATGCTGGGACTCCTATGGGTTTGTGGTTCTGGTTGAGTGCAGTCTGGCAGGGAGCGTCCGTCCTCAGGCTCCAGGCTGTGTGGTCCTTGGATGAAGACTCAGACTCTCAGGCTTGAAGAACCCTTCAGGATGCCCACCCTACCTTATCCCAGCCAGGACCCTCAGCTCCACAGCCCCACAGCTCTGCCTTGGACCAGAAGATTTTAAACATTTAAAACAGTTAGTGATATTAATAGAATAAAATGAAAATATATGTTCATACAAAAACTTGTACATGAATATTCATAGCAGCATCATTCATAATAGCCAAAAGGTGGAAACAACCCAAGTGTCCATCAACTGACAAATGGATAAATGGAAGGTGGTATATCCATACAATGGAATATTATTCAGCCATAAAAAGGAATAAAGTACATATGTGTTGTGAAATGAGTTCCTTTATGTGGTCTTTTGCCTTGGTTCTTTGGGAAAACAACTTGAGAGATTTTTCCCCTAAGCCCCGAGGAGTTACCTTTGCCCTAGTTTTCTACCCCAGAGGGTTTGTTTGTTACTTTTGTGCAGGTTGACATTTCCTGGGTAAGCTGTAAACAACTTGGTTTGATGCTTTTTGTCTGGTCCTGGACTGCAGCCTGCCCTGTGATTGGTATGCACCTTGCAGGGATTGGTCAAAGGACTATGCAAATAAGATGACTATAGCATACTATGCAAATGAGGTGTGTGTGGCCTACCGAGAGGGGATTGGTCAGTTTGTGCCCCCCCCCCCCGCTGGGAGGGGCCATGCCTTGAAATTGACAAGGAGTTGTATATATGTATGCAATCAACCCCACAAAGGTTTTTAAACAGAAAGAAGCAGAAAGAAAAGCAGAAGGAAGAAAGAAGAAGCAGAGAGAGAGGAGGCAAGGAACCTCCTAAAAGAGCTATAACATGGGTCAAGTGTTGTAACATGGAAGACAGTGACAGGCCCAGAAGGCACCAAGAGGAGCCTGTCCTGAGGGGGCTGAGAGAAGACCTATCCTGAGGGGGCCTAGAGGAGCTTGTCCTCAGGAGGCTGAGAGGAGGCCTGCACAATCAAGAGGAACTCAGAGAGCTGTCCTGCACTGAAGAAGGGAGACTTTGCCTATACACTTCCTGATCCTGACCTGTAGACTGTTCCTTAATAAACCACTTAACTGTAAGTATGGTCTGTGAGCTCTGTATGGCCATTGCGACAAATTAATGAACCCAGCAGAGAAGTAGAGAGTGCCGTGGGAGAGATGGTTGGTGTCAGAATTGGTAAAAAGGTTGGAGAGTAGGGGTACGTCTGACCTCCACCTCATAGGCATTAGCTTTGGGCTGATTCTGGTCATTAACCCTTTGCCACAGAGTTGATTCTGACTCATAGTGACCCTATGGGAAAGAGTAGAACTGCCTCACAGGGTTTCCAAGGCTGTAATATTTATGGAAGCAGACTGCCAGGTCTTTCTCCCGCAGAGCAGCTGGTGGGTTCAAACTGCAGATGTTTTGGTTAGCAGCCGAGCTCTTAAACACTGTGCCACCAGGGCTTCTTATCCTGGTCATTATCCTCCCTGAAGTTACACGAGTTCTGACAATACTACTACTGTGCTCACCCTTTTACAATGTGACATGACATGGATGAACCTTGAAAACATTATGCTTAGTGAGAGAAGCCAGACGCAAAAGACAATGTACTATCTAGTCCATTCACACGAAATATCCAGAAGAGGGGAATCTGTAGCGACAAAAAGTAGATTAGTGGTTGTGTAGGGCTGAGAGAGTGTTGCGGGGTAGAGGGGTTGTAGCTAAAGGGTATGAAGTTTCTTTTTGAAGTGATGAAAATGTTCTAAAATCGGCTGTGGTGATGGTTGTACATATCTATGAATATATGGAAAACCACTGAATTGTACGCTTTAAATAGGTACATTGTATGACATATGAATTATATCTTAAGCTATTAAAATATTAGTAGAATATTAGTAATAGTCATAGAATAATATGACCTGGGCCTTGACGAAACAGTTTAATTTTAGTGATGCCTCTAAAGTAAATGGAGTCTTTGGGAGATACAAGGGTTAACATACTCAGCTGCTAAATGAAAGGTTGGAGGTTCGAGTCCACCCAGAGGTGCCTCGGAAGAAAGACCTGGTGATCTACTTCCAAAAAACCAGCCCCTGAGAATCCTATGGAGCACAGTTCAATTTTGACACACACGGGGTCACCATGGGTTGGAGTCAACTCGACGGCAACCGGTTTTATAAAGTAAGTGGATCCGTCATGTGTTGTGGTTTCTAAACTTCCCTTTGACATAGAGGTGTCAACACTGATCCCATGGTGCCCCCCTTGGTGGGCTTAGGCATAAGTATAACAACTTGAGGGTGACTGGAAAGAGAAAAAGATCAAGGAATGGATATAAATGTGATAAGCGGCATGTCTTAGTCACCTAGTGCTGCTATAACAGAAATACCACAAGTGGATGGCTTTAACAAAGAGAAGTTTATCCTCTCACAGTCCAGTAGGCTACAAGTCCAAATTCAGGGCATCAGCTCCAAGGAAATGCTTTCTCGGTCGGCTCCGGAGGAAGGTCCATGTCATCAATCTTCTCTTGGTATGGGAGCCTCTCTGCGCAGGAACCTCACGTTCAAAGGTCGTGCTCTGCTCCCGGCACTGCTCTCTTGGTGATATGAGGTTCCCGTGTGTCTCTGCTTGCTTCTCTCTTTTATATCTCAAAAGTGATTGGCTTAGGACACTATCCAATCTTGTACACCTCATCAGTATAACTGCCGCTAATCCATCTTATTACATCATAGTGATTGAATTTACAACACATAAGGAAATGACATCAGATTACAAAATGGTGCACAATTATACAATACTGGGAATCATGACCCAGCTAAGTTGACAGATATTTTGGGGGGACACAGTTCCATCCGTTACACCACACTAATCTTAACTTAGATAAAAATTGGCCATTTGAAAAGGAGGCCTATATCTAGCTCCTCCTAAGCTCAGCAGCTAGAACGGGAAGAGCAGGGAGGAGACTTGTTAGAGGTCAGCTGGCTGGCCCACAACAGCCCTGGGATTTGAGGGCTGTGAATATAAGTGTGTGAGTCACAGTAGCACCTGGGATCTGGCTGGAGAACATGCAGGACAAGGCTAACTAGCTTCAGGTAGGTCCTGTGGTAATTTGTTCTGAATAATTTTGAACATTCATTCAATTATTCAATAATTAATCATCTAATAAGTGCTTTTTTAATACCTAATATATGCCCGACTGTGTTGTAAATCCTAACCTCTATGCCTGTGGTTATAATCCCATTATGGGAATGGGTTGTTCTTGTTATATTAATGAGGTAGGATTAGTGTAGGATGTAACTTGAGTCAATCTCCTTTGAGATATAAAAGAGATTAAAAAAGGAATCGAGAGAAGCAGAGATGGAGGAAGAGAGAGGCCAAGTCACGTGAAGATCGCCCAAGAGCAGAAGCTCAAAGAGGCAAGGACCTTCCTCCAGAGTTGACAGTGAGAGAAAGCCTTTCCCTAGAGCCAGAACCCTGAATTCAGACTTCTAACCTACTTTCTGTGAGAAAATAAATTTCTGTTTATTAAAGCTACCCATTTGTGGTATTGCTGTTATAGGAGCACTAGACAACTATGGGGAAAAGAGAATTAAATGAGAAATTAGAATATGGTGCAGGAGTCTGCCTTAATTATCTAGTGCTCCTGGGTAGCTTTAATGAACAGAAATTTATTTTCTCACAGTTTAGGAGGCTAGAAATCCAAATTCAGGGTGCCGACTCTAAGGGAAGGCTTTCTCTCTCTGTCAGCTCCGGAGAAATGTCCTTGTTCCTTGGTTCCCTAGTGATCTTCATGTCGTGTGGCATCTATTTACTCCCATCTCTGCTTCCTTGCTTGTTTAATCTCTTTTATATCTCAAAAGAGATTAACTTAAGACATACCCTATGCCAATACTCTCTCATTAGCATAGCAAAGAAAACCCATTCCCAAATTGGATTATAACCGCTATAGGGGTTAGGATTTACAACCCATATTTTTGGGAGACAAATTCAATCCATAACATTCCACCCTTTGGCCACCAAAATTCATGTCTTTCCCATATGCAAAACGTTCACCCCATCACATCGTCTCAAAAGTCTTAAATCAACTCCAAGTCCAAAATCTCATCTCCTGAATCATCTAAATCAAATATGGGTGAGACTTTGGGCCTATTCCATCCTGGGGAAAAATTCCCCCTCATCTGTGAACCTGTGAAATCTAGACTACAAGTTATCTGCTTCCAAAATACAATGGTGGAACAGGCACAAGGTAGACATTTCCATTACAAATGGGAGAAATTGGAGGGAAAGAAGGGACAACAGGCACCAAGCAACTCCAAAACCCAGCAGAACAATTTACATTAGCTCTCAAGGCTTGAAAACAATTCTCTCTTTTCTGAGACCATCTGGGCAATGGCCCTGCCCTCCAGACTCTGGGAATTGGACATGCTTTCTGGATTCTGGGTGGAGTCCCCTGGGCACTGGACTTCAACACCGCCTTCCAAGCCCACTTGGACAACATCTCTACTCCCTGGGCTTCGGGTGGCCCCATTCTCCTAGTCCACCTGAATGGTGACCCCACACTCTTGGCCCTGGCAGGGTCTGTTCTTCTGCCCCTTGTGCATGGCAGCCCTGCCCCCTCAGCTTTGGGCAGTGCCCCAATCCTCCTGCCCAAAGTGAAAGGCAGCCCCACACTGCAGAGCTAAATAGGTGAAGATCTGACTCTTTGAAACCTAGGAGGCAGTGGCTCCACCCTTTGAAACCTAGAGAGCCCTGCTTCCCATGCTCCTTTGAACAGATCTGCTGATCTCCAAACTTCTCTAAACATGGTCCTTTACTTTTCTCGGAGGACAATAGATGTAGCTCCTTTGGCCTGTTTCCTGCCTGTAAAATTCCAAGAGGCGGAGAGCTTTCCTTCCTTTCATCCTACCTCTGTCCCCTTCAGTCTAAGTTGATGTGATGTCTGCTGTGGTAGTTGGTTAGATCCATCAGTCACAGGCTTAATCTTTTTAACAAAAGATTGTGTGGTCATGTCCTTGGTGAAAATTCTAGGACACGTGTCCTAGGTTTGTACAACAGAATTTTCCAAATCTTAATTTTGTTTTTATTTTGCACAGTTCATTTTTAAGTCCATCTCTTTTCTTTTGCATTTTGCTATAACAGTGAGGAGAAACCGTGTGACCCCTTTAAGATCTTGCTTAGACATCTCCTCAGCCAAATATGATGCCTTTGAATTATGGTATTGCCGAAGAATATTGAATATACCATGAGTCAGTCCATTTTGTGCCAAAATAACGAACAAATTTGTCTTGGAAGAAGTACAGCCAGAATGCTCCTTATAAGCGAGGATGGCAAGACTTTGTCTCACATACTTTGGACATGTTATCAGGAGGGATCAGTCCCTGGAGAAGGACATCATGCTTGGTAAAGTAGAGGGTCAGCCAAAAAGAGGGAGACCCTAGATGAGATGGATTGACACAGTGGCTGCAACAATGGGCTCAAGCATAACAACGATCATGAGGATGGTGCAGGACCAGGCAGTGTTTTGTTCTGTTATATATAGGGTCACTGAGTTGGAACCAACTCGACGGCACCTAACAACAACAATGACAGCGAAATATCCAAGTTTATCACTGGCAAGTTTTACCTTCCACCAAACATTTGGACATAATCCAGGCAAGCTCTTTGCCACTGCATGAGAAGCATCACCCTTCCTCCTCTGTCCAATCACATTGTTCATCATTTTTTTATGACTGAAAATCCTCTTCAATTTATAATTCATAAGAAAACTACCTTAGAAGAGAAAAGGTTTTAGAGGTCTCCCCTCCCATCATTTTCTTGTAGAGCCTCACCAGAAGCACATTTAACATCCACATTTCTTGTAACATTCTGTTGATGGCAACATAAGTATTTTCTAAGATGGTAGGGACTTCCTTCTGAGCCCTCACAAGAATTGCCTTTAATGTCCATAATACTACCAACAATCTCTTCAAGGCAATCTAGACCTTTACTATTAAAAAAACCAAAAAACCAAATCCATTGCCGTCGAGTCAATTCTGACTCATAGTGACCCTATAGGACGGAGTAGTACTGCCCCATAAGGTTTCCAAGGAGCATCTGGTGGATTCGAACTGCCAACCTTTGGGTTAGCAGCTGAGCTCTTGAGCTCTTAACAACTATGCCACCAGGGATCCCCTTCCTTTACTATTAGGCACCTTAAAACTCTTTCAGCCTCTACCCATTACCCAATCCCAAAACCATGTCCACATTTTAGGTGTTTGTTAAGGCAGCGCTCCACTCCTGGTACCAAATTTTGTCTTACTTATCTAGTGCTCCTGTAACAGCAATATCACAAATGAATGACTTTAACATAGAAATTTATTTTCTCACAGTTTAGGAAGCTAGAAGTCCAAATTGAGAGCCCTGGCTCTAGGGTAAGTCTTTCTCTCTCTGTTGGCTCTGGTGGAAGGTCCTTGTTCCTTGGTTTCCCGGTGATCTTCATGTGGTGTGGCATCTATCTTCCCTCATCTCTGCTTGCTTGTTTAACCTCTTTTATATCAAGCATCTGTCTGTTTGTCGTACTCTGGTGGCCTGTGTATTGCTGTGATACTGGAAATTCTGCCACTGGTATTTCAAATACCAGCAGAGTCACCCTTGGTGAACAGGTTTCAGTGGAGCTTCCAGACTAAGAAGGACTAGGAAGAAGGACCTGACAGTCTACTTATGAAAAAATTGGACAGTGAAAACCTTATGAATAGCAGCAGAACATTGTCTGATATAGTGCCAGAAGATGAGCCCCTCAGGTTGGAAGTCACTCAAAATACAACCGGGAAAGAGCTTCCTCCTTAGAGGAGAGTTGACTTTAACGGTGTGTATGGAGTAAAGCTTTCAGGGCCTTCATTTACTGATGTGGCACGATTCAAAATGAGAAGAAACACCTGCAGACATCCAAAGGTGATCCAACAGAATGTGGAAATTATTGAACAATATCATTAATATCACACACAAGTAAAATTTTGCTGAAGATCATTCAAAAGCAGTTGCAGTGGTACATTGACAGGGAACTGCCAGAAATTCAAGCTGGGTTAAGAAGAGGACGTGCAATGAGGGATATCATTGCTGATGTCAGATGGATCCTGGCTGAAAGCAGAGAAATACCAGAAAGATGTTTACCTGTGTTTTATTGACTATGCAAAGGCATTTGACTATGTGGATCATAACAAATTATGGATAACATTGGGAAGAATGGGAATTCCAGAACACTTAACTGTGCTCATGAGGAACCTGTACATAGACAAACTGCATGGTTTAAAATCAAGAAAGGTGTGCATCAGGGTTGTATCCTTCCACCATGCTTACTCAATCTGTATGCTGAGCAAATAATCCAAGAAGCTGGACTATATGAAGAAGAATATGGCATCAGGATTGGAAGAAGACTCATTAACAACCTGTGATATGCAGATGGCACAATTTGCCTTATTGAAAGTGAAGAGGACTTGAAGTACTTACTGATGAAGATCAAAGGCCACAGCCTTCAGCATGGATTACACCTCAACATAAAGAAAACAAAAATCCTCACAACTGGACCAATAAGCAATATCATGATAAATGGAGAAAAGATTGACATTGTCAAGGATTTCATTTTACCTGGATCCACAATCAACGCCCATGGAAATAGCAGTCAGGAAATCAAACAACTGGGCAAGTCTGCTGCAAAAGACCTCTTTAAAGTGTTAAAAAGCAAAGATGTCACTTTCAGGACTAAGATGTACCTGACCCAAGCCATGATATTTTCAATCACCTCATATGCATGTGAAAGTTGGACTTATGAATAAGAAAGACAGGAGAAGAATTGATGCCTTTGAATTACGGTGTTGGTGAAGAATATTGAATATACCACAGACTGCCAAAAGAACAAACGAGTCTGTCTTGGAAGAAATAGCCAGAGTTCTCCTTGGAAATGAAGATGGAGAGACTTTGTCTCATATACTTTGGACGTATTATCAGGGGGGCCCAGTCTCTGGATAAGGAAATCATGCTTGGTAAAGTAAAGGGTCAGTGAAAAAGAGGAAGACCTCCAACGAGATGGACTGACACAGTGGCTGCAACAATGGGCTCCAACATAGCAATGATTGTGAGGATGGTGCAGTACCGGTCAATGTTTCATTCTGTTGTTCATGGGGTCACTATGAGTCAGAACTCACCTAAGAACAACAACAACATATCTCAAAAGAGGTTGACTTAAGATGCACCCTACGCTAATACTGTCTCTTTAGCGTAACAAAGAACATTCGTTCTCAAATGGTATTGTAACCCCTATAGGGGTTAGGATTTACAACACACTTTTTTCGAGGACACAGTTCAATCCATAGCAGAGTCCTATGATAGTGTTAGTACTCTGTTCACTGCCCTTCTTAATCTAGATGATTATTTTACACCTCCTCTTAAATCTCCAGCACCTACTCGCCCACTGTGATGGTTAATTTTATGTGTCAACTTGACTAGGCTATGGTGCCCAGTTATTTGGTAAACCACTAGCTTAGTTCCTGTTATGAAGTAGTTACAAGTGATTAGTCAGTTGGCTTTAAGTAAAGCAGATTACCTTCCATAATGTGGGTGGGCCTCAACCAATCAGTTGACGCCTTAAGAGCTGAAAGGGAGTTTCCTTAGGGTCTATTCGCTTCTAGACTATAAATAGACATTTTGTCAGAACTCTCTCACTTGTCACTCTTCCCATCACCTGGCCTACGGATTTTGGGACACAAGCCTGCAGGAATTTCCATTCTGTCACCTGACCTACAGATTTTGGACTTGCCAGCCCCCTACAGTCATGTGAGCCAATTCCTTAAAATAAATTTCTCTCTCTACATATGTATATATGTATGTATGTACATGTCTTACTGGTTCTGTTTCTCTAGAGAAACCCTGGCTAAGACATTCACCCCCCTTTCCAGGTGATTACTTTGCCTCGTGTTTGACTGAGGAGATAAAAGCAATCAGAAGAGATTCTCATGAGCTTTAGTGCCCACATGGTCCTTCCATACCATCCCTGCCTCTGTGCCCTTGTGTTTGCCTCTCTCCTGTTACTGTTGGTGAACTTTCCATGCCCTGGCTAAGGCCAGCCTCTTCACCTGCATGATCAATCCTATGTCCTATGTCCTCCTGGCTGCTCAGGGACATTGCTCCAGTGTCTCCCTTCCCTCTTG
This sequence comes from Trichechus manatus latirostris, assembly GCF_000243295.1. Lineage (NCBI taxonomy): Eukaryota > Metazoa > Chordata > Mammalia > Sirenia > Trichechidae > Trichechus > Trichechus manatus. The sequence continues at coordinate 3,019,338 of NW_004443962.1, read as the reverse complement.
TACCATGCGTCTTCCCCTCTCTATTGAGCCTTTCCTGGCAGCATTATAGCTGTCATTTCTTCCCTCTAAAGCCATTCTCTCTTGGCCCACCTCCTGCTCCAAAAGAGTGGTCCCATTCTCTCCTTTTCTTTACAGTCAAACTCTTAAAATAGCTGTCAGTGCTTGGTGTCTCTAAGTCCTCTCCTCCCATTCTTCCTTGAATCCCACTCCTGTCACCACTGAACCCATTCTTGTCAAGATCACCAATTATCTTAGGTACCTAGTGCTACTGTAACACAAATACCACAAGTGTGTGGTTTTAAAGGACAGAAATTTATTTTCTCACAGTTTAGGAGACTTGAAGTCCAAATTCAGAGTGCTGGCTCTAGGGGAAGGCTCTCTGTCTTCTCTGGATGAAGAGCCCTTTCAGCCTCTGTTCCTTGGTTCCTTGGCCATCTCCATGAGGCATGTATCTTCCCTTCCACTTGTGCTTGCTTTCTTCTGTGCCTAATCTGCTCTTCATATCTCAAAAGTGATTGGGTTAAGATATAACCTACACTGATAGGGCCTCATTAACATAACAAAGAAAACCCTATTCCCAAATGGATTACATCCACAGGTATAGAGGTTAGGATTGCAACACATATTTTGGGGGGACACCATTCAATCCATAACATCAATGCCCTCATTTTGTAAATCCAGTGGACATTTCTTGGCCCTCATCTTGCCTGACCCATCAGAAGAATTTAACACTGCTGGTCCCTTTGTTCATTCAGCTTCTAGGACACCACCCTTATCTGGTTTTCCATCTCCTCCTGGCTGCTCCATCTCAGTTTCTTTTGCTAGCTTCTCTTCATCTTCCCGACAAAAGAAGTATAAAGAAGTACATCAAGTCTCAGTCCTTGGAACTAACTCCTCTATCCATCATCACTCATCCAGTCTCGTGGCTTTAAGTATGATTTATACGCCGACTCCCAGATTTATATCTCCAGCCTGGATCTCTTCTCTGAGCCCACTGCCTATTAGACATCTCTGCTCAGACAGCTAATATACGTCTCTTCCAGAACTGGGCTCCCGCTCAGCCCACACCTGCCCCCTCCCCTGCCCACACACCAACCCACTCTCGCCCACAGTTTTCTGCTGCTCAGCTAATGGCAACTCCAAAAAACCTTTGTGCCCTGTTTCACTCCTCTCTTAGCCTCACACCTCACATCTATTGAATCATCAAATCCTGTGAGCTCTACCTTCAAAATCTGATACTTCCCATCACATTTACTGCTATCACCTTGGTCCAATTCCACCATTATTTCTTGTTTGGAGTATTACAAAAGACTCCTGCTTCTCCTTGTTCCCACCTTTCCCCAACTACCCCTGCCTTCAGTCAATTCTTGCACAGCATTCAGAGTTATCCTTTCAAAAAAGTAGGTTAGATCATGTGTCTTCCTCCCCATCTCACACTGTCAGCCATATTTATCCCAAAAGCCTGTAGGTGCTCTGTCCTGCAGTTACTACTGTACTGTCATTACTATCATCCTTGCTCACTTTCTCCTGCCTCAGGGCCTTTGCACTTGCTGATTCTTCTGCTTGGAACTCTTTCCCCAGATCTTTTCTGAAATATCAGAAAGACCTTCCCTGACCATTCTATTTAAAATTGCAGCCCACCCCACCCCACATGCCCATCCCCCATCCCTGCCCTATTGGTCTCCATTGTACTTCTCATTCTTAAATTCAGTTGGAGGATGGTCTGCCCTGGGTCCAGGAAATAAGGAGTTGCATTTTTTGTAGAGATAAAATAATCATAAAAATAATAATAAAATCAGCTAAAAGTTGGTCTGCTCTTTATTAGCACTAAAACCAAAAAATTTGTTGCCATTGAGTCAATTTTGACTCTGGCAATTCTAAATGTCAGTTATACAATACGCCTCCCTGCCAGGGTGGATGCTCCCTCCACTGTTCTAACACACTGTAATACGTACTCTGTATCTGACTTACTTTACTTGTTGTCCAAATGAATGCAAGCTCCTTGAGCGCAGGGATGTTTTGTCTGCATTGTTCACTGCTGGATCCCTAAGGTCTGGCACTGGCCATTGCTCAGAAAGTGTTAGTGGAATGAATGAATGAAGTAGAGTGTGCTCTCGGAGCTATGGCTGGGGGTTATCAGAAGGTTTGCTGGATGAACAGATGACTAGGTTGCACATAAAGAGGAGGAAGGTACTCTAGGCAGAGGGAACAGTGTGTACAGAAGCCTGGAACAACTTCACTCTTAGGGTCACCAGCCAAGGATCAAAATCAGATTCCTGAGTATCGTTCACCAGACATTTTACCTTCCTATGCATGTGAAAGCTGGACAATGAATAAGGACGATCGGAGAATTGACGCCTTTGAGTTATGGTGTTGGCAAAGAATATTGAATATATCATAGACTGCCAAAAGAATGAACAGATCTGTCTTGGAAGAAGTACAGCCAGAATACTTCTTAGATGCAAGGATAGTGAGACTACATGGACATGTTATCAGGAGGGACCAGTCCCTGGAGAAGGACATCCTGCTTTGTAAGGTAGAGGGTCAGCGAAAAAGAGAAAGACCCTCCACAAGATGAATTGACCAAGTGGCTGCAACAATGGGCTCTAGCATAACAATGATTTCGAGGGTGGTGCAGGATGGGGCAGTGTTTTATTCTGTTGTACGTAGAGTCACTATGAGTTGGAACTGACTGGACAGCACCTAACAACAACAACAATGTTAATGTTAGAGCCCTGGTGGTGTAGTGGTTAAGAGCTCAGCTGCTAAGCAAAATGTCGGCAGTTGGAATCCACCAGCCTCTCCTTGGAAACCCTTATGGAGCCGTTCTACTCTGTCCTATAGAGTCGCTACTGGACGGCAATGGGGTTTTAATGTTTATGTTTAGTAAACACACATTTTTCTTTATTGCTAATCAGTCAAGGGTTCCTGCTGAGGCCGTGTAGAGAGCCAGCTGTCACTTTTGATCAGACTAGCTCTTCCCCTGATGAAGGACTCCACCAGGCCTGGGGTGGTAAGCACATCGTGATAGTTAACTTGGCTGGGCCATGATTCTCAATGTTTATATGTGATCACCCCTGTGATGGGATCTGCTGTGAGTAGCCCATCACTTGAAAGGGAGTTTCCTTGGGTATGTAGCCTGCATCAAAATATAAGTGGGCATTCTGGCCTTTGCCCTTTCTGGATCCTGCAGCTGCCTCTTGTTCATCTGACCGGTGGTTATTGGGACTTGAGCTAGCTTTGGGTTCGCCAGCCCCTGCAGCTATATGAGTCCGGAGAAGCCTTGCAGTTTTGCTTGCCAATCTTGGGATTTGCTGACCTTTACAGCCTGTGAGCAAGAGCCCTGCTCTCTGACCTGTTGATCTTGGGTTCGCCAGCCCCTTTGGCTATGTGACAATGGTGATTATATACAATACAAAATATATGTAATATACTTTTTTTTTGTTTTGGTAAAGGTGATGCTCCAGTTAACTTTGTTCTTTAAAGTTCCAGAGACCCGATATCACTGATGATTATTCAAACATTACAGTTAATATGCTCAACTGCTAACCAAAAGTTTGGAGGTTCGAGCCCACCCAGAGTCACCTTGGAAGAAAGGCCTGGTGAGCTACATCTGAAAAATCAGCCATTAAACACCCTATGGAGCACAGTTCTACTCTGACACACATGGGGTCACCATGAGCTGGAGTTGACTAGATGGTAACTGATGCTTTTTTTAAAAAAAATTAATGTAGAGTGCCAACTAAAGTGTCAAATATGTTACAGCTTCCAAAAAGTGTGATCAGACTGAAGATCATCTTTTTCTTTTTTTTTTTTTTTTTAAATAAAATGGTGTTAACCTAAACACTGCTTTTATATACATGACAGATCTTGATGTGGAGACCAGCTCCACTGCTAGGGTCCTGACTCATCCATAATCAGCAGCTGGACCCTCCCCAACTGGACTGAAATCTTACAGGCTGCGGAAATCAGTCTAATGAAATAAAATTTGTAGCTAGTTTAAAACCAGTTCGGTTAATACTTAAATATTGAGTGAAGATAGGAGGTTGAACACATTAATTTTGAAAGTTTCAGAGGGTTGAAAAACGGTAAAACCTTAATTGACTTAAAATTGACCGTTTTATTATATGCAATGCATTTGAGTATTAAATATATGTTAATTTTTCATTTAGCAGGTTTCTTTCTAGACTTTTAAAACCACCACCAATAACTATTTACATATTCTCTCCTTCCCCAAAGCATTTCGCCAGGTACACACAAATATTATTCATTTTGAGGTTGTATTGCTCCAGATTAAATAGGTTCTCTTTCCAAGAGCAGCCTATACGTTCTGTTCCAACCAGAGCAAAATTTCTGGCCCGTGGATAATTCCACTGCCTCTGGATGACTGAGCAGGGCTGGGAATCTCATTATGGAAGTCTCTCACCTGCTTCCCAAGCCAGCCCACCAGAGGGGCCAGGATTGCATCATCCATCCTGGGCCTCAGCCCACCTTGCTTGAGACCTGTTGTTACTGTCGTTAGGTGCCGTGGAGTCAGTTCCGACTCATAACGACCCTGTGTTCTACAGAATGAAACACTGCCTGGTCCTGCGCCATGCTCATTGAGCCCATTGTTGCAGCCACTGTGTCAGTGCATCTCGTTGAGGGTCTTCCTCTTTTTCCGCTGACCCTCTACTTTACCAAGCATGATGTCCTTCTCCAGGGACTGATCCTCCTGACAACATGTCCAAAGTATGTAAGACGTAGTCTCGTCATTCTTTCTTCCAAGGAGCCTTCTGGTTGTACTTCTTCCAAGACAGATTTGTCCGTTCTTTCGGCAGTCCATGGTATATTCAATATTCTTTGCCAACACCATAATTCAAAGGCGTCAATTCTTCTTCGGTCTTCCTTATTCATTGTCCAGCTTTCACATGCATGTGATGCGATTGAAAATACTATGGCTTGGGTCAGGCCCACCTTAGTCTTCAAGGTGACATCTTTGCTTTTCAATACTTTAAAGAGGTCTTTGGCAACAGATTGTCCCAAAGCAATGCATCTTTTGATTTCTTGACTGCTGCTTCCATGGGTGTTGATTGTGGATTCAAGTAAAATAAAATCCTTGACAACTTCAATTTTTTCTCTGTTTATCATGATGTTGCTTATTGGTTCAGTTGTGAGGATTTTTGTTTTCTTTATGTTGAGGTGTACTCCATACTGAGGGCTGTGGTATTTGATCTTCATCAGTAAGTGTTTCAAGTCCTCTTCATTTTCAGCAAGCAAGGTTGAAAGTGAGATCTGCTTACCAAAAACGTTTTAAGAGCATTCCAACAAGCATCTGCCATTAACTCCCCCATCCCGGATGGGGGAAAATGTGTGTGGCAAATGTTTGCAAGAAAGACGGCAAGCTGGGCTCCTTTGTGCCTCTAGGACAGCACTCCTTCGTGGTAGACAGACTGGGTGGGATCCATCGGGCCCGGGAGAACTGGGAGAAGGTTAGCTCTTAAGAGCAAACTGCCCTTATCTGAGAGAGGAGCAAATGAAGAGTCTTAGTATCTTAGTGCTGCTGTAACAAAAATTTATTTTCTCACAGTTTAAGAGGCTGGAAATCTGAATTCAGGGTGTCTGCTCTAGGGGAAGGCTTTCTCTCTCTGTCAGCTCTGGGGGAAAGGTCCTTGTCTCTTTTCAGCTTCTGCTCCTTGATTTCTTGGTGATCTTCATGTGGTCTGGCATCCTCCCGTCTGAGCTTCCTCCCCTGAGCATAACCTCCTCTTTTTATATCTCAAAGATGATTGACTTAAAACAAACCCTACACTGATATGGTCTCATTAACAACAAAGAAAGTCCTGTTGCCAAATGGGATTACATCCACAGGTATAGGGGTTTATGATTTACATATTTTTGGGGACACAATTCAATCCATAACATGGAGTCACTGTATAATGGTGGAGTCTAGGGCTGGGAGTATGACCCTCCCTCATCTATGCCCCACATGTGCTCACACACAAGTGCAGACGCCTCAACATCTTTTGGCAGTTTAAAAAAAAAAACCTTCTATTTTAGTATCAACCAGGAATATCATTAGAGCCCTGGTGGCACAGCGGTTAAGAGCTCAGATGCTAACTGAGATGTCAGCAGTTTAAATCCTTGAGCTGCTCTTTGGAAACCCTATGGGGCAGGTCTACTACTCAACCTAGAGGGTCTCTGTGAGTCAGAATCAACTCTACGGCAACGGGTTTGGTTTTTGTTTGTTTTTGTTTCGAAATATAGTTTCCTGGGTGGCATAAACAGTTTATGCTCAACTACTAACCGATGGTACTGAAGGAAGAAGTCCAAGCCTGCACGGAAGGCAATGGCGAAAAACAAGGCTTCAGGAATTGATGGAATATCAGTTGAGATGTTTGAACAAATGGATGCAGCCCTAGAAGTGCTCACTCATCTTCCAAGAAATTTGGAAGTCATCTACCTGGCCAAATGACTGGAAGAGACTCATATTTATGCCTATTCCCAAGAAAGGTGATCCCACCAAATGCAGAAATTATCGAACA
>NW_004443962.1:3003895-3011716 GCF_000243295.1 Trichechus manatus latirostris | reverse complement strand
ATGGCGAGACTACATCTCACATACTTTGGACACGTTATCAGGAGGGACCAGTCCCTGGAGAAGGACATCATGCTTGGTAAAATAGAGGGTCATCGAAAAAGAGGAAGACCCTCAATGAGATGCACTGACGCAGTGGATGCTACCACAATGGGCTCAAGGATTGTGAGGATGGCGCAGGACCTGGCAGTGTTTCGTTCTGTTGTGCATAGGGTTGCTATGAGTCAGATTTGACTTGATAGCCCCTAACAACAACAACAATGACTAACCCAAAGGTTGACAGTTCAAACCCACCCAGCAGCACCACTGAAGAAAGGCCTGGCAATCTGCTTCTGTAAAGACTACAACCAAGAAAGCCCTATGGAGCAGTTCTAGTCTGTAACACATGGAGTCACCATGAGTTGGAATCAACTCAACAGCAACAGGTATACACAGCAAAATCCACTCTCATTCCAGTTTCTAGACATAATGATCAGTGACATTGGTTACTTTCTTCACATTGTGTCAACCTTCTCGTTATTTTTGTTCCAGTTGTTTCACCCCAGTGCATTCTTTCTTTTTATAATTAAAAAAAAAAGTTCATAATTTATGATCATCATAGACAAAATAGGAACAATGCAAATAAAAGGAAAATATTAAAAAAATGAATACATGAAAGTTAAAAAAAATACATATTCAAGAAGGTAGTTCATCCAGATTAATTATTAAGCAAGTTTACCAGAAATCACTCCAGCAAGAGAAAGATGGTGTGCTTTGGAAATGCCAATCTATTGCTTCTTCCCTTTTCTCTTTAGGGGTCCTGGTGGCACAATGGTTAAAGCGATCAATTGCTAATCGAAAGGTCGGCGGTTCGAAACCACCAGTGGCTCTGTGGGAGAAAGACGTGCCAGTCTCCTTCCATACAGATTTACTGCCTGGGAAACCCTATGGGGTTGCTATGAGACGGAATCGACTCGACGGCAGTGGGGTTTTGGATATAATAGCTGGGATGCCATGGCTGGCAGGGCTCCCTTTGCCCACTTGGCAGGGGCATTACTTGTGTCTGGCGCCCGGGATGAACGGCACAAGGGAGCAGGGGGCACTTACTCAACTGGAGGTTGGCCACTGTCCTATATTCTCTCTTGTTGCTCCCAGGGGATAGTCCTGATTAGGTTGTAGGCTGGGATCTGGGGAAAGCTTTTCTGATCCCCAGCTTGAATTGTTGTCTGCTCCACTCACAACAAATTGCCTTCCTCATTGCCTACCTCAAGAGAGGAGGAACAAGCAGCCTTCTGTTGTGATGGTGAACGGGATGCATAGCTGTTCTCAGCTGCCTTTGGGTTTGTGCTTGCCACCTGTCCTGCCCAAGCAGCTCGTCTGATGTTATCACAGTACTGTATGTGGGCACCAGTGGAGACAGCCGTTTCACAAAGCCCAGGATGGCACTGAGGACTGGGAGTGTTGAACTCTTAGGTCCTTTGGGAAGCTCCCCTGGGAGGTGGCGATCTTATTCTAGGGGTGAATGTTCTTTCACCCATGTCCTGAGGCTGCTGGCCGGATCCCCCTCAAGCCTCTTCATAAACTAAATACCTCCTCTGTGAGAAATGACACATGGCCATGGTTCAGTCTGGTATTGCCTTCCCAGCTACCCAGAAAACCCGCCTAAATTCAGATGACTCCCTGATTTCCCACAAAAACAGCCCAGATCTGGTTTGTATTATATGAGGCATTGGTGGTTCCATGGTAGAATTCTCGCCTTCCCCGCGAAAGACCTGGGTCAGTTCCTGGCGGATGAACCTCATGTGCAGCACCACCCAGCTGTCAGCGGAGGCTTGCCTGTTGCTGGGATGCTGACCAGGTTTTAGCTAAGCTTCCAGACTAAGACAGACTAGGAATAAAGGCCTGGCGATCTGCTTCTGAAAATTAGTAAATGAAAGCCCTATGGGTCACAATGATCCGGTCCGCAATTGATCATGGGGATGGTGCAGGACCCGACAGTGTTTCTTCAGCTGAGCATGGGGCATTCCCCAAAGGCTCAGGATTGGCTGGGACTGCCTGCCCAGGCTGGCCACAGGCTCTGAAGTTCCTCTTAAGAGGAGTTTAGACGGACTCAGGTAGCGGCGTGGGAATGCGGAGCAGGCTTCTCTCAGGGAAGAACGTCCACCAGCACTTGCCTGCTGTGTTCTGTTGGCCCGCTGCAGACCTCACTTCAGAGACACTCTCCAAGGCCGCTGCCTTTGGATGCAGCGGGATCCAGCTATCATGACACCGTAATTGTGATTTATGCAGCACCCCCTAGACAGAGGAGGTCACATACAGTACCGCTCATCTCCATTTTACCCAACAAGAGAATATGTTTGAGGTCACACATATGTCTTTTATGTCAAAAGCCAACTTTGACCCTGGGATGCCCCCTGGCCAAGACTGTTCAGCCAATAGTGGGGCAGGAGAATGAGGTAAGGGTCTGACGTTAGCTTGTGCCAGAGTCCCGACCTTCTAACCGTGTTCCCTCATGGTGTCTTAAGTTCCATTGCACTCAGACCGCTAGAACTTCTCCGCCAGGAAAGGGAGGTGCCCAGGCGGTAGGGACATCGCCCCCGGCAGGTCCAGAGGGGCCAGGGAGCCCGGTGAACCCCCGGCTGTTTGCATTTCTTTGGCAGGCGGAAGCCAGGCCGGCGGGGCTGAAGGCGGAGGGTGCTGCGCGCCCGGAGCGCGGGCTTTGTGCCGGGCCGGGGAGGGGAGAGAAAGGGAGGACGCAGAGAGGGAAAGGGAGGACAGGGAGGGCCGGGCCCGGGGCGGAAAGCGGGCGGTGGCCGCCGGAGCCGCCGGCGGGGGCGGGGCCGCTGGTGTGGCCGAGGAGCCCGTAATGAACTGGCGCCTGGGCCCTCTTTGTTCCCGGGAAAGCATTTAAAAAGCCCCTTCCTCAGTCGTCGTGCGGAGCGAGCGGGGACAATGGCCGGAGTCGTCGTCCGCAGAGCGGAACGCCCCCTTTCAGAGAGGCCTTTCCAGCCGCGGGGCGCGGGCTTGGAGGCTCCGGACTCAGCGAGGGCCGGCCCTGCACGGGGGCGCTCGCTGCCCTCAGGGACCAAGAGGCCAACAATAAACCAACAGCAAGGATTTTAAAAAATCTAGCCCTTGCAGGGAAGGCACACATCGCTCGGGCCGTGGGGGTCCTCGGGAGATAGGCCCCGGCCGTTTCCCACACCTCCACCTGGAACGGACGGGAGGGAGGCGCGCACGCCCCTGGGGGACCACCGCCGCGTGTTCCTGAATGCCACTCGGGCACATTCCTGGTCTTTGCAATTATTAGGAAATGAGAGGATCTTTTTTGCTTCCATTCTTTCCCTTCCCCCCTCCCTTCGTTTTTCTTCCAGGCATGGAATTATCTACTTTAGCAGTTCAAAAGACATTCCATTCCCATGACAAAAACAGAAACGGTGATGTTGGCATACCATAGCTCCCTTTCCTACTGAGAGACTCAGGCAATAAATCATAATGAATGAAAATTTAAAATAGCTTTTTTTTTTTTTTTTAGCATTTAATGGTGTACTTTGCTTATTTCCTGAGGGCCACTAACAGCTGTGTTTCTTCACGTTCCCCCACAAGGACTGCTCTCAGATACTGAGCTGACAATGGTGGATTTTACTCCTTTGAGAATATATTCCTAAAGAAAATGGATGGAGGAGATTCGTTTTAATTCCCTCTCAGTTCTAAAATTCCTTAAGTCTATCACTGAGCAGCGGTTAAAGCGATCGATTGACTGCTAACTGAAACGTCGGCGGTTCGAAACCTCCAGCCGCTCCACGGAAGACGCGGCAGGGCAGTCTGCTTCCGTAGAGATTTACAGCCTTGGAAACACTGTGGGGTTGCTGTGAGTTGGAATGGACTTGTCGGCAATGGGTTTGGTTTTTGTTTTTATTACTGAACAAAAGCTGAAGGAAAATCAATACAGAGAGTGGAAAAAAACTAACACCATGGCAAATTATCTGTCTGTCCGACCCTCTGTCCCTCCGTCGGTCCATCCAGCTAGTCAATTCTTACTCTCCTGCCCTCGTTTGGCAATGACATAGACACATACACACACTGGCTCACCCAGGGCAGACTCACGCCAGTGCATGGCAGAGTATCTGGAAATGACTGATGAAAAACACTCTGAGTAATGTGTTCTCCACAGGAGACACTGAACTAGACAAGAATGAAAGATCCAAGACAACAGAATATTCTAAAGTTTGGAACAAAAACCCTCCCACCCTTTCATCTCTAAGTGGGCTGCAATTGACACCCGGGCTGAAAGATAGAACTGATTCTCACTAAGTAATTGTTTTGAGTCAGGGTCATTTTCAGGCTCTCAAAATATGACTCAGTATGCCACACTACACAGGTATTTTTCACAGCTTACTAGGCCTGATGCATCTGAGAGTAGTTAAAGCCGCCCAGAGAAGAGTGCAGGGGAATGGTGACTGGGGGAGTTTCAGCAGGAAGCGTGGGCAGAAGGGACAATGGGCCAATTACCAGCGAAAGCCTGCGGTCTCCCTTAGAGAGGTTAAGGGGAAGAGCACATTGCCTTTGAACTAACCGTGTCATCAGTCCTGGGGCTTAATCAAGTTATCATATCACCCCGGTGTCTCCGGGCCTCCAGCCTTCGATTTGAATGAGGACAAAAATTTGCAGACAAATTTCTAGCAGCAGGAAGTTGGTGCTCTCCTGCAAGGCTGGATGAAAAGCACCTGTAACCTTGTCGGCCTCTGTCCCGCTCCTGCTGGGAACCTCTTCAGAAGGCAGCCTGCTAGCCTCAGAGCCTGCCAGCCACTGGGAGCAGGGACTGGGGAGGATGCAATTCTGTGTTTCAAGAGAATGGTCTGGAGCAAGCTTGGTTGTGGCTAGGCCTCCCCAGTTGGCTGTACCAGAAAGATGTTTACCTGTGTTTTATTAACCATGCAAAGGCATTCGACTAGCTGGATCATGACAAACTATGGATAACGTTTCGAAGAATGGGAATTCCAGAGCATTTAATTGTGCTCATGAGAAACCTGTGCATAGATCAAGAAGCAGTCGTTTGAACAGAACAAGGGGATACTGCATGGTTTAAAATGAGGAAAAGTGTGAGTCAGGGTTGTATCCTTTCACCATACTTACTCATTCTGTATGCTGAGCAAATAAGCTAAGAAGCTGAACTATATGAAGAAGAATATGGCATCAGGATTGGAGGAAGACTCATTAACAACCTGTGATATGCAGATAACACAACCTTGCTTGTTGAAATCAAAGAGGACTTGAAGCATTTACTGATGAAGATCAAAGACTACAGCCTTCAGAATGGATTACACCTCAACATAAAGAAAACAAAAATCCTCACAACTAAACCAGTAAGCAACATCATGATAAACGGAGAAAAGATTGAAGTTGTCAAGGATTTTATTTTACTTGAATCCACAATCAATGCCCACAGAAGCAGAAGTCAAGAAATCAGACAACGTATTGTGTTGGGCAAATTTGTTGCCAAAACCCTTCAAAGTGTTAAAAAGCAAAGATGTCACTTTGAGGACTAAGGTGCACCTGACCCAAGCCATGGTATTTTCAGTTGCCTCATATGTATGTGAAAGTTGGACAATGAGTAAGGAAGATCGAAGAATTGATGCCTTTGAATTATGGTTTTGGGAAGAATATTGAATATACCATTTACTGCCAGAAGAATGAAAAAATCTGTCTTGGAAGAAGTACTGCCAGGATGCTCCTTAGAAGCAAAGATGGGGAGACTTGGTCTCACGTACTTTGGACATGTCATCAGGAGAGACCAGTCCCTGGAGAAAGACATCATGCTTGGGAAAGTAGAGGGTCGGAGAAAAAGAGGAAGACCCTTCATGAGATGAATTGACACAGTGGCTGCAACAATGGGCTTAAGCATAGCAACAATTGTGAGGATGACGAAGGACCGGGCAGTGTTTCGTTCTGTTGTACATAGGGTCGTTATAAGCTGGAACCGACTCGACGGCATCTAACAATAACAATGTTTAGGTCTATGGTACATCTAGAGTTCGTTTTTGTATATGATGTGAGGTAAGGTTTAAGATACAATTTTTTTAAATACGAATAGCCAATACCATTTTTTGAATGATCTTGGCACCTTTGTAAAAATTCAATTAACTATATAAGTGCAGATCTATTCCTGGACTCTCTATCCTGGTCCATTGATCTTGTTAACTCTTGATTCTGACTCATAGTGACCCTATAGGACAGAGTAGAATTGCCCCATAGAGTTTCCAAGGCTATAAATCTTTATGGAAGCAGACTGCCACATCTTTCTCCTGCAGAGCAGTTGTGAGTTCAAACCACTGACCTTTCAGTTAGCAGCCAAGTGCTTAACCACTGAGCCACCAGGACTCTCCATTGATCTATATATTTATAATTATGCCAATACCACAAAGGCTTGATTACTGTGGTTTTATAATAAGTCCTGAAATCTGGTAATGCAAGTCTTTCAAACTTGTTTATCTTTTAAAAATTATTTTGGCTATTTTTGATTCTTTTCAATATAATTTTAGAATCAGCTTATCAATTTTTCTAAAACATCCTGGTAGGATTTTGACTGGGATTGCATTAACAGTTTGGAGAAAATTAACATTTTAACAATATTGAGTCCTCAAATTCATGAACATGGTATATCTCTCCATTTATTTAGGTTTTCTTTAATTTCCCTTAGTAATGTTTTGTAGTTTCTAGTGTACTGGTCTGGCACATCTTTCTTTAAATTCATTCCTAAGTATTTTTTTAAGCCATTGTAAATGGTGGTTTTTTTGTTTTGTTTTAGGTTTTATTTACCAGTTGTTCATTATTTGTGTATAGCTATAGAATTGATTTTTTATATTAAACTTTTATTTTGAAATAATTATAGATTCACAGAAAGTTGCAAAAGTCGTAGAGAGGACCCATGTTCCCTTCATCCAGTTCCCCCCAATGATTACATCTTACATGGTTACAGTACAAAATTATAAATGGGAATTTGACATTGGTACAATGTGTGTGGTCATTCTATGTCATTTGATCATATGTGCAGATTCATGTAACCACTACCACAGTCAAGATACAGAACTGTTTCATCACCACAAAGATCTCCCTCTTGCTACTTCTTTGAGTTACACCCACTACTCCATCCCACATTCCTAACCCCTAGCAACCTATACAGTTGCTATGAGTTGGAATTGACTTGATGGTAGTGAGTTTGGTTTTTTTTTTTTTAATAACTTTCCCATTTCAAGAATGTTATGTAAGTGGAATTGTACAGTATGTGACCTTTTGAGATTGACTTTTTTTTCCCACTTAGAATAATGTCCTTGAGATCCATCCAGGCTGTTTGATGCATATATCAAAGTTTATTTCTTTTTATTGCTGAGTAATATTCCAAAGTACAGATGTAATACAGTTTACTTAGTCACTAATCTGTTGAGGGATATTTTGGTTGTTTCCAGTTTTTGACTATTACAAATAAAGCTGCTATGAACAATTGTGTATAGATTTTTGTGTGGATGTAAGTTTTCATTTCTTTGGGATAAAGGTCCAGGAGGGCAATTGCTTGGTGGTATGGTAAATGTATATTTAGTTTCTGAAGAAACTGCCAAGCTGTTTTCCAGAGTGGCTGTACCATTTTAGCATTTTACATTTCCACCATCAATGTGTGAGAGATCTAGGTTTTTCCCATCCTTGCCAGCATTTTAGCATTGCGGCTATTTTTTTTTTTTAAGCTGTTTTAATAGATTTGCAATGCTATCTGATTGTGGTCTTAATTTGCATTTTTCTAATATTTACTGTCTTCTCATGTGTTTATTTGCCGTTTGTATATCCTCTTCA
>NW_004443962.1:3001255-3002202 GCF_000243295.1 Trichechus manatus latirostris | reverse complement strand
CTGGAGCTGATGCCCTGAATTTGGACTTTTAGCCTACTAGACTGTGAGAGTATGAATTTCTCTTTGTTAAAGCCATCCACTTGTGGTACTTCTGTTACAGCAGCACCAGATGACTAAGACAAGTACTATGTTGAATAGCAATGGTGAAAGTGGACATCCTTGCTCTGTTCCTGATCTTAGGGGGAAAGCACTTAGTCTTTCACCGTTAAGTATGATATTAACTATAGGGTTTTGGTAGATGTTCTTTATTAAGGTGAGAAAGTTCCCCTCTGTTACCATTTTTCTGAGAGTTTTTATCATGAAATGGTGCTAAATTTTGTCAAATGCTTTTTCCAAATCTAGTGTGACATGATCACACTTTTTTTCCCTTCCTCTATTCTAATTATATGGTGAATTACATTGAATGATTTTTAGATTTAAGCTAATCTTGCATTCCTGGGTTAAACCCACATGGTCATGATATATTATCCTTTTTATACATTGTTATATTCTATTTAGTAAAATTTTGATTTTTGTGTTTATGTTCATGAGGGGTAACTTGTCTGCAGTTTTCTTGTGATCTCTTGTTTTTGTGTCAGTCAATTGACAAGTGTTTTCTCCTCCATTTTTGGATAAAGTTTACATAAGTATCATTTCTTCTTTAAATACTTGGTAGAATACACGGGGGCCTGAAATTTTCTAATGGGAAAGTTTTTACTTAAAAATTCAATTTCTTTCATTATAAGAGGCTATTCAAGCTTTCAGTTTCTTCTTGAGCTGGTTTTGTAATTTGTGTCTTGCACTAGATTTGTCTACTTCGTATAAGTTGTCAATACATTGCAGAAAGTTATTAAAAATAAACTCTATTAACCTTTTGATGTCTGTAGGATCTGTACTAATATTATCTCTTTCATTTTTGGTATTGATAATTTGTGTCTTCTCTCTTTGTTTCTTGATCAGCTTAGCTG
>NW_004443962.1:2999845-3000681 GCF_000243295.1 Trichechus manatus latirostris | reverse complement strand
TTCTTGCAATTGTTGGATACAGTATTTTACAAGTATCAATTAGGTCCAAGTGGTTGAAAGTGTTGTTTATATCTTCTGTGATGGTGCTGATTATATCTGACTAATTATTCTATCCGTTGCTGAGAGTATGGCGCTAAAATCCCCAACTATGATTGTGGGATTATCTGTTTCTCCCTTTAATCCTGTTAATTTTGTATCACACATGTTTTGAAGTTCTGTTATTAGGTACATATACATTTGTTTGTTTGAGTGTTCTGTTTTCCTGTTGAAATGATTCTTTCGTCATTATGGAATGTCCCTCTTTATTTCTAATTCTTTTAGTCTTGAATTCTATTTTATCTAAGATTAAATGGCTCCTCAAACTTTTCCATAGTTAACTGTTTACATGGCATATACTTTTTACCATTCATTTAGTTTCAGCCTACCTTCATCTTTATATTTAAGGTATATAGTTTATAAACAGCATATAGCTGAGTCTTGCTTTTCTTTTTATCCCTTCTGTACAACTTTGCCTTTTCATTGGAATGTTTAGTCCATCGCATCTTAATGTAATTATTAATATGGTTGGATTTGGGCCTACCACTTTATTATTAGTTTTCTGTTTGTCCCTTCTATTCCTCTCCCTGCTCCCTGATTCTTCTTTTCCTGCTTTTTGTTGGATTATTTGGATAAATTGCAGAATTCCATTTTAATTTTTTTTTTTAATTGTACTTTAGGTGAAGGTTTACAGAACAAATAGTTTCTCATTACACAGTCAGTACGCATATTGTTTTATGACATTGGTTAACAAACCCACAACCTGTCAATACTTTCCCTTCTTGACCTTGGAGGACCTT
>NW_004443962.1:2965367-2998853 GCF_000243295.1 Trichechus manatus latirostris | reverse complement strand
GAGAGCACGGTCCCCACAGCCATTTTAATTTAGATATTGACTTTTAGTCACCCGTCTCCATCGAGTTGATTCTGACTCATAGCAACTTTCTTCTCAAAGTAGAACTGCGCCTAGGATTTCTAAAGCTGTAATCTTTACGGAAGCAGACTGCCACGTCTTTCTTCCGTGGAGCAGCTATTGGATTTGAACCGCTGACCTTTTGGTTAGTAGCCTAGTGCTTAACCACTTCACCACCAGGGCACCTTGACTTACAGTTATATTTCTTTAATTATTATTTTTTTCAAGGTTGCTCTAGGGATTACAATCTATGTCCTTAAGTTTTTTACAGTCTACTTACAGTTCATATTTCACACACAATGGAGAACATTTGTAACCATACCCCCTCTATTCTTTATGCCATACTTGTTATATTTATTACATCTACATATGTTATAAACCATACAAGGCAATAATATAGTGTTACTTTAAGTAGTCATAGAAAGAAATTAAGAGTATTCTTAATAAATGCAAAGAATGGAGGAATTTCACCATTAGAAAGGACTTACTGGGCCTGACACCAAGTAGCAAGCCCTACATTTGTGGTTATTAAATAGACTCCTCCCTGGCCCTCTCTGTTCAGTGGATGAATCTTCCTCCCAGTATCCCACACTCTGCTGAGTTACCCGCGATGACAGAGTGCTCACTACTTTATAAAGCAGGGCATTCCACTATCTGACAAATTCTGAGCATTTCAAATATTTCCCTTTCATATATTCAAAACTTCCTTATTTCCACTTCTACTCCTCTGTCCCAGTTCCAACCTTCAGGGCTGCATGGAATGAGCCCAATTCCCTTTCCCCACGATGGTCCTCCAGAAAACTGGCATCAGAGTTCATGTCACTGAACTCTCTCTAGTGTAGAGGAGAAGCAGCTCCAGCTCCTCCAGCCAATCCTTGAAGAGCAGGATTTCTTGTTCTCTCAGGATTCTGATCTCCTTCCCTTGAGCAAGATCCTGGACCTCCACAGCTCTGTTAAGATCAGATGTCCAGAACAGCCCCAACACTTCAGTTAAAGCCTGGGCAGTCTAGAAGCTGCCTGGGCAGTCTAGAAGCTGCCACCAGGCAGTTTCACTCCCACTGGCTCTACTGCAGCCATATTGCAATGAGCTCGCATTAATCTGCTGGTCAGCCAGCACCCTGGGTCCTTTCCATCTTTCCTTATGTATATGCATGCACAAATTTCCCACGGTTAGTCTCAAAGAGCAGCCTTGGACAGTCTGCCGTCAGCAGAGCCTGCTTGCCCTGATACCTCCCCTTGTTCTCAGGGCATTTAGCTTGGACAGAGCTTGGAATTGCATGCCTTGAGCTCCTTAAATCTGTCTGCATGTCTGCTCTGTAGCTTTCAGAAAAATTAATCTGTGTCAAGTGATGGTTTATGTTCAAGTCAGGGTACACACAGCCATTAGTGGGCAAAAATAATATCGTATAGAATCTTCCGGTTTACCAAATACTTTCTACATTGCCTTGTTAGATCTATGGAGCAACCAACAGCCGGAACAATCGACAGTCTTGCCCATTTGACAGATGAGGAAACTAAGGGTGCAGATAGGTTCTGGGCTTCCAGGACGAGAGACAAAGGATAGTCAAAACCAATGGAACACTTTATATATTACAAACCACTCTTCTCAACATCTCAGAGACTTCAAGCTTCCATCTGAACCCATCTCTGAGCCATTGTCTGCGTAGAAAGTTGTTTTCTTAGGCATTTTTGGATGCAGATGATCTAAACTAACCCTTCTACCTCTCCCCACCCCCAGCCCCGAGCAATGTAAAGGAGAAGGAGTCTCTAGGCTGCTTCCCAAGAAATTGCTTCTAGAATCATTTACCCACAGCCCCCAAACAAAAGCTCAGGTATGGAAGCTTGGCGTGCCCCTGACCTTTCACATCCGCAGAGCCAAGCGGCAGGGGAGGAGGGGCTGCTGCACAAAAGGGCTGGAGGAGAGACCCGGCCTGGCGCAGCTACCTGCTGTTCGCCACAATGGGGCCCGAGGCCCGGGCTGCCTCTGGAGGCCAGAGAAAAGGGTGACGATAATGACAGGCTCAGCTACCGCTGCTCTCTTCAGACAGACGAGAAGAGGGAGGTGGCAAAACCTCCCGGATAATAAAGAAGTAACAAATGAGGAATAAAAGCTTATGGAAGACATCTTAACCCAGGGATGAAAAAAATGTCAGCATCTGTGAGGCTTTCGGCACCAGCAGACCCAGGCCCTAATGAAAACCCTCGAAAAGCCATTCACCAGAGGGGAGGCAAAAAGGCTACATTTTTCTATGGGGGGCGTCGAGGGTTCCCTGAGCCTGCCGTTTCGCTTTCGGATGCTGCTGAACCAAGCGCTACCGTTCACCTTCAGCTTTCTTAAGGGGCTGGGGGCAGGGCGAGAATGGAGCGCAGGACGATCTTTATCCCGCAGTCTGTGAGGTGGGTGGGTTTAGGAACAGGCTAGATGTCTGCACAGTGAGGCCGGGAAGAAAAGTCCGCAGAATTAGAGAAAATGCTGTTGAACAAGGGTCTCCTTTGACGGGGGCCTTTCGGAGGGACGGGGCTCCGAGAACAGTAATCCTCTTAGCACGGACTTACGTGTGTGTACAAAACAGGGAAATTGAATCTCAATGTCCTCATCACATTTGCTAAAATACCTAATGAAAACACAAAGATGCTGTATTCTGATGTTCACCTTTGATTTAGGAGACGGAGAGCGGCAGATGTTTGCTTATGAGGCTGATTTAAAAATCCAAACGGGGAAGGTGGGGTGAGGTGGGGGTAGGATGACCCTCCTCTGTCTTTGCAGAGGTGGAGGCTGCAGAACTTTGAGCCTTTGTATCTTCTCTGGGGTTTTTGACCCCCTCCCGCCTCGTGCCTTTGAGGCTCCACGTGTGATTTTATTTCTTGGGTTTGTGCTGTGTGTTCACTCTTGGAATGTCCCTCCAGAGGCCTGAATAAGCGAAATCTCAAACTCTGGCCAATGAATGCAGCTTCCAGAGGAGCGTGGGAAGGTTGTCAGGAAAAGAAACGCACCCCCAACTTTGTGACTGCTTTGTAGTCAGGAAGCACTGTGCCTTCCCGGAGAGCCCCGAGATGGTCCTCACCACACCCACATACCTAAACACACACACACACCACACACACAACACGCACACACACTCCTACACACACAGTACTACACACACACCACACACTGCTACACACACACACATACATCCCCCCACGAACAACATACACACACACAACACACTCCCACACTCGTGTACACTCCTACACACACACATTTACACTCCTACACACATTACACACTACACATCACTACACACATATACAAACATACATTCCCCCACACAAACAACATACACATATACACAAAGCACACATTGCTACACATACACCTACACATTCACACACCTGCAATCCTACACACACATAAGCATATATTCCTACACCCACACAAACACACACACAAACATGCCCACACACACAACACCCCCCTCACCCCGCATACCTGCACATACACAACATATATATACACATACATATACATCCTTCCAATTACAAACACACACACACACTATTTCCCCCCATGCACTTGATACCCGCACACCCCCACACTCTCCCAGTCTGAAGTGGTTTAATCAGCCTTGTAAGCAAACACCTTCCTTACCCAGCTCCTTAACACACAGATTTTTAGACCAAATGTTTCAGTTATGGTTTGGCTTTAAAATGAAACGAGATGGAAGAGAGGATGAGTAGACTATCTGGAGGATTGCCATGCTAAAACAGGAGAGCACACTTTTATTTCTCTTTTGATATGTTCGGGACTATTTGAAATTCAAAACTGTTGTTTGCTGTTGGGATCAAAATGAAGGGAGGCAGAGGGGGCAGCCCTAGAGAGGCTGATTATGGTTCCTGGCCCAGTCTGAGCTGTCCAGCTGAAGGGAAGCACTGGGGTCCTAAACTGCCAGACCGGTAGTGAGCTTACAGGCCCTCAGGGGCATTCAAGCAGAGGCCTGAGAACGCTTTGTCATCTCTGTAAATGGAGGGCATTCCCATGCTGACTGTGCAGTTAATGTCTTTTGTAATTCTAGTATTGATATTATGATTTACAAGTACTAATTATGTGCTGATGAAGATCAAAAACTATAGCCTTCAGCATGGATTACACTGCAACATAAAGAAAACAAAAATTCTCACAACTGGACCAATAAACAACATCTTGATAAATGGAGAAAAGATTGAAGTTGTCAAGGATTTCATTTTACTTGAATCCACAATCAACGCCATGGAAGCAGCAGTCAAGAAATCAAACGACGTATTGCTTTGGGCAAATCTGCTGCAAAAGACCTCCTTAAAGGGAAGATGTTATTTTGAGAACTAAGGTGCGCCTGACCCAAGCCATGGTATTTTCAATCGCCTTATATGCATGTGAAAGCTGGACAATGAATAAGGAAGACGGTCATGGATTGAATTGTGTCCCTCAAAAATATTTGTTAACTTGGCTAGGTCATGATTCCCAGTATTGTGTGATTGTCCACCATTTTGTCATCTGATATGATTTTCCTTTGTGTTGTAAATCCTGTCTCTATGATGGTAATGAGATGGGATTAGCAGCAGTTAGGTAAACTCAATCTACAAGATTACTCTACAATTTAAGCCAATCTCTTTTGAGATATAAAAGAGAGAAGCGAGTAGAGAGACAGGGGGACCTCGTACCACTGAGAAAGCAATGCCGGGAACACAGCGTGTCCTTTGGACTCGAGGTTCCTGTGCTAAGAATCTCCTAAACCTGAGGAAGACTGATGACAAGGACCTTCCTCCAGAGCTGACAGAGACAGAAAGCCTTCCCCTGGAGCTGGCGCCCTGAATTTGGACTTCTAGCCTACTAGACTGTAAGAGAATGAACTGTTTGTTGAAGCCATTCACTTGTGGTATTTCTGTTATAGCAGCCCTCGATGGCTAAGACAAAGGCCAAAGAAGAATTGATGCCCTGAATTATGGGGTTGGCAAAGAATGTTGAATATACCATGGACTGCCAGAAGAACGAACGAATTTGTCTTGGAAGAAAGATAGCCAGAATGCTCCTTAGAAGCAAGAATGGCGAGACCTCATCTTGTGTACTTCCGACATGTTATCAGGAGAGACCAGTCCCTGGAGAAGGACATCATGCTTGGTAAAGAAGAGGGTCAGGGTAAAAGAGCAAGACCCTCAACAAGCTGGATTGACACAGTGGCTGCAACGATGGGCTCAAACATAGCAACGATTATGAGGATGAAGCAAGACCAGGCAGTGTCTTGTTCTGTTATACACAGGGTTGCTATGAGTTGGAACCAGCTAGACGGCACCTAACAACAATTATGTGCTAGTCACTGTTCTAAGAGCTAAAAGGATTTGTTCGTTTAATTTCCACAGCTCTGTGATATAAACTCTATTATTATACCCATTTTGTAGTTACAGAAACAAGCCTAGATAAGTTAGGGGTAGAGTTAGTACTGACAGAGCCAGTGTTCAAACCCATACCCGGTAGTTCACCTCACACTACAATGCCTCTTAAGAGAACCTGATTCTAAGTGATTTTTTTGTTCCCTTCTCTTGGTTGGGAGGAGAGGATTGACTCTGCATTTCTTCTAGTCAATCCCCTACTCCCTAACATCTCCCCCGCTAGTCCTTTCTAGGAATGAGGGGACATCTCTACCGGCCTTCCCTGCTGTGAAGAGTCCCAGACCAACGTGCCAGAACCATTGAGATGGCTGGAAATTGCTTCTTGCCTGCAGCAGAGGGGTATCCAAGCCCTTCCAGTGGCTTATAGAACCCTTCGAGCAGCTACTCTGAGGCAATGGAGTCATTGGAGAGACTCGCAGCCCTCTTGATTTGTGCGTCCCTCTGAGAAGCACACCTTCTCATTCTCCAGGCCCTCTCTACGGAGAAGTCTCCTTTGATAAACGAGCACAGTCTACTTAGACAGAGGTCAGCAAACATCTCTGATCCTTCTATGTCTATCATGCCTAATGTCCCAAGAGGTGGGGGACCATAGTCATAGACCTGGAACCTCGGAGACCATTGGATCTAACCCCCTGTGGTTGTTCTAAAGGTGTGTCTACAAATTCTTTGCTACTACTCCCTTCAAGAAGTGGCACTTAATAACTCTCTCCTTGAGTGTGGACTGCACTTAGTGACTAGCTCACTAGAGAATACAGTACAGCAGAAGGTTTATAAAAATGTTTATGAAGAGACTATGGCTTGCTTATGTACAACCAAATACCTCATGGGATTTGGTTCCTTGGTTTGGAGGTTCAGGGTCATGGTTTGATGGGATGTCTCAGTTAATTGGCCTAATAACTGTTTAGTGCTTCTGGTCTATCTCCTAGTTTATTGCATAGTGCCTGGGGTCTTAAAAGCTTGCAAGGGGCCATCCAAGGCACAACAATTGGTCTCTATTCACCTGGAGCAACAGGGGAAGAAGGAGAGTCAGGAATAGGAGGAGGATATGGAATGTGTGGCTAATTGCCTCCATGAACAATTGCCTCCTTGGTCATGAGATAAGAAGAACTGGATGGTGCCTGGTTACCATTACTGAACATTTTGATCAAAGATTGTATGCAAGAATCCTGATCAAAAAGGGGAAAATGCAGAACAGAATTTCAAGTTCTCATGGACTTTCTGGAGTCATGGGGGCTGGATAAACCCCTGAAACTATTGCCCTGAGATAATCTTTAAACTTTAAAACCGAAAATATCCCCTGAAGTCATCTTAAAACCTATCAGTAGTTTAGCTTAACTAGTAAAAGAGGTTTGCCTTGAGCATTATGCTCTTTTAAGAACTATCTATATGGGATCAGAATGACAACAGCAACTCAAAAGATTAGATAAGAACCTTAGAGGGCAGTGAGTTTATGTTAATGAGAGAGAACAACTCAGAAAAGGAGAGTGAGAATGGCTGCACAACTCGAAGACTAATCATCCCTAAATTGTACATGCAGAAACTGTTGAATTGGTGTATGTTTTGCTGTGTATATTGTCCACAACTGCAACAAAGTAAATAAAAATTAGAAAAGAAAAGAAAAAAAAGATTGTGGCTTCCATCTCGGCTTCTCTCTCTTTCTACACTTCCGTCCCTCTCTTCCTCTCTCAATTTTGAATCACTTGCTCTGGAAAAAGCCAACAGCCATGTTGTAGGGCAGCCTATGAGAGATTCATATAGTGAGAAACTGAGGCCTGCCTATAACCACATGACTGAGCTTGGAAACAGACCTTCTGAAACCCACCAACAGCCACATGAGTGAGCCTGGAAGTGGATCCTCCCCTATTTGAGCCTCAGGATGACCGCTGGCTGACAATTTGACTGCATCCTCAGGAGAGACCTTGAGCCAGAACAGTCCAGCTAAGCCAAACCCAGATCCCAGACCCACAGAAACATGAGATAATAAGTATTTGTTGTTTCAAGCTGCTACTTTTGGGGATAGTTTGTTATGCAGCAAAGAGGTAACTTATACACTCTCTTATTGTACAGTTGGGAGGATTGAGGCTCTGTTGGGAGAAGTGACTTTACCCAAGCTCACAAATGACAAGTCAGTTCTTGAAACGAACTTGAATGTTTTGACTTCTGGTCTAGTGTGCCCTTTCTACTACTTCAAGCTTCCTATCACTCCCATTTCCCACGAACGGTTGAGAAGAATTTAATATGGCAAACCAGGCCTGCTTGTGACGGGTGAGAGCATTGCAGGGGGCTCAGGATGGCATAGGGTTTATGGGGGACCGAGGAGGCATTGGGGGGCTGTTTGAGGGCATAACCATCCCCACATCTTCTCCTCTTCCCAGCGCCCATGCTTTGGCTGATGTGGGAAGTTCAGCCCACGCTTTCGAATTTTGCATTTAATACAAAACTTACCACCCAGAAATGACTGTGTGGAGTAAGTGTAATTTGGCTGTGTATACTTCTTTTATTATGAACTTAAGCAAACTTTATGGGAAAAAAAGGAACCCAATGTTCATGAAACTCAGCTATTTACACTTCCACATCCTCCTTGTTAGCACTCTTTGCCCAGCTGTGATGGACTGTGTAGACCATTTAGTGCTTGGCCTTCCTCACTCAGCAAGTGTCCTTTGTGCCCCAGGCCCCAGAGGGGTGGGGACTTGGAGCCCGCTGGGCCTGGCACTCTCCCAGAGCACCCTCTGCTCACCCAGCCCACTCCCCCGCCTTCTGTTCCTTGTTCCTTGCTGTCAGAAGCCCCAGGTCTCTACACCCTTGGCTCTGTCCCTGGCTCCTATCCACCCAAGCCCTCTCTGCCCGCTGCACTTACTGAAACACAAATGTGTGGCTCTGCCCTGGCGTCTTGCTTCTCTCTCAGCTTCCATTTGGGGGTGGTCCTCTGGCTCCACATACTTCAGAGGCAGGTAAGCAGAGCTTCTGTCACTCCCCCTGATTCCGGAGGCTCCACGTCTCGCCATCTACGTCTACGAGGGACCTGAGATGTCATTTCTAATGACAACTTAATTTCCCTGATGACTGAGGTCTTCCACCCATGTCTCAATCACTGGGGGCAGGAGCGCTTACTAGAATGCAGTTTTCTGGGCCCTTACCCAGTCCTTCTGAATCCAGGGAAGGGGCTTGGGAATCTGCGTTTTAACAAGCTGGCCAGGGAAGGCTGGTCCTCACTAAAATTTGAGAACTATGGTTTCGTTCTACTCCGATATTTATAATTTGGAGCTTTTAAAAACTGCTTGATTGGCCTGATTTTTAGTAAAATTTGGAGAGACTCTCCAAAGTTGGAAACCCTGGTGGCATAGTGGTTAAGAGTTCGACTGCTAACCAAAAGGTCAGCAGTTCGAATCCACCAGGTGCTCCTTGGAGACCCTATGGGGCAGTTCTACTCTGTCCCGTAGGGTCACTATGAGTTGGAATCAATTTGACGGCATCAGATTTGGATTTGATTTTTAGTCCAAAGTAGCCCTGATTCTCCGAACCTAAGCTCTCAGCTAGCCTGGGTCTTCCCTCAATCCCCAGTTTTCTCCTGGCCACCTGCCTTCACCTCTCCCCATTGCCTGTTTTTACCTGTGGCAACAGGAGGTCAGAACAAGGCAGGGTGTTGTATCATGGATGCATTGGTCTCCTGTTAGAAGTCCCAGGAACAGTTTCCTGAGGGAGGAACTGGCAATTATCGGCTAAAATATGGGCTAAGGATATTGTCATGATGTGTCATCTACTGCTGGCCTCTAAGAGAAGGTTCCGTGTGTTTTGTACATTAGGGATAGGATTATGCAGTGGGAAATCCAGCTAGGGCCGTGGGTGGGTGAGCGTTGAGGGACAGGCTTGAGGGTTGGCCTCCTCTCGTGTTGTCCCACTCTATCAGTGGGGACCAAGTCCCCGGGACTTCCAATTCACTGCTTCCCCCCACATAGAGGAAACCATCTCTGTCTTGCCTGGAGTCCACATAGTGTCCCTCACGCCTCTGTGACTGGGGCAGGTCCCTGTCCTGGGCCTGAGTGGCCCCAGCTGTAGGATGAGGGGTTTGGAATAAATGGTCTGGGACGTCCTTTCAAGCTCTGAGGTTCTGTGCTATTTGCTGCAGGCAGGGGTCTTTCAGGGCCACCTAGATCTTGTCACGGATGTGACCTCCTGCATTCCCAGTGGTGGCCTGGACCCTCAGCATCTGTGGCTTGATCCACTCCACTGTAAGTACAGAGCGAAATAAGGCTCCAGACCCCGCGTCCTGTGAAAAGCAACCAGACTGCTGCGCCAGTCCATCCAAGGGGAGAGGGGAGCTGGAGGGGGCTGGGGCTGCAAGCATGTCGCCAGGCATCTGTCTGTTTCCCTTCGCACCACACATGTCCTCCGAGTGAGGCTGGGGTAGCAGGCACAACGGTCACCCTCTGACTTTGTAGCTTTGCTTTGAGGCCTGCCTGCCCCGTCAGAAGGAGTCTCCAACAGCCACAGAACCCAGTAGGGGATATACACAGCGGGAGAAGTAATCGGAATCTAAACAAAGCCACCGCCATCTGACACGAAGGCACAGGCAGGAGTCCTAGCCCCAAGAGCTGCTCTCCCCACGTGACAGACTCAGCTGCAGCCTGCAAATACCACCCTGGGTGTACACTGTGCCTGGGAGGCAACCCACCGCTGTCTGCCCTGCAGCCGCAGGCACAATGGCTTCCACTGTGGACGTTTTGGGTCTTGTGGGATGTCAGTCAAGGAGATGTTACTGATCACAGCCCAAGATGACTTATCCCTGGTGTCCCCCCATGACATGCCAGACGCCCAGGCTCCTTGGTTGCCCTTGGCAAGCCCTCGCCTCTCTTGTCCCTCAAGCAAGGCCCTCAAGGAAGGAAGCCACCTTGGGAATAGGAGCAGAGTCTTGTCATCTGCTTCCCGTTCTGCCCTGAGGCCCACAGTGAGGCCGTGAGTGAGGCAGGCTGAAGGATCCTCAGATTCTAGGCCTTTTGGTCTCCGGCTGGGGCTGTTCCATTAACTTGATACTGACTTTCACAGCTGGGGGCTGATCCCGTAAGTCCTGACTCACACACGTGTCAGCAGTAGACACCAGAACACAGTGGACACAAGAAGCTGCTGTGGCCGGGAGACAAGAACACAGGCCTGATCTGACTCTGAGGGCCAGGATGGGGAGTAGGGCAGGAAGGATTGACCATTTCTCCCAAAAATAAAATGATCCAAAGATGTCAGTATCCACTTAGGAAGAGGGCTTAGGGCTGTGACTGAAAGAAGCCTCTAGTCCTGGCTCTGCCCCTCACTGACTGGGTGGCCCTGGGCAAGTCTGTAACATCTCTGGGCCTCAGTTTCCCTATCTGTAAAATGTCAGGATACACTGATTGAGGGCTGTCCCAGCAATCATGTTCAGTGTTTTATTGCTGTCCTCTGCGTTTCCAGTTTCAAGAAGGCTATGATTGGGGGAGGAGTGGCTGAGGAGACAGGAAGAGGGGTCTTCCTAACAGGTATGAGAGCAGAGTGTGCACAGGAAGGTATTTCCCAGGATCATGGAATTATTTTCTCCATCCCAAACATGAGAACACAGCTGCAGAGAAGCTAAGTGAGTCCACCAGCTGGAGCGTGGCTGAGCCAGGACTCGGACCACACTTTCCACTGCTCCTTTCATAGAACCACGCTCACCCTTCTCTTTCTAACTCCACTTGTTGAAATCTTACCACCCCTCCAAATCCCACCCTGGTGTCATCTCCTCCATATAACCGTCCCTGATGCCCCTGGGCACAGTCAATTGCTCCCCTGACCAGGAACCCCTTAGCACCTGGTCCACTCTTTTCTTGGCCACTTGAACTTCTTAGGTCAGAGATGGCCTGCCTGCCCCAGTGGCCTCGGAGTCACCATTCTCAAGTTTAAGCTGGGCCTAAACTTATTAAGTCTTTCTCTCCAGCTCTGGCACAATGAGTGGCACACAGCAGGTGCTTTGTGAAGGAGGGTAGAATCGAAGTCACTCAAAGGGTCCTTCTGTCCCAACATGCAGATTCTCCACGCCTGCCCCCACTCCTGTGGCTCAGAGGTGAGGCTGTCTGTGTAACCCCCAACCCTAGCCCCTAGAGTAGCCCTGTGATTGAGGCACACGCCCCAGTGTAGACAGGAGACTGAAAGGGAATCCTCTGGAGACCTCCTGAGACCCGTTGCTGCCTCTGTCAATCATGCTTTAAAAGGGCCTCTCCCTGAGGGGCTGTGTCTTAGTCATCTAGTGCTGCTGTAACAGGAATCCCACGAGGATGGCTTTAACAAAGAGAAATTTACTTTCTCACAGTAAAGTAGGCTAAAAGTCCAAATTCAGGACGCCAGTTCCAGGGGAAGGCTTTCTCTGTCAGCCTTGTCATCAATCTTCCCCTGGACTAGGAGCTTCTCTGCACAGGGACCCTGAGTCCAAAGGACCAAAGGATGCACTCTGCTCCCAGCACTGCTTTCTTGGTGGTATGAGGTCCCCCTTTCTGCTTGTTTCCCTTTCCTTTTATCCCTTGTAAGATAAGGGGTGGTGCAGGCCACACCCCAGGGAAACTCCCTTTATACTGGATCAGGGATGTGACCTTAGTAAGGGTGTTGCAATCCCACCCAAATCCTCTTTAACATAAAATTACAATCACAAAATGGAGGACAACCACACAATACTGGGAATCATGGCTCAGCCAAATTGACTGCACACATGTTTTTGGGGATGTAATTCAATCCATGACAGGCTGCTAGGCAAGGCAAGAGAATGGGGGACGTGACACCCTGGGCTGGGCTGTAGAGAGGAGTTTGCTGAGCAAACTGAGGATTCTAACCCTTGGAGCTATAATGACAGTAAGCCTCTCCATCTTTTCATGACCTCCATCTATGGCAACAGAAGATCAGAAGAAGCCAAGATGTCATCTCATGGTCCCTTCTGCTTCCTGTTAGAAGTCCTCTGAGGACAAGGACCGAGTCTGGTTTAAGTTTGCCCTGATTTGTAGCTCTGTGGGAGGCGCGTGGGAGCGACTCAATAAAGACTATTTAGTGTTGAATAGAATCTGTTATTCCTGTTTGCCCCCAGGACCGTGAGTCTTCTGAGTCAGAATCAGCTCGACCACAACTAACAGCAACAACAAGAAGCATCAAGAGGCCCTCAGAGCCAGCCCCTCTTCAGGGGTGGGGCTCTCGGAGAGTCAAAGAAGAGATTTGTTCAGAGTTACAGGGAACCATCTGCCCAAGCTCACTCTGTGGGCTCTACCTTCTCCCTCCACAGTGGGAAATCGCACTGGGGGCCATCTGGGTTAGGGAAGCGGCAGCCCAAAGGCAGTAGAAAGAGCATGGGTTGTGGAGTCCAAAAGACCTGAGTTCACATCCTGGCCCCATATTTTCCCATGCATTGCTTTGACAGTTGCTTCGTCTTTCTGGGCTTTACTTTTCTGATTTACAAAAGGGGGCTAATACCCACCTCATAAGGCTACTGTCATGCTTAAAATGAGATAATGTTTACAGAGTCCTTGAATCCTCCCTAAACCAAAAAAAAAAAAAAAAAAAAAACAAACCCGTTGCTGTCGAGTCGATTCCGACTCATAGCGACCCTATAGGACAGAGTAGAACTGCCCCATATGGTTTCCAAGGAGGGCCTGGTGGATTCAAACTGCCAACCTTTTGGTTAGCAGCTGAGCTCTTAACCACTACACCACCAGGGTTTCCAACACTCACTAAGTGCTCGAAAATGTAGCCCCAGTCACTCCCCTTCCCTCTTGGTGGGGATAAGCCTTGTGTCTCCATAGGGACTAACAAGGCAGGTTCCTTAGATCTGAAGACGTCCACCTGCTGCCCAGTTTGCCCATATGTGAGGTCACCTGGGGCAAAACATTAAAGGGGAATTCAGCTTCTGGGGAGATCAGGGACGGATTACCCGATAAGCAAGGTATGCACGGGTTTACTTGTGCTCACTTATTAATCTGTAGTGTGCAATTTCACTTGTTTTGAAGTGGTGAAAAACAGGTGAAATTGTGCACTACAGATTAGTCAGGAAGCACAAGTAAGCCCGTGCGTACCTTGCCTACTGGTTAATTCACCCTTGGGGAAGATGGACCCTTTCCCTATCAGGGCTGCTGGGTGCTAGAGAGGCCTCAGGAAAGCTTGCCCCGGGCTCTTCTTTGGCAGAATCTGGCTACTTGAGTCCTTACCTGACCAGCCATGTGTCCTGGGGCGAGACCTTCTCTTGTCTGGCTGCAGGAGCCCTCCCTGTGAGTGGGGAGGCTACCACCTGCCTTGTCTGCAGTGCGAGCTGTTGCGAAGATCTGCACAAGTGTTTTATACGCAGAGAGGTGCTGTTCAAACACCTGGGGTCATTGCCATTTTAGTTTGAGCGCTGTTGTTTCCTTAAAGCAGCGTTAAGAAGTAGAAGGGCCTTGTAATATGCTTTGCTTCAAAAAAAAAATGTTTTTTTCAAGCAGCAGAAAAGATAAGGGGGAAGGGTTAAAAGGAAAAAAAGGACTCAAGCCAGCAACTCCAACTCCATTGTCAGCCAACTGGAGGAAAGAAGTGAGTAGCAGAGATTTGTTTTCAAGGGAATTCATCTGAGCCAAGAAGAGCTGCTGCCAACCCAGCTGGGTGGGGCCTGGGGCCAGTGCTTCCTCGGGTGGTCAGCAGCTCTCCGGCCCTTCCAGGTCCCATTTCTCCCACTGTGGGTTAGGCTGGGGCTCTTTTGGTGCTGGGATGGGGGTGCCAGGAGGTCTTCTGAGCCTGGCTCCTCTGGGCTGGGGCTGCTTATTCTACTCCTCTCCGAAAGAGCTGTGAAGGAGGGTGGGAGGAAGGAAAACCAAACCCCTTGCTGGATGCATGATTCTGAGGCTTAACCAGAGACTGTCCCGTGACTGCTCAGCTCTCATCAGGGTTGGAGGGAGGCCAGGGAAGCTGGGAGGAGCCTGGGGAGAGCCTGGGGAGACTGGGGCTGAAGGCTCAGGGAGACTGGGGGGAAGGGTTGGGAGCTGGGGGTGGGAGCATGAGGCTCCCTTCTTTTCTTGCTTTTCCTGCCTGTTGCAGAACCCGCTTAATTTTTCTTGGCTTCAAAAAACCAGTTGCCGTCCAGTTGACTCCTGGTGACCCCATGGATGTCAGAGTAGAACTGTGCTCCATAGGGTTTTCAGTGGCTGATTGTTTGGGAAGTAGGTTGCCAGGCCTTTCTTCCAAGGCACCTCCAGGTGGACTCAACCTCCAACCTTGCGTTTAGCGGCAGAGTACGTTAACCGTTTTCGCCACGCAGGGACTCCTCCCAGACGCTTGCCCTCTCTGACTAGGTTAGGTGGCTTGTTCCCCCGTCGCTTGTTTCCTGCCTTTCTCAGCTTCTTCCAGTCTAAGTTCCACAGCAGTGGTTGGGAGGAAAAGAAAAGCACTCAAGGCCCCGCTTTCCCCTCCCAGCAGCCCATCCAGGCGGGCCATCGTGGACATCGGGCCCGCCCGCACGGGGTTTTCTTATCTTCCTCAGGTCGCAGGGCGCGTGGCGGGCTGGGCAGCGGGCATGCTGACAAGTCAGGCAGTCCTGAAAGCTGTCCAAGGCCCAGTCAGAAAGGGACGAGGAGATGGAACTGGCCAGACCTGTTGCTGGGCAGATGCCACCAGCAGCCACGGAAACCTTACCTGGCTTAGCCGGACGCCCTGACGAGGTGAGGCCGGGTGGGAAGGGCTCTTTTCCATCAGATGCGTCAGTGAGCAATGTGCCAGCAGGCAGCGGCTGTGCTTGACATCTCGTTCCTTTTCATCCAGGTGTTAACAGACAAATGGGCCTGGAATGGGCATGACAGAAAGGCCTGGCTGTGGGCAAGAGGGCAGAAGGCAGGCAGGGGTTCCTGCCTCCCCCCACCCCCCGCCCCGTCCTGGGATGGTAAGGGGCCCAGGATACTCCCAGAGAGCAAAGGTCAGAGATGGTCGGGGCGGGAGTGGGTCTTAGAGTCAGCCTCTCTGACCTCTTTCTTTACGGGGGGGGGAAAGTGAGGCCCAGCAAGGGGGAAGGACTCAGCCAGTCGTGAGCCTAGACTGGAACCCAGGCCCCCTGGCGCCTCAGCAGTGAGCCTCTCCCATCACCCTGCTGCCTTGCACCGAACCCCGCAGATGCAGGTCCCCCCACCACTTACCAATGGCTCAAAGGTTTGCAGATTAGCTGATTAGTGCAAGGGATGTATTTTCTTACAGAAAAAGTCTTCCATGATTGATTGAGCGTCCCAGTGCCCAAGGGTCCCCTCCTTTCCTAAACGACTGTGAGTTAAAATAGACTTCTCTCCAAGGGGATTTTGTGCCCCTGGGTTAATTAGCAACCACTGGAATTTCAGGCAAAATAATTTCAGGGAAATTCTGGGCTGTGTGTGAGTGAGTATATGCGTGTGTGTGTGTGTGTGTGTATGTGTATGAGTATGTGAGTGTGTGCATGCATGTGTGAGAGTGTGTGAGTGAGTGTGGGTTGTGTGGTTTGTGTGTATGTGGTTTGTGCGAGTGTGTGTATGTGGGTGAGTAGGTTTTTGTGTGTAAGTGCATAAGTGTGTGTGTGGTTTGTGTGAGAGTGTATGAGTGTGTGCGTGTGAATGTAAGTGGTTTGTGTATGCTTGTAGGTGGTATGTGTGTGAGTGTATGTGTGTGTATGGGAGTGAGTGTATATGAGTGTGTATATATGAGTGTGTATGTACATGAGTGTGTATGTGGTTGTGTATGTGTGTAGGTGGTATGTGTGTGAGTGTATGTGTGTGTATGTGAGTGAGTGAGTATGTGTGAGCGTGTGATCACACACTCATCTGCAGACACAGGGGTGGAGAAGGATCGGGAATGGTATGAGTTGCGGGGAAGGCACCTCCTGGGAACCTGCTTTCAGGATGAGCTGTTCTGGATTCTTGGCCTCATTTCTCCCCTGGGACCTGCATCTTCTCCAGGGGATCTTTCCACCCACACACCAGCTCCAACAGGAAGCAGTGAGATGGAGAGTGGTGTTGGGGAGGGGGTTTGGGGATGGGGTCTGAGAGGGTATTTGAATTGGGGGCTTGCTATGATGGTGGCTGGGAGGAGTAGAAGACCATTTTACTGTTATTAATGCACTTGGTGTCAATACTGTCCTCCCCCAGCCACCACTCTGCTGTGGGCCTTGTCACCCTCCACTCACCTTGGCAATAGCCTCCAGACTGGTCTCCCCACTTCCAGCCTCCCCGCTTCAGCCCTGAGCAGCCATTCCTCGGCTCCCCATTGCTCTGTGATACAAGCCCAAACTCTTCGTCCTAAGGGATATTTCCAGCCTCATCTTTCACTGCCACCTCACACGTTCTCTGGCTTTTTGGAAACAGACTGCTCACTGTTCTCAAACGTCTCCCAGTTCTTTGTCGTCCTCCACGCCATCCCTGCCTGCCTCTGCGGCCCCATCCATGCTGTCCCCTCCCCCTCACTTCTCCAGCCACAGGGCCTCCTTTCAGTCCTGGGACCCAGCAAGCGCACGCCCACCTCTGCACCTGCTGTCCCTCTGCTGAGACCCCTCCTCATCAAACCCCCGCTCCCTGCCAGCCCCACTCCCGGCTAACTCCCGCCAAACCCTCAAATGTAACTTACATGTCTTCTCCTTAGCCCCCACACCCTTCCTCTCCTGTTCACTTCTTCTTCACAGAACTTAAAACGGAATGTTTGAAAGTGTCAGTCCTTTCTCCTCCACTTGGCGACGAGCCTCCTGAGTGCAGACACAGGCCTTATTTACTGTGGGTGTCCCAGTGTGTAGTATTTAACAGGTGCTTAATAAAACATTTAGAAACCCTGGTGGCACAGTGGTTAAGAGCTTCAGCTGCTGACCAAAAGGTTGTCAGTTTGAATCCACCAGGTGCTCCTTGGAAACCCTATGGGGCAGTTCTACTCTGTCCTATAGGGTCACTGTACATTCATTGAGTCAAAGAAAGTCTTTTCCTTGTTGGTCTGAGAGCTCCTTAAGGCCAGAGGCTCTCTGCACCCCCACGCTGTCCAGCGCAGCGCCTGCCCCGCCGACTGGCGCCAACTGCATTTCACTGAAGCTGCTATTAGGGATAGTAATCGATAGCGTTTTCTATCCTAAACACTCCCTGCTTGCAAAAAAAAAAAAAAAAAAAAAAAAAAACCCAAAAAACAAAAAAACAACCTTCCAAGCTGTCTTGGTTTAGCAGCCATTCTTGATTTTCAAAGGTGAAAAGCAATTTGCCACAAGCAGAGAATGACAGATACTCAGGATGGGAGAGGAAGACAAGAGGGAAGCAGTTACGGGAGGAGGAGGGAGGGGAGCGTGAGCAGGCTGTCAGCCCCCTCTGTCTCCTAAGCTTTCCTTCTGCAAGTGTGAAGTAAAACAAAGGAGGCTTATTCTCAGAAAACCCCGTTTGCTCTGTACGGGCCAGGCGGTAAAAATTCTTCGCCAGCCTTTCCGAGTTAGGTATCAGGTCTGTGAGTGGGCAGCATCCTAATAACGCTAGAAGTGCTGGCCAAGGGTTCCAGGGACCTTGGGAGTCACCTGAGGGAGACCCCACCCCCCCAGTATTCAAAAGGTAATATTTAAAAATATGTCCATGAAGAACAGTCTCCACTAACTCTGGGCTGCTGGCAATTAAAAATAAAATTCGACTATCTGTGTGGAGTGCCCCCAGGGCCCTGCTTTCCTGTACTTAGATTTTGGTGGGAGGAGACAGAACACACACACACACACACACACACACACACACACACACACATAGAGTAGCACTCTGCAGAGAAGAAGCACACCAGCTGTAGTTCTCACGGTCGGGGAAGGCCTCTTGGACGAGGCAACTTTGAAACTGAAGCTGAAGTGAGGAGCCGTGAGGAGGTGCAGAACATTCCAGGCAGTGCACACGGCAAGTGTGCGGGAGAAGCAAGCCTGTTGGGTCCAAGGTCTGAAAGGAGGCCCATCAGCTGGAGAAAAGGAAGGGAGAAGGGGGACCACATGAGATGGGTCACGTGGAGTGGGGATCAGTAGGCACAGAATAGTGACTCAGGAGAAGGGATTCTAGATATGGGTCCCCTACTAACTTATGGTAGGACAGTCCTCGGGCAAGATGCTTTCCGCCTCTCAAACTCTAGTTTCTCATCTGGGGGCATCTGACCACCCCCGGCTTTCAAAAGCTACGCCATACTTGTCCACTGTGGCACACATAAAAACAAGGTAAAACACCCTCTGGTCTGTTGATATTAATTTGCCTGAAGGAACTCAGCAACCTTCCGTTGCGAGCTGCCGTTTCCTGGGGGTATGGGCTGGGCCCCCTTTTAAGATGACAACTGCTCTCCACCGTCATGACTCTTGCTTGCTGGTTTTCCTCACACCAACAGCTGGTCTACAGCTGGCTGTCTGCTGGCCCTGGTTCTGGGCTGATAGCAGTGGCTGGATAGACAGGAAGTTCCGTAACAACCGTGGGGGTTTCAGCCTCCAGGAACACCAACAAGGCCTGCTTAGAAAAAGGCGGCTGCCCAGCACCTTCCTCTCCTCCTGGCTTGGGGTGACTGGAGTGTGGATTTTGGCTTGTGAATGCCACCCACTAAACTCATGTGTGGCAACCAGGGGACCACCCAGCCCTGAAAAACTGGCCTGCCACATCTCAGGGTGGGTTATTTTCATGCGGGAACTTGTTTTTCCTGGCACCAGGAAGGCCACATGCTCCGCAGGCTGGTGTATTTAGCTTCACGGCAGTGAGTGTGAGGAGCCTCTGTGGGCTTTATTTATATAGGGACGGGAGAGAGAGAGAGAGAGAGAGATACGCTTTTTTTGTGTAAACAGAATGTTACATGAGAACGGAACCGTTTATAACCCATTAAACTGCCTGTTCTGATAGACACCCAGGCCCCGCCTACATGCTGATAATACTTACAATATGTGTAGCGCTTCAAGCGGTACCAGCAACACACTCTGGCCAAGCACTTATGTTCTGAATAACCCTCTTAGGCAGTGCTTGTTAATTAATACCAGGGATAACCTCACATCCCCTGGTGAACATAGAATCCTGGGATGCCCAGAAAGTGGGGAGGATCCTCCAATATCCTTAACTCATGAATCCCCTTTGTAGAATCCATTCCCACCCCACCATGTTTGTCTAATCCAAGCCTGAATGCTTCCATTGACTGGGAGTTAACTGTCCGTGAATGCAGTCTATTTCTTCATTGGATAGCTCAGCTTCTGGAAAGTTCTTTCTAGCCTCTATAAACTTTCTGTGGTGCTCTGCACTTGCTGTGTGCTTTGCCTGGAATGTTCCCCATCTCTTCATGACAGGTCCTTTGAGTCACTTCAGTCTCGGTTCAAAAAGTCAAAATCTACCCCCTATAAACTTTCTCTCTTGGGCCCTAGCCCTGCCCTCTGGGGTCAGATAAAATTCCATCTGCTCTCAAACAACTGCCCTTTGCTGTCTGGAGACAGCTCTCCAGTCTGGGTAGTTTGGGCTGAACTGCCCGCATCCTTCTCCTGTGGCCTGGTTCTGCCCTCCCTCACTGTTCTGTCCAAGGATCATTTAGCTTCTCAGAAATGTGGCTCCCAGATGGAAACCAGCCCCCACATATGCACTGAGCAGCCCAGGCAGAGTGGGCAGAGAAGTCTCTGAGAGGCTGGTCAGGCCTTCTACCAAGTGGAAAAATGGGAGAAGACCTCCAGGCCCACCTGCAATTACAAGCTGGGGCCCCACTGAGTGCTCCAACCCCCCTCTCCCCCGCCTCGTCCTGCCCTGAGGAGGGTAAACACCCACTCTCAGCCACAAGAGGCCCTGGATGGGTGCTTGCCAGGCCTCAGGTAAATGCTTGAGGACAGCCTGTGTCTGCTGACCAACGGCTCACTCCCCTCCCTGTCCTTCATTTTCCCCTTGCATGGAGTTGAAGTTGTTAAACCAAGTCAGCAAGATTTTATAAAGCTCTTACTTGAATGATGGTAAGAAACCCTGGCATGAGTATTGTGCCTTAGCAAGTTGCCGTGGAGTCCATTCCGACTCATGGCGACCCAATGTGTGTCAGAGTAGAACTGTGCTCCATCAGGTTTTCAGTGGCTGATTTTTTGGAAGTAGATTGCCAGGCCTTTCTTCTGAGGCACCTCTGGGTGGACTACGAGCCACCAACCTTCCCGTTAGCACTCGAGCACGTTAACCATTCACACCACCCAGGGACTCCAGAGTGCTCCAGGGGTTTCATATCCATCTTACAAGCTACGACTTTGAACAACCATGGACGTGGGCACAGCAGTGTTCCTGCCCAAGGTACAGACAAGGAAACTGAGGCTCAGAGGCGTGAAGTGACATCCCATAGGTAGATGAAAACACTGGAATTAGAACCCGGGATTTTTGAGGGCAAATCAAATGCCTTTTCCATGAGCTCAGGCCCAGCTCTGTCCCATGACACGATCCGGCGGCAGTCAGCAGGCCTCCCTCCTTCTCTCACCCAGGGCAGAGAGC
Source organism: Trichechus manatus latirostris (assembly GCF_000243295.1). Classification (NCBI taxonomy): domain Eukaryota; kingdom Metazoa; phylum Chordata; class Mammalia; order Sirenia; family Trichechidae; genus Trichechus; species Trichechus manatus. Next base: position 2,977,965 of record NW_004443962.1, on the reverse strand, counting down.
AGGCCCCAAGGCCTGGGAAAGCCTCCCTGTGGGGTGGGGAGCCAGGGCCCATCCCTCCTACCCTGCTCTGTAGGAGAGACGCCAGTGTCAGTGGGGTCCCAAGCCAAGCCTGGGGATCCCCAAGGGCCTGCGGCCGCATTTCAGAGCAGAAGGCCTGCCTCTGGGGAGCTCAAAGGAAGGACTTTGTTTTCAGGGAAGAAGGCAGGGCAAGGGTCACCTCCCTCTCCTTGATGAGTGGCTCCAAAATGGCCTTGCTCCAATCTGTCTCTGCCAGGGCAGGGGTGAGGGCCTGCTCTCAGGGGGCAGCCTGGAGGCTTCTGGGGGTTTTGTTGACATGGCTGAAGTCAGTCTCTGCCCTTAAGATGTTGAACTGCCTGGGACCTCAGCACTGCTGGTGTTTGGTTGAGATAGCCCTGGGAGGAGTCTTTTTTGAATCCTGGATTCGACCATCATCTGCAGAAAACCTTTGTTGGAGAACAGGTGGGGTCAGGCCTCCTGTTGGAAGGGAAGGCCGACTTTGAGATCAGTTGGGTTCGAAAAAGCAGGATGGTCTTGTAGCAAAGAGGAGGGTCAGTCAGTCAAAAACCTTTAATGAGACTACCACCAGGGCACTCATGTTCTTGTGATTATGGGGCAAAGAAAAGAACCAGTCCTGTTCGCAAGATGGTGTGATGTTTGTGGGAGGGGTGAGGGAGGAGGGGTGTGGGGAATGAGCCAGAAGGCGGCCATTTCTCTCTCTTCGCTGGTTTTGAGCGTAGTACCCTGAAAAAATCTAAGACAACTGGAATGAAAAGACCTGGTTTCTACTCTCAGCTCCGCCATAAACTGCCAGGGACTGACTCAATGTTCTCATCTGTTCATTGGGGATGTTAAAAAAGTCCCACTTGAAAAATCAGCAAGTTGTTGTGGGAATTGGACGTGAAATGGCGCTTTCAACTCTGACGGTGCTGGGTTCTGGGTCTGATATTGCGATCGTTTAAATAGGGTTGGTGAAGGTGCCGCGTTTCTCCTGCGCGAGGCGGGCAGCTGAATGGGAGCGCGCATCATCCCTCCCCACGAGGGGGCGCACTTGGCACTTCCAGGCATTGCAGCCTCGGCAGGGCGAACCAGCGGGTGGAGTGGAGCGAGCTGGCCTACCCGTCCCCCTCCCCAGCGGCTTCCTTAGGGCAACCATCCGAGCAGGACCTTCCGTCTCGCTCTGCGCACCCTCCCGCTTCCCCGGCCGGCCGTTGGCAGACTTTCAGAGGGCCGAGGAGGAGGCCTGGCTGCCAGGAAGGGTGGGGCTGCCAGGCACAGCCGAGCCGCAGGGTGACCCGGCCAGTCCCGGAAACTGTCCAAACCTTGGAGCTCTGCCGCATATCCGGCGACATGGAGGGGTGGTGGCGGGGCCTGTCAGGGGGATTGAGGGCATGTGGAATGCCTCAGAGGTCAGGTTGCTGGAGATTTCCAATATGAGAAAGAGCCGTGTTTAACCCTACTTGGGGGTCAGAAAGCTTTGCAATCTACTCACAGTGTTAGCCGAAGTGGTAGGACAACTGTCAAAAATGCTTTCTACCCCTGGATGCTACCATAAGGCCAGATATGGTATCCTAGGTTTATAAATTAAAAAATAATAATGACAGCACTAAATGAAAGTCTTTTTACCACATACTGGGCACTGTGCTAAGCTTGTTACCTATGTGAATCCTTCAACAACTCAACGAGATGGCAGTATTATTTCGCCCATTTTATAGATGAGGAAACTGAGGCTCTGGCCAAGAGTAACTTGGCCAACGTCCGTAAATACTAATTATTGGTGCCTGGGTTCAAACTCAGGCAGGTCTGACTGATTCCAGACCCCAAGTTCTTAACTTTCCTGGAAGGCAGGAACCATATTTTATTTATCTCTGAGGAATGCTTAGTGCCTGGCAGGTACTCAATAGTGGTCTGTTGAGTGGGGCCTGGTGGGTGTTTCTGGTCTGCTCCTCACCCTTTGTAGACAGATGAAATGACATAAAATATGTGAAAGGGCTCAGCTTAGTGCTGAGCATGTAGTAGGTCCACAATGAATCAGAGTCTGAGGCCCAGCTTTCCTTCTTTCTACACAATATATCTGTATTCCTGAATGTTTCCAGAGAACACAGCCTCCTGTCAGCTCCCTCAGCTCCCCTCAGGCAAGACTGCTAAAAGTCTCTGCAGACCCCCTCAGCCTGAGGGAGTGAGGTGCCTCTGGGGTGGGGTGGGGAGGGAAGGAGGAGTCTGTGAAGGTCTTCTGTTTGTGTCCTGGGTGCCACGGCTTGGGCTGGGGTAGGGGAGACACCTGTTCTGCTGATGTTACTGAGGGAGACTTCCTCTCCTCCCGCCTTGATGGAGGTGACAGACCTCAAAGCATGGCCCGCATAGAGCTCTGGAAGGCTGAGTCACACTGGCCCATGTACGCGAGAGGCGCCAACTGTGTCATAGCGTCGCAGGACTGAGAGGGGAGGGGGCCTGTGGGGGACAGCTGGGGCTCCATCCAGGCCCCGGCTCCCAGGCTGAACCACAATGGCACAAGGACTGTCTCTTCACTCACCGGCAGCCACAGGCCCTTCTCTTTGAGCCATCTGGCCTGCCCTCATGTTTGTTTGCTTTTAACAGACAAATTACTTTTTATATTATATAAAGAGATCTCACCGATTAATAAAAAAATGGGCGAAGGATATAAACAGGTAATTCACAGTACAAATTAATGTTAAATAAACATACAAAAAGGTGTCCAATCTTACAAGTAATCAGGGGCATGCAAGTTAAAACAATGAAATATCATTTTTGCCTTTCAAATTGTCCAAAATTGAAATGATTCATAATATATAATATTAATGAGGATGCAGAGCACAAGGTACTCTTATGCAGTATTGGTGGTAACATATACTGGTACAGTCTTTTAAAATGCCATACATTTTGACACAGCAATTCCATTATTCCGTTTCTAGATATAGTCTTAAGAAATACTTGCACATGTGTGATAAGAGACAATTACAAAGATGTTCACTGCAGCATTGTCTTAATAGTAAAAAATTAGAAGCAATCCAAATATCCAGCAATAAGGAGATATATAAAATATGGTCTATCTATATTATGAAATATATTACAGTAGTTCAAAAAGAATAGATCTAGATGTACTGTGGCCTGTCCTGATATTTTGACTCTCTTTCTCCTTCAGGTGGCCAAGATAGGACTGTCCCACATTTTTATCAGTTTAGTCCCCTCTGACCTGGGTCTCAACCAGCCCACATTGAGACGACATCAGTCTGAGTTAGGCAGAAGACACAACCCATTCCAGAAACTTCAATGGAGGGGAAAGTGGTTACAAAGATGTTGGAAGATATGAAAAGGCAAATAGGGGGAAGAGACAACCTAGATGGTAGCAACCACAGGGAGCCATTCCTAGGGCTGGAAGGGCAAAGAGAGGAGGTAGCGTTTCCAGAACCCACTGAGAGCTGGAACCATGGCAGAGGCTTGGTTGGGAGTTGGGACCACAGAGGTAATGCCCCAGGAAAAGGGCCAAGAGGGGACAAGACTCTGGTTTCTATCCTCCTGCTCCCAGGTGGGATTGGGACCTTGGGCAATATAGCTTGCAGGGGTCCTGTGATAGAGCCAGAAGGGTATGGCAGGGAACTGAAGGCAAACAAGCAAATGACCTGCCTAATCTCTAACTAGTCAGGTTCTTGGAAGAGACTGGCACCCTTTAAATGAAGTGATCAAGAGGACTGGCCCCTGAAAAGCAAATTTACCTCTGCAAATAATCCCATATAGGTAACTGCTATTAGTGGTGATATTGTTAACTGTTACTGAGTCTGCCCCTGACACATTGGTGATCCCATGCACAACAGAACAAAATGTTGCCTGGTCCGGAGCCATCCCCATGATGAGTTGAGGATCAGACCATTGTGATCAATAGGGTAGTCATGGTTGATTTTCAAATGGGGATTGCCAGGCCTTTCTTCCTAGTCATTATCCCTGCTGGGAGTGAGGCAAGGAAAGACAGGCTTGTCTTTGAGGAAGCTCTGTTTCCTATGCATTTTTCCAAGGATAGGGGAACCTCTGGTGCTTAGCCAAGCACCAGGTTTTATGTTAGACTACATATGAGTCTACAAGGACCTACAGGCCTATGGCAGGCAATCAGACAGACCAACACCCATATTAGGATTGGGTACTGGACTCAGAATCAGGAGACCTGAGGGTAAGTCTAGGCTCAGACAAGTCATATATCCTCTCTAAGGCTCAGGCTCTGCATCTTTCAAATTGGACTATTTGCATTTTTCAGGATTCTGTAGTGCCTGACAATGAATGTAAGAAGGGTTTGTAGACTCTACCATGCTCAGCTATAAAGGGTTGCCCCTGGAATCACACACCATCAGAGGAGTTGCTCGGCTTTGTTTTGTAGTTATTATCACATCAACATCCCCTTGGAGTGGCCAACTCTGATCATTGCCTTATAACCGTAGAATGAGACAATTGGATTCAGATGTCAGCTTGTCCAAACTCTTCTCTAAACCAAATCCAAACCAAGCCGTTGCTGTCGAGTCCATTCCAACTCATAGTAACCCTATAGGGCAGAGTAGATCTGCCACACAGGGTTTCCAAGGAGTGCCTGGTGGATTCAAACTGCTGATCTTTTGGGTAGTAGTCAAGCTCTTAACCACTACACCAGCAGGTCTCCTCTTCTCTGAAGGAGGTTTCTATTCCCCAGAGTACTCAAGGACAATCTCTTCCTCCCTACTTCCTTTCCTCTCTCCCTCCCTACTTCCCTTCCTCTCTCTCTCTCTCCTTCCCTCCTTCTCTCCCTTTCTTCCACAAGCATTTTTGAGCACTTGCTCTTTGCCAGGCCCTCTGCTAGTTGCTGAGCCTGCAGCAGTGATGAGACAAATATGGACCTCACCCCCACAGAGTTTTCAGTCTCTGTAAACCATTGTTGTTGAATACCTCTAGTAACAGTGCACTCACTACCTCCTAGGACAGCCCGTCTTGTGTGTTAGTTCTTCCTTATTTAAACAGAATCTTGTCTCCCTGTAATGCTCACTGTGACCCCTGGAGCTGTATAGAATAAGTCCAGCCCCATTTCCTCTGCCAAATCCCTTAAATGTGGGAAAATAAACATGCTATGCCCAGCAAATATTCCCACTCTCCAGGTTGTACTTGTGAAAGGGAAGCTGATTCTCTGGGCAGTTAAATTCCTCAAGGTCACGAGGTCAGAGCCAGAGTGGGCTCCGGTCTTGGTGCGTGGGCTCTGTTCCTGGTCCCCCCCGGGCCAGAGGGAGGCGGTGTGGTGGACACTCATGAAGGGATACCGGGGAAGGTTTGCAGGTGGTGAGGGAGGTGGGCTGTGTAGACTGAGGGGTCCGTCAGTCTGGAGTGTAGGGTGTGTGTGAGGCATGGTCTGGCTGTCTGCCCAGGACAAGCCTGTGTTCCAGGGTTTCTGGTCTGATTCACAGCTTCCTCTCTCCCCTAAGGAATCTCCTTTATAGCTCTCACAGCCTGACCCCAGTGTCCCTGTGAATGTCGGCTGACAGCTGCACGGAGAGCAGCCTCGGCTCCTCCGTCGGTGCCAGCTGGACGTGCTTGGCGGACAGGGCCCTGGGAGCCACCTCCCCGGGATGTCAGAGGAGAGAGCTGCAGGCCGCCCTTCCGTCAGCAGGAAGCCCAGCCACAAACACTTGGACAGGAAGCCCGCGCGCTGGCCAGCTGAGCGAGCGCTGGTTTCTCTTGCGTCTGGAGGGTTCGGCCCAGCGTGGAGGAAGGCGAGCCAGGTGCTGCGGTCAGGACTGACAGCCCGGGCGGGCTCCCCCTGGGGCTGGGGATGTGGGTTCAAGGTTATGAGCGGAAAAGCATCATGGAGTCTGGGGCAGGAGGAGGCGCTTCCTGGAGGAAGGGCGAGGGAACAGAGAACACAGCGTTAACCCGAACTGGGCCAGCTGGATACGCAAAGACCGCTTTGTGGCGGTTCCAGACCAAATGCGTTCCCTTGGGTCCAGTCCTGCAGCGCAAAGCCAGGCCAGCTCCAACCACCAGTCTGCCTCCACCTCCAGGAAAACAGCTTGTGGGGTGGGATGTCTACACATTCCCAGCTTGAAGAATGACTCTTCTCAGGGGAGGCCTCTTTCATAACCTACCAAGCTGCATCATGAGTGAATTCATCAGAAATAGCGTTTGCTCAGCCAGGAACACAGGCAATTTTGCATCTAGGGCTGATGTTTTTGCTCCTAAGTTCTATGAGCGCCTATCTTCAAGGCAGTCTGTGTACACACACTGCCTCGCTGTGATTTATAGAGCACGCACACTTCACAAGTCATTTGTTCTTTTTTTCCGCCCCCTTTCACAGTTACTCCTTATAACCTGATAGGCAGCAAGAGACGGCTGGTGTCTGGGGACCAGGAAGGAAGTAGATTTGCTCAAGGTCACACAGATCAGCAGTGGTCAGGCCACTGGCTTCTGATGCTCCTGGTGGAGAACTTTGATGTTTTACTTTCCAGGAGCCTGGGCATCTCCTCCTGCCTTATCCTGGACTCTGTGCATTCAAGCATAGGCACACGGGACTGGAGACAACTGCCAATGTCCCCTTTATTTGTCAAAGCCCAGTCAAACACCTCCTCACAGGTGAATCCTGCTCGTGGCTTCAGGCGCTCTCTTCTGCATCCCACAGCTGTTGGTGCCTTTTTAGTATCTAGATTTTAGGGTAGCCTATAGGGCCGCTCTGAGTCGGAACTGACCTGACAGCACCTAACAACAACATGGTCTCTGCACAGTCTCTACGTGGTGCAAACAGTTAACGTGTTAACTGTTAACCGAAAGGTTGGCGGTTCGGGTCCATCCAGAGGAGCCTCAGAAAGGCCTGGCGTTCTACTTTAGAAAACATAAGCCATTGAAAACCCTGCAGGTCATAGTTCTACTCTGACACGCATGAGGTCACCAGGAGTCTGAGTCTACTCGGCACAGATGATTTCTGCGGTTCTAACTCTCGACCAGAGTTCGATCATTTTTTCTGTAAAAGGCCAAATATTAGATATTTTAGGCTTTACAGGCCATATGAACTCTGTTGCAGCCATTCTCCTTTGCTATAGTAGCTTGAGAACAGCCGTAGACAATACGTACACCAGTGGATGTGGCCGTGTTCCAATAAAACTTTATTAATAGGCAGTGGGCTGGCTTTGGCCTGAAACCCATAGTTTGCTGACCCCTGGTGGTGCAGTGGTTAAGAGCTCGGCTGCTAACCAAAAGGTCAGCAGTTCAAATCCACCAGCCGCTCCTTGGAAATCCTATGGGACTGTTCTACTCTGTCCTATAGGGTCACTGTGAGTTGGAATCAACTCGACGGCAACGGGATTGGTTTGGTTTGGCTCTAGATTATGAGCTCCTTAAAGGGAAAGACTCTTATTTGTTTTTATGCAACTTCAGCCAGATCTCCCCATCCCCAGTGTCCTACTGGGCTGTTTGTTTATACTTTGTGCTGACAGGAGTTCAGTGTTGTTTGAATTAATGAGTTTGCAAATGGAGCATTATAGAATTCTAGATTTATTTTGGGTAGTCATCTGGAGGCAACATAATGTGCTTGAGTATAATCTCATCGAGGGGCATACTTAGGCCTGATTTGAACACAATTCTGCTGTTTTCTAACTGTGAAAATTTAGGCATGCAACTCGTTCCTTCTCAGTCTTTGCTCTCAATTTGCCCGTTTGAGATACGGGGGTTGTACCTACCGTAGAGTTGTTGTTGTGGGATTAAATAGATAATGTCTGGAGAGCGTGGGGCCCAGTGCTGGGCCTAGGAAGTGCTGAAGAAATGATGGTAATTTCTACCTAGAAGGAAGCAGTGTTACGGCTGAAAGCCACTTTGTGCTGAAGGTTAGCTTCCAGACTGGGTCTCAACATTCTCTAACCACGTGCTATATGCAGAGGATATTATGAGAATAAATGGAAAGAAATTCCTTAGCCTGGAAAAAGTAGATAGAGATAGTTAACTGCCTTCAAGTTGACTCTGACTCATGGCAACTTTACATGCAACAGAATGAAATGTTGCCTTGTCCTCGCCATCCTCACAATTGCCATGATTGTGGCTCTTGTGCCAACCCATCTCACCAAGACTCCTCCTCGCCCTCGCTGGCCCTCTGCTTTACTAAACATGAGGTCCTCCTTTAGCAATTGATCCCTCCTGATGACAGGTCCAAAGTAAGCAAGTCAGACAATGTTCGGTGACCCATAAGGTTCTCATTGTCTGTTTTTCAGAGATTGTCAGGTCTTTCTCATCTGTCTTAGTCTGGAAGCGCCACTGAAACCTGTCCACCATGGGTGGCCCTGCTGGTATTTGAAATACCAGTGGCATAGCTTCCAACTTCATAACAACATGCAAGCCACCACAGTATGACATACTGACAGATAGGTGGTGGCTGGAAAAAGTAGCGTCGTGTAAACTCAGGCAATCTTGCAGAAGTGTCCCCACGTAGGTCTCAAATACGTGTCCCAAGCTCACTGGGTCCAAAACAGGCCTTGTCCTAGGCTGGGTTCTCTAGAGAAGCGAAACTAGTAAAGTGTATAAATATCTATCTAAAGGGATTTATATCAAGGAAATGGCTCATGTGATTGTAAAGGCTGGAACATCCCAAATCCATAGGTCAGGCTGGAGGCTTCTCCTGATTCACGTAGCCACAGGGGCTGGTGAACCCAAGACTGGCAGATCAGACAGGAGGGCTCTTGCTCACAGCCTTCGAGAACCGATGAATCCCAAGATCTGCAGGCAAGACCACAAGTAAGCTGCTAGCTCAAATCCTAAGAACCAGAGGCAGATGAACAGGAGCCAGCTGCAGGATCTAGAGTGAGCAAAAGCCCAAGAGCCTTGCCACTTATATTTGATGCAGGCCACACCCCCAAGGAAATTCCCTTTTGACTAATTAGCTACTCACAGCAGATCCCATCATAGAGGTGATCACATTATACCAAATCTCATCGTGGAAGTGATCACATCCTCAGACGACTGCCAAACTACATCATAACTGCCAAACCGCTGAGAATCATGGCCCAGCCAAGACGACACACAATGTTGACAATCACAGACCTCTTCATCTCTACCCTCCACCTCTTAAGGAGGAAGTTCATCCTCCCAGATCCCAGACCAGAAACCCAAAAGTCTTCTGTATCAGACCTGCTCTCTCTACTCCCAAAAGCAGCAGCCACAAAAGCAGCTACCCTCCCCCACTCCTCCATGCCGCTGCCTGGTCAGGGTCTCTTGCCTGTTCTATTGCAGTAGCTGCTTCCAGTGGCTCCCTACACCATCCATGTAACTACTCTGTTATTAGATTTGTGTTTCAGAATACAAATCTGATCATGTCCTGCTTTGCTCCTAACGTCTTCAATGGTTCCCCATTCATTATAGACCAATTCCTTAGCCTAGAACCTTCCTCCACTGGTCTCCATTGGTCTTTGCTGCCTCATCCTTTAGCATTCTTTGCTTGCGAAGCATTTAGTCTCACAGACCAACCTCACTGCATACATTCCCAACTCTACGCATTTTTTTATGCTGTTATCTGCCCTTGCCCCACCCCTCAGAATTCCCATCTTCCCCAAGATATCACAAATCAGTTATTAAATAGTATTCTGTGGCCCTGGAGTTTTAAATACACTTTTCAAAGGTTTATCATCCAGTTCCAGGTTGGAACTTAGCTCTGGGAAAATCTGTATTAATGGTATATTTAAAAAAAAAAAAAAATTTTTTTTTTTTTTTTTCAACCTAAAGCATCCGATCAGATGTTTTCTCTCCAAAAGCTTCCCTGATATGTTAGAAATATCCAGGCATTGGGTTGTGGTTCAACTTTCTGACAGCAAACATGAAGCTTCCAGTCCAGAAGGATAATGACCAACAGGCATAAGGATGCCATTTGACTAAATTATTCCTCCAGAATTCCTCCCACGTCACAGAATGGAGGGCCCCCTCCAGCAAGAGGAGCTCCCAGGAGAACCTGTCATTAGCTTGCAAGTCACTGTTGTGACCACTCGTGAATCCAACCTGACCAGCAGCTGATACTTGGCCTCCTACAACTTCAAAGACCTTGGCCCCATGAGTTTGGAATGAAGAACAAGGCCTCCAGGTTACAGGAACCTGGAAGGGTGAAGTCACATTGGAATTCTCATCGGTAACACTCATCGTCCTTGGACAGGTCCCAAACACAAACATCTAGGGCTGGTCCCCATTGGTCCTACCTGTTTGCTTCTCCCCACCCTACCCCTACTCCAGTCCCTAGTCTCACCTCCTGCCTACTTAGGGTTTTATTGAAATCTTCTCTGCTTCTCGAGCTCCCCTGGGAATAGGAAACCAGGAGATCTGCTCCACACAGTGCGGATTGAACTTGTACTCCCAGCTGTTTGCATGCCAGAGTTAACTAGTTGGGTAGCCTTTCTTCTTGCCTGCTGAAACTACAAAGATTTTTTCTTTTCTTTTAGGGAACAATATATAAACTTGTAATTCTTCTCAGATGTCAACAGGGCTGAAAGCTTGGGCAAAGGCAAGGAATGTTTTTCTTAAAAATGAGAAAAGGCTTTTGATTTTGCTTAAAATCTGCCATTACTAAACTCTCTGATATAAAATTCCTGGTCTGTTTAGAGCAGCGAAGTGTAATAGACAGAGAGTGAAATGGGAAAATTTCCCTTAAGGGGAGGGGAGGGGAGATTAGCTCAGCTCTATTATGTGAAATGTTACTTCTTAATGCAACTCACCTAAACTCTAGGGTTATTAGAAAAAATACTGCTATGTTGAATTTCTACAATGTTTTCAATTATTAGTAAGCACATGCTGTTAGAGGAATATCTTAGTTTTAGACACTGGAAATATTAAAATCTCAATTTATTAAACAATAAACGATGGATTTCGGCTTCGTAAAATAATTCACGACATTAAAAGATGTGTATCACAATGCATTGAAAATGTGATTAGATTTACTGAGTATGGTTTAACATTTGAAGTAAACCTTCTATTGCATAAAGCAGTTATAGAACTTTTCAACATTATATTGATTAGGATTAATGGACTCAAACGTACCAAACATACCATCATGAAGATGGTATAGGACTAGGCAACGTTTCGATCTGTTAAACATAAGGTCGCCATGAGTTGGAGCCAATTCAACAGCAGCTAACAACATTGATTATGATTAGGTTTGGCTGTGAGAAATAGAAAAACTAAAACAGGGGTTTAAATAAAGTAAAATTTGTTTCCCTCTGCTGTTAAAGTTCAGGTGGGTGGTCTGGGATTGACATTTATTCATTCTTTTAATCACTAGATTTCAAAGACTTAAGGAAGAAAAAACTAATGTGAAATAGCTCATTAAAAAGTTTTATATTGGTTGCATGATGAGATGATAATATTTTAGGTACATTGGGTTAAATAAAGTATATTATTAAAAAGCTTTACAAATTTTATTTGTGGCGAGGACTGCTAGTTGTTTCCATTATTCATTTTCCCTTCTTCCATAACAATAGATTTATAGCTGGGCATGTGGTCACCTGGAGTAGACTACATTGTCCGACTTCTTTTGCAACTAGATGGGACCATGTAACTAATTGTTGTGTGGAATGCAGAGGAAAGTGTCATGCAGCTTCCAAGAACCTTCTTTAAGAGAATTATACAGGTGCACCCTTTGCCTTCTTCCTCTTCATTCCTTCCTTCATTCTGCTGCCTAGAATGCAGATGCCGCCATCTTGGACTAACGGGATATGAACTCCATGATGGCAGGGAGTTTTGTCTGTGTGTGTGTGTGTATGTGTTTCCCCATTGCTGTAACCCTAGTACCTAGCTGGTGCTGAATAAATATTTGCTGACTACTAACTGATTGTGTATGTTACATTTACAGCACATCACAATTCAGACTAGCCACATGGGACCCGGAAGCTCTGGAGCCTGGCAACTCAAAGTGTGGTCTGTGGACCAGCAACATCAGGATTGGCAACGCTGGGGAGCTTGTTAGAAATGCAGATCCTCAGGCCTTGGCCCAGACCTACAGAGTCAGAATCTGCATTTTACCGAGAGCCCCAGATGATTTGTATGTGCGCTGAAGTTTGAGATGCACTGTTCTATAATTCTTTAAACGACAATTTCTGCTAGAACCTAATAAAACTGGAGAAAAGAGAAGCCAGCCCCAGTGAATCTCTGGAATTCTAGCCTAGAAACTTTCAGACCCCATCTTCCTTTTGTTTCTTTGCATCCCATTTAACTTCTAATTAGACCTTCTGTGAAGGGGCAATTTCGAAGAAGTTAAATTCAAACAAATCAATTAATTTTGGTTAATTGACCAATGGAGAGATTTAAAATATCAAACAACACAGAATAGTTGGATTATGAGTGGGTGTAGCTTTCAAGGCTAATGTCCAATGCCATAAGCAACAGCTTTAAGATATATTTGATTTCTTTTACATTTTTGCCTGATTTTAACATCTCTATTGGAAACCCTGGTGGTGTAGTGGTTAAGTGCTACAGCTGCTAATGAAAAGGTTGGCAGTTCAAATCCACCAGGCGCTCATTGGAAACGCTATGGGGCAGTTCTACTCTGTCCTATAGGGTCGCTATGAGTTGGAATCAATTCAATGGCAATGGGTTT
>NW_004443962.1:2954576-2965267 GCF_000243295.1 Trichechus manatus latirostris | reverse complement strand
TTTTGGTTATAGACGTACAGGAGCCCTGGTGGTGCAGTGGTTAAGAGCTTGGCTGCTACCCAAAAGGTTGGCAGTTCAAATCCATCAGTTGCTCCTTGGAAACTCTATGGGGCAGTTCTCCTCTGTCCTGTAGGGTCACTATGAGTCGGAATTGACTTGATGGCAATGAGTTTTTTTTTTAATTGACATACAACTTATATACCATATGATTCACCAGTTTAAATTTTATAATTCAGTGGTTTTTGATATGTTCGCAGAGTTGTGCAACTATCACCACAATCAATTTTAGAGCATTTCCATCACCTCAAAAAGAAACCCCACATCCATTGACAGTCATTTCCCGTCTCCGGCTCCTAGCCCCAGGCAACCACTAATCTACATTTTGTCTTTAGAGATTTGCCTATTTTGGACATTTCGTATAATTGGAATCATACAATACAGGGTGTTTTGTGACTGGCTTTTTTCACTTAGTGTAATGTTTTCAAAATTCATCCATGTTGTAGCATGTATCAGTACTTAATTCCTTTTTATGGTCAAATAGTATTCCATTGTATGAATATGCCACATTTGTTTATCCACACATAAACTTGTAAAGTTTCAATAACAAAAGAAGCCAAAGAAGGGAGCAAAAACAGTAAGAAGGAGCTCAAGGAAATAACAGTTCCTACAGCATTCACTCACAGAGAAGCAGAGCTGAAAAGTACCTTAAAAATCACCAAGAGCCTTGTCTTCTGTGTGGAAAAACTGAGGGCTAGCGAAGCAAGACCTTTTGCCCAAGGTCACTCAACACCAGGAGGTCGAGCTGGAATGAGGATTCGGGGCATCCTATTCCATGTCCTGTGCTCTTTCCTGCCACCACACACATCTGGGGTCTCAGGGCTATTCTTCCAAGTAGCCCTGGAAAGAGTAGACCCTGGTGACATTGGGGAGAGGCACATGTCTTTTACTCTCACTCTTGTTCTTAATTTTAGAAAACCAGTCTGAGTTCAGAACCCCAAGATGGATATGAAGTTACTTGTATGGAGAGTTGTTTAAAATAACCACTGTAGTGAAATGTTTGACATTCAGGACGTTTCTCCATTCCACTTTCAGTTATGTCTATTAATCATGAGGAAGAATGAATTACAAACTCATAGAAATCTAGCGCATCAGAGCAGGGATGGACTTCACACCACCTATTCAAATAGAGGCATAGGGAAGGCCAGTGTTTACAGGACATCATCTTTTGGTGGTTCTCTTACCAGTCAGGCACTTGGTGGCCAGCTGGTTCTCACTCCTGGAGCCGCCACTCCAGGATGCTTTCTTCTCTCTGCTGGACTCTTGACTCTGCTGCTTCTGTCATAACTAAGCTCTGACAATTTCTATGTTTTTGTGCTTCCCTGTCAGATTCAATATCTCAGGGAATGTCTACTCCCCATTGCCCTCTGTGAGGGGAGGTGTGGCCCCTAGCTCCCACCAATTTTGGGATTCTCCCAGATCAGGAAAATTGTTTGGATACTATGGATTCAAAAAACAACAGGTGTCTGTGACATTTATAAATATAGTGCTCTCAAGAGAGAAGAAAACCAGAGCCCTGTCCCACCAAACAATACCAGTTTTGGGCAGTGAATCAGGAGAGAAGCAGCCAGGAGAGACAGAGGAGATAGGTGGGTATTCAAAAACAATTGCGATTACTCACCAATAGAGGAAACAACGTCATGATGTGTGCTACAGTAGGGATGGAGCTTGAAGACGTTTTGCTGAGTGAAACAAGTCAATCGCAGAAGGACAAATATTGTATGACCTCACTTATATAAAAAGACAAGAAAAGGCTAATATAGAAAGACTAAAGTTGATTAGTGGTTACCAGGGGCAGGAAGGAGGGGAAAAGGGGGGGTTAACTGTGATGGAAAAATCGCATTGATTAAGGGTAGAGTTGCATACTGATTATTGTAAGTGTTGTCAGTAAGTTGTACACTTGAAAAAAGTTGAACTGGCAACAGTTGTGGGATAGATATATTTACAACAACAACAAAAAAGAGTAGCTGCTGAGGTTGCTTATGTACAATCAAAAAACTCGTGGGATTTTGTTTGGTTTGGAGGTTTAGGGTCACGGTTTCACAGGATATCCCAGTTAATTGACCTAATAACATGTTTAGGGCTTCTGTTCTATTTTCTAGTTCATTATGTAGTGTCTAAGGTCTTAAAAGCTTGCAAGTGGCCATCCAAGGCATGACAATTGGTTTCTATTCTGGAGCAACAGAGGAAGAGTGAGGAATAAAAGGAGGCTAATTGCCTCCATGAACAACTGCCTCCTTTGCCACGAAACTAGAAGAACTAGATGGTGCCCAACTACCATTACTGAACATTTTGATCAAAAGTTCTGTAGAAAATCCTGATCAAAGGGGGTAAAATACAGAACAGCATTTCAAATTCTCATGGACTCCAGACTTTCTGGAGCCATGGGTACTGGACGAACCCCTGAAACTATTGCCCTGAAATAATCTTGAAAACTTAAACCAAAAAATATCCCCTGTAGTCTATCTATATGGTATCAAAGTGACAATAGCAACTCGAAACATCAGATAGAAACCTTAGGGAGCAGTGAGTTTATGCTAATGGGGAGGAACCACTCAGAGAAGGAGGATGAGAATGGTTGAACAGCTAGAAGAATGTAATCAGTGTCACTGAATTGTACATGTAGAAATGGTTGAACTGATGTATGTTCTGCTGTGTGTAGTCTCAACAACGATAACAACAACAAAGCAATTGAGGCCCTTTCTGGGGGAATATATTCCACTCTGGCATCACTCTCTTAGACAGAGGCAAGTTGAGTAGGGGACTGGGGTCCAATGGAGGATGAGCCTACAAGGGGCCAAAAAACTAGGTCATGTGACAGCTAAAGTAGCAGGGACACTTAAACATGAGAAGACACAGACACTGAGGAATAGAGAGAGTGCTGTCTTCAAATACTGGAAAAGCTGCTATGGAGGATGGTAAATGCAGAGGATTTGTACAGTATCAAGAAGTGGGAAGTCCAGGCAGATTTCAGCTTGATGTGAAGATGCTTCTAGCAACCAGAGATGTCGGTCAAGTAAATAGAGTGATTCAGAATTGGTGGCCTCCTCATCCCCGGCAGTCTTCAAGCTGGGGTGTTGACAAGGGGAGTAGAGGCCTAAGGGGGTAAGAGGTCAGATGGCAAACTTCAAAAGTTGCCACTAGCCATGTGTGGCTTTGGGGCACATAAGTAAGTGATAATCTTTTTGATATGTTGGACTAAGTAAAATATATAATTAAGGTGAATTTTAAATGTTTCTTTTTACTTTTCATGGTGTGACTAGTGGAAAATTTAAAATCACGTATGTGACTTGTGTTATATTTCTACTGGGCTGCTCTAAGATCTCTTCTGGCTCTTGGAAGTTTCGTTCTAACACAGTTGTCCCTGTCCCCAGCCTTTCCTGATGTGCCTCCCTTTAATATGGATAGCACCAGCTGTTCATATTGTTGGGGTTCTCAAAAGCCAAAATTTGTTGCCCACCAGTCGATTCTGACTCATGGCAGCCCCACGTGTTACAGAGCAGAACTGCTCCATAGGGTTTTCTTGGCTGTGATCTTTATGGAAGCAGATTGCCAGGCCTTTCTTCCACAATGCTGCTGGATAGATTTGAACTGCAGTTAGTAGCCCAGAGCAAACCATTTGTGCCACCAGAGACCTATTGGTGGGGTTCTAAGGGACTCAGTGCATAACACATTTTCCTCTTCCCAAATCTAGAATCAACTGAGTGAAACTATCACCTTTATTGACGAATTGGAGAAAAACATGGCTTTAGTTGCATAGTCTAGTGGGCTTGCTAATACATCACCCCTGGAATGGATAGACTTTCTTACCCACCGGTTCTGGCACCAGTGGACAACTGCAGGCCAACCCCGCAGGCACAGCAGGCCCCTTGCTGCATGGTGCGGCCCAGCCCAGGCTGCCTCCCGCTCTGGGAGGCGGAAGAGCCGAGCCGCACAGACTAAGATTCTTCTCCCAAACTCGCCGGTCAGACGAGCCAGCCACCTCCCGGGAAGAAGGGGGGTTGGCAGCAGGTGTTTGCCTCAGTGCTACCGATTTAATCAAAAAGGCTTACGGGGGAAGGGCCCGGCGCACAGTGCTTCAGTACTCGGCTGCTAACTGAAAGGTCAGCAGTTTGAATCCACCAGCCGCTCTGTGGGAGAAAGATGCGGCAGACTGCTCCCGTAAAGATTACAGCCCTGGGAACCCTATGGGGGCAGTTCTGCCCTGTCCTATAAGGTCACTATGAGTTGGAGTTGGCTCGACGGCAATGGGTTTGGGTGGGAGAGGATAAAGAGCTAGCTTTGGCCCAGCCTTAAACCTCAAGCACTAGTCCGGCGTCCAGAGTGCTAAGAGGAAAAGGGGCTGTGTTCAGGGACTGAACACCCAGCCCCCCCGCCTGGGAAAGTTACTCCACCTAAGTCCTGTTTCTCACTGGTGCTAGTAACGCCCGCAGTGCACAGAAGGCACCTCACTGAGCGCTGCTGAGGGCTGCACGCAGACTAGCTGTCCTTCCACCCCTTTCCCACCAACGCCGGGGTGGGGTCTGACCTGCCCCACTGAGCACACCAGGCGTCGGGCTGGGCTCTGTCCTATCTTTTACTTCCTGGGGATGCTAACTGCTCTCGCATCCGAGTCACAGAATTGTGGATGGCAGAGCCGTTAGAGATCCCAGATACCATCTCGTCGACGTGTGGCAGACTCGAAGCTGCTCTGTAAGAGGGGAAATGAGGCAGCAGCTAGGAAGAGGGCCGCGTGGGGGTTGAATGTGACACGTGTAACTTCTCCACCCTTCCCCTCACCCCCCTCCTCCCTGTCACCACCACTTCCTAGACCTAGTAATTCAGGAAGGCAGCCTGTCTGGCCAGAAGGCAGGAAGTCCGCCGGGCCCACTCCCATCCCGGGAGGGGCTGGGCTCTGTTCTCAGGCCACTCCGGGCGTGCAACAAGCCTGACTGTTCACTTTAGTTCTAGAAGCAGCCACCTTCAGAGCCCATGTCTTAGTTGTCACTGTCTCCCTCATATTTTATATCTGTTTCAGTACCAGGTGAGCTCACTTTCCAATGGCGAGATCCCTGACCCAGTACGTGGGAAGCGATATGGAGATATTTTTGCTTGTGATTCATTTTTTTCCATACTTTTCCTATTTATTTTATTGTTTTTTTTAAATAGGAAAATATTAAGTTTGATATTTTAAATCTAAATTTATTTCAAACTCTAGGCATCTGATATATTAAAATATTTTGTTATTTTTCTTGAAATATTTTAAACAAATCAGTAAGTAATCTATGCTGCACTCAATAGAGTATATGTTAGAAAAACCAAACCAAACTTGTTGCCACTGAGTTGATTCCGATTCATAGTGACCCTGCAGGACAGAGTAGAACTGCCCTATAGGGTTTCCAAGGAGCAGCTTATGGATTCAAACTGTTAACCTTTTGGTTAGCAGCCAAATGCTTAACCACTGTGCCACCAGGGCCCCAAGGCAACTTTTCTCTTAAAATAAATTTAATTGAGCCAAAGTTTCACTAGCTGTAAACATAGTTATTTGATCTAATCTGTCCCTCTGCATACTGGCCTTTTGCTAATATCTTTTTTGTATATAAAAGGTACATTGTAATCATTTACTCAAGGTAAATCTGCTCCTTGGAGAGACGTAGACCTTTTTCATTTGAAGAGAAATAAAGGCCAATGAGGCTGAATCAGTTCACAGTTCAGGTTCACAGAACAAATGAGGAGCAGCATCAGGACAGGAGTCAGAGGCCGGGAATTTGTCTCAGCTTTACCATCGGTGAACTGGACATCTTGGGCAAATTACTTCCCTCTCTGTTACCTGTTCTCCATCCTTAGGGGATCGGCTGAGCTGAGCTCTGTGGTGTAAGGATGGCCCTAGAATTAAAGGAAAGAACCTGGCCCTAGTGCCTTGCTGTTGTTTTTAGCTGCCATGGAGGTGGCCCCTGACTCATGGCAACCCCACGTATAGTGAACGAAATGCTGCCCATCCAGACCTGCTCTATCCCCGTGATCGGTTGTGGATCAGACTTTTGTGATCCACAGGGCTTTCAGCGGCTGGTTTTCTGAAGTAGATCTCCAGGCCTTTCTTCCTAGCCTGTCTTAGTCTGGAAGCTCTGCTGAAACCTATTCAGCATCATAGCAACATGAAAGCCTCCACTGACAGATGGTGGTGGCTGCACACGAGGTGCATTGGCTGTGATCGAACCTGGGTCTCCAGCATGGAAGAAGACTCTTCTACCACCGAGCTACCACCGCCTCCATAGCATCCTCTAGCATGGTGAGCTGCAGGAGTGACTCCGCCAGCCAGGCCTTGGCGCACGGGAGGCACTGTGATGTGTGGGGCTTGGGGAGAAATGTGCTTGTGAACAGCATGCTCTGCAGCTGATCATCCACAGCCCTGCTGCCCTGTAGTGCAGTTGGGTGACATCTTCCTAAATTATTAGCAGGGAAAAAAATCAGATCCAACCTCTCTAGTCTCTAATCACAATGTCATATTGACTGGTTACACAGCCTTTCTTTGGAATTAATTTTTTTTGTGGGAAAATATGTATTAAAAAAAAATTGGCCACTTATAGCCAGCATCAACTTTTAAAATTCACCTATTCAGAAGCAGCCCATCTTCAGGGGGATGAACTTTAGCATGGAAAATCCTTTCTATCTTTGGTTGACTATTTGCTCTTGGTTATTCCAGGCCCTAATTTTCAGCCCAGT
This sequence comes from Trichechus manatus latirostris, assembly GCF_000243295.1. NCBI lineage: Eukaryota > Metazoa > Chordata > Mammalia > Sirenia > Trichechidae > Trichechus > Trichechus manatus. Next base: position 2,958,508 of record NW_004443962.1, on the reverse strand, counting down.
TTGTGATGTCTGAGAATTTATTTTAAGCAGTCAGCCTGGACTCTATCAAAATGGCAGTATTTTAGAGAATCCAGTTTTAGGGCTAAAGTCTGGGGTTTCAGAGAGTATAAGCGTTAAGCTTCAGACCTAAGCTCCTGAAGGGTAAAAGTTGGCATTAAAAGAAGTCATCTTTATGGGGAATAGGAAGTAAATGAGTTTTTCTGCTAAGGCAGCCAAAAGAAGCCAGCAGCTTCAGTTCAATCCAGTGAGGGTCCAGGCAGGTCTGCAGCACTTGCCACTGTGATTCTCGCGTACGTGGCTGAACGTCTGCACTGTTCTAGGAGAGTGTTCCTTAGCACTTACTACCTGATCGGGGGCGGTGGTGGGTCAGTGGTAGAATTCTCACCTTCCATGCAGGAAGCCTGGGTTCGATTCCCGGCCAATAGCCCTCATGTGCAGCCACCACCCGTCTTTCAGTGGAGACTTGCCTGTTGCTATGATGCTGAACAGGTTTCAGCAGAGCTTCCAGGTGAAGACGGACTAGGAAGAAAGGCCTGGCTCTTGTCCACCTCTTCTGGAAGGCTTCCTTTCTTCTCATGTCTGGATTAGGTGGCTCCTCCAGAGCACCATCTCCCATCAGAGAACATACCCTACTGCATTGGCATTGCCTATTGGTACACCAATCGCTCTTACTTGATACTAAGTTCCATGAAGGCAGAGTCTGTCTTTATTCATCACAACATTCCCAAAGCTCAGCACATAGTTAAAAACAAACAAACGAAGTCAAACTCATTGCCGCCAAGTCCATTCCAACTCATAGTGACCCTGTGGGACAGAGTAGAACTGTCCCATAGTGTTTCCCAGGAGCAGCTGGTGGATTTGAACTGTCGATCTTTTGGTTAGCAGTCGTAGTTCTTAACCACTGTGCCACCAGGGCTCCACACAGTAGGTGTTCCTTAAATATTTGTAGAATAAGTGAAGGTCTAAAAACTCCTGCTTCTGTGCTTAACCTCTTCCCACCCTTATGTCTGCCCCTCCCCCAGTGCCCCCAGCCTCCCCCATCCATCTGGATGTGGGCTCTGGTCACTCTGGTGTGCACTGCTGTCCATGTGCCTCCAGACTAGCTCCACATGGCAGTTCATTTCTGGGCGCTGGTGTCACCATTCCAGTTCTTGCCCCATACTAGGTCACAGGGTACAGCGGGTCCTCTGTACCGTGCGGTAGGATGTGGTCTGTTCTCCTTTGACCTCCCAGAGTTTTCTCAATACTTGGGCTTTCTTCTGGCAGTTTCCGTTGGGTCTCCTAGGGTGCTTCTTGTACTAGGCTGACCCCTTCACAGGACTGAGAAGTCCCCTGCTGTAAGGGCTACATCTGATAGAGCTCTGACCACACCTCCCACCCCAACAGCACCCAGAACAAGGGCTCTTTGTATATAGTGGGTTCCCAGGAAAGGGCAGCTGGGTTCTGCTGGATTGAGGGAAGGCTGGAGGAACTCAAGGAGAAGCAGGGCTTTGGGAATCAGCACAGCTAGAAGGAAGCCCCGAAAGTGAGGGAGGGGGAGGAGAAGAGGGAAGATGTTCCTCACAAAGGATATGGGTAAAGGAGGAAATGATAAGAAGGACTGTGTCAGGAATAGCTGGGGAACACAGGGTCAGGCGGGAGGGAGCTGGAGAGCAGAGGTTCTGGCCTTGGTGCCATGTTAGACAAGCTCAAGGCCTCCTGGGAAGCAGAGAAGAACCACAGAGCCTGCGGGCTTGCAGCGGTCTGCATGTGCCTCCTCCACCTCAGGGCCCTGGGGAAAGGGTCCCCTGCCCCTTCTCTGCCTCTTCTCTGTCCTGCTCTTCCCATGTGAGGGAAAGAGCCTTTCACCCTTTTTACTGAGGGAAGACTCAAGTCAGTGAAGTGCTTTCTGTCCACTATGTCCCCTCTAGAAAGGATGTGAACCAAAGGTTCATTGTCATCATCACCATCACCACCGCCATCCATCTCCCCATTTCTTATAGCTGAATAAAGTTTCCTAGTTAATACCAGCAGGGTCATTCATGGAGAATAGGTTTCAGCAGAGCTTCCAGACTAAGACAGACTGGGAAGACGGACCTAGTGAACTACTTCTGAAAAAAAATGGCCAGTGAAAACCTAAAGGATACAGAGGGACATAGTCTGATATAGTGCCACAAGATGAGTCCCTCAGCTTGGAAAGCACTCAAAACATGACTGGGGAAGAGCTGCCTCCTCAGAGTAGAGTCAGCCTTAATGACGTGGATGGCGTCAAGGTTTCAGGATCTTCATTTGCTGATGTGGCACAACTCAAAATGAGAAGAAATAGCTGCAAATATCCATCAATAATCGGAACATGGAATGTCCGAAGTATGAATCTAGGAAAATTGGAAGTCGTCAAAAATGAAATGGAACACATAAAGATTGATATCCCAGGCATTAGTGAACTGAAATGGACTGGTATTGGCCATTTTGACTACATCTGTGGAAAGAGATGATGGAGAAACTCAATATCGTCAGTCAGAACAAGGCCAAGGGCCAAAGGCCGAATAGACATCAATTGTTCCTGTGCAAGTTCAAGTTGAAGAAGCTGAAGAAAATTAAAACAAGTCCACTAGAGTCAAAGTATGACCTTGAGTATGTCCCATCTGAATTTAGAGACTATCTCAAGAAAAGATTTGATGCATTGAATGCTAATGACTGAAGACCGAATTTGTGGGATGACATCAAGGATATCATACATGAAGAAACCAAAAAGTCATTAAAAAGACAGAAAAGAAAAAAAAGATGAAAATGGATGTCAGAAGAGACTCTGAAATTTGCTCTTGAATGTAGAGCAGCTAAAGCAAAATGAAGAAACGATGAAGTAAAAGAGCTGAAGAGAAGATATCAAAGGGCAGCTCAAGAAGACAAAGTAAAGTACTATAATGAAATGTGAAAAGACTTGGAGTTAGAAAACCAAAAGGAAAAACACACTTGGCATATCTCATGCTGAAAGAATGGAAGAAAGAATTCAAGTCTCGGGTTGCAATATTGAGTTGCCATATTCTAAGGGCAAAAAATTGAATGATGTAGGAAGCATCAAAAGAAGATGGAAGGAATACACAGTGACTGTACCAAAAAGAATTGGTTGACGTTCAACCATTTCAGGAGGTAGCATATGATCACGAACTGACGGTATTGAAGGAAGAAGTCCAAGCTGCACTGAAGGCATTGGTGAAAAGCAAGGCTCCAGGAATTGATGGAATACCAATTGAGATATTTCAGCAAACAGATGCAAAGCTGTAAGCAGTCTCTTGTCTATGCCAAGAAATTTGGAAGACAATGACCTGGTTAACCAGCTGGAAGAGATCCATATTTGTGCCCATTGCAAAGAAAGGTGATCCAATGGGATGCAGAAATTATGGAACAACAGCATTAATGTCACATGAAAGTAAAATTATACTGAAAATAATTCAAAAACTCTTGCAGCAGTACATCGACAGAGAACTGCCAGGAATTGAAGCTGGATTCAGAAGAGGATGTGGAACGAGGGATATCATTGCTGCTATCAAATGGATCTTGAGTGAAAGCAGAGAATACCAGAAAGATGTTTACCTGTGTTTTATTGACTATGCAAAGGATTCGACTGTGTGGATCATAACAAATTATGGATGACATTGTGAAGAATGGGGAATTCCAGAACACTCAATTGTTCTCATGCAGAACCTGTACGTAGACCAAGAAGCAGTTGTTTGAACAGAACAAGGGGATACTGTGTGGTTTAAAATCAGGAAAGGTGTACGTCAGGGTTGTATCCTTTCACCAAATTTATGCAGTCTGTATGCTGAGCAAATCATCTGAGAAGCTGGATTATATGAAGAAGAACGCAGCGTCAGGATTGGAGGAAGACTCATGAACAACCTGGGATATGCAGATGGCACAACCTTGCTTGCTGAAAGTGAAGAGGACTTGAA
>NW_004443962.1:2897995-2954476 GCF_000243295.1 Trichechus manatus latirostris | reverse complement strand
CAACATAAAGAAAACAAAAATCCTCACAACTGGACCAATAAGGAACATCATGACAAATGGAGAAAATATAGACATTGTCAAGGATTTTATTTTACTTGGATCCGCAATCAACGCCTGTGGAAGCAGCAGTCCAGAAATTAAACAACACATTACATTGGGTAAATCTGCTGCAAGAAGACCCCTTTAAAGTGTTAAAAAGCAAAAATGTCACTTTGAGGACTAAGGTGCACCTGACCCAAGCCATGGTATTTTCAATCGCCTCATATGCACGCGAAAGCCGGACAATGAATAAGGAAGACGGAAGAATGGATGCTTTTGAATTATGATGCTGGCAAAGCATATTGAACATACCATGGACTGCCTGAAGAAAGAACAAATCTGCCTTGGAGATTTTCTCTCCCTGGAGAAGGACATGATGCTTGATAAAGTAGAGGGTCAGCAAAAAAGAGGAAGACCCGCAATGAGATGGAGTAACACAGTGGCTGCAACAAGAGGCTCAAACAGCCATGACTGTGAGGATGGTGCAGGACCAGGCAGTTTCTTTCTGTTGTACATGGGGTCGCTATGAGTCAGAATCGACTCGAGGGCACGTAACAGCAACAACAGTTAACCCTGAGTTCACCTTCATTATCTCTTTTTGACCCTCACAGCTGCCCTTATTTTCACTTGATAGTTTAGGACCCTGAGGTTCAGAGAGGTTGAAGGACTTACCCAAGGTCACAAAGCCAATCTGGGAAGGGTGAGGGATTAAGGAACCTGCTCTGGGGTTCCTCTTACAAAGTGTTGGAATGGGTACAGCCCCAGTCTGTGGGTAACACAAGTGTAAGTGTGGGATCTGGTTTCCCTGTGTGCACCTGTCTATTTATGTCGGTGTGCAAGGGATGGGGTGGGGTGGACAGTTCAGCCTGTGCCTTTGCAGGCGCCTACGTGCAGAAGCGTGCTGTGAGTGTCCTTGGGCTGAGCGTGTGTGTGAATGTGGCCTGGGTGCACACACGCTTGCACACAGGCCCTCTGCCTCCCTCTCAGATGTCTTGGCTGTGGGCTTGACAACTGAAACCCAGCTGCACTCTGGCTGGGAAACATCCGCTGTGGAAACCTAGGAGGAGTTGACAGTCCCTAAAGAGGGGTTACACATGCCGCCAGCAAGCGCTGCTGGCCTGCTGCCTAATTCCCTGCAAATGTGCTTCGTATCTGTTTCTAATTTGGACTCTGCCTTCCCCTGCCCCCACCCATCCCTCCCCACTCTTGGAACTCGCCTCAGACCAGTCAAATTATGCTGAATAATGGCTGCAGAGCGGGGAGAGCGCTAAAGGTCACCAGTGGGCTGTTGGAGGGTGTAATAATGTCACATTTTAATTTACGCAGAGACCGGTGCAGGAATCAAAACCAATAAATTTGGCCTGCACTCGAAGCTCCAGCCAACGGTAACTCTTGCAGGTCATGCTGCTTCCAGGGAAGAAATCACTAAGCGTCACACCCCGCAGTCCACCGTGCTTGAGAAAGCCCATGTGCGTATGTATGGATGCAATAGGAAGCATTTGCTTTCTGCAAGGGGACTTTTGTTAGGAGACTTGCAGCCCCAGCAGGAACCTCTCCAGTTGTCTGCGTGTTACCCAGATGTTCAGGGTATTAAGATTCTAAAACACAATGTGTCTCCCATCTATTTTGCCTTCCTGAGAAATACTCAACGCCAAGGTGACCTAGATCCATGGGAAAGTGTACACAAAGCAGAGGGAGAAGGGTTGAAAGCCAGGCTGTATGTACACACTGTGGCAGCTTTGACAAGCTTATTTACACGTGGAGACCGCAGGGAGGGGCCGCTGGGAGAGATTTGTTGGAGCTGTGTTCACGCTGGGGGTCAAGGGTTTGGTCTGAGGTACAGTTGTTTTAATAATTAATGTGAACTTGAAAGCATGCATTCTTGGAAGATAGGGGATTTGCCTTGAGACCCCTTATGGTGCCTTGTGGATCAGTGAGGCAGGATAGGGAGTCTGGAGGCTGGGAGGTCTTGGGATGCTTCTTACCTGTGCTTTGTTGGGGGGGGGGGTAGCTGGAGAAGCCAGGAATGTGACACAGCCGTGGGTTTTCACAGTGTCTGGAGGCCTTTGCAGGAAGGCCCCAGTCATGCGGACCTGGTGAGACGCCCGCTCCCTCCCCCTTCAGCATCCTGCCAGGCTGTTACTGCTGTGTGCCCCAGGGCTGCAGAAGGAGGCTGGCGCGCTGCCCTCCGCTCAGCTGGCTCAGCAACTGCGGGAAGTTGGGGTTTGCCGATGAGGGGGCCGCGGCCGTCAAATCTGATGCTGCATCCTCATTCGTCTGGCTTGTGGGAAGCAGGGAAGAAGCTGCTCTGGAGTGAATGACACCCCAGGGACTCTGCTCTCCTATGCTACCACACGCCAGACTGCAGCCCACAAGGATACCTTGGGAAGAAAGGGAAGGTAGGGTCCACACTTCTGTTGTGCCCGAGAGCCTGTCTCCCGTTTTGTCCCTCAAGGCACTTCCCATTCACATCTTGGTTATTTTTTTAACTGTTGCCATTTGTTCAGCTGCGTGTGATGCCAAGGACTTCGCATATGTCAAAAGCCTCATTTGATTCTCAGAACACACCTGCAAGGTCTGTGTGGCAGAAGGGCCTAGCCGTCCACCAGAAGGACGTGCTTCCCTTTCTTTAGAGATGAGTTTCTGCTGGGAAATAGCTGCGCATCCAGGGATGACATTTTCCAGCCCCATTCAGTTTGGAGTGGTGCAAATGGTTAACCCACTGGCTGCTACCTGAAAGGCTGGAGGTTCAAGTCCACCCAGAGGTGCCTCAGAAGAAAGGCCTGGCAATCTACTTCCAAAAAATCAGCCATTGAAAACCCTATGGAGCATAGTTCCACTCTGACACACAGGGGGTCGCCATGAGTTAGAGTCGATTGGACAAAACTGGTTGGTTCAGTTAGGTCTCAGGCCCATCTGACCAATGGGAGAGAAGCTCAATCTGACCAGTAGGAGAGAAGCTCACATCTGACCAATGGGAGGGAAGCAGAAGTGAGCTGCTCCGCTACGGAGCCTGACCTGTAGGAACCAGGCAGCAGCCACACTCTTTCCCCTTGTGCCTGGATGGAACAGCGACAACCCCCAGGGTGACCTTAGAAGCCATGAATTCAAAATGACAGAACACTTGTTAGTTCTGCTTTCTGAAAGGCTACCCAGCCAGTGCCCCCCTGCTCAGTCCTGAGCAAGAAACCAGCTTACGTCCTATTATTCCCAATCCATTACGCTTTTTGGGAGTCTGTTTGTTATAGCTCTGACTCTGCCCTAAGTAATTAATTAGGAGTTTCACTTTCATTTTACAGATGAGGAAACTTCGACTCAGAGAGGGAAAGCACACTGCTCAAGGGCACATATTTGGTAACTACGGGGGTCACAATACAAGTCTACGCCTCTGGTTTCAAGGTCATGCTCTATTCTTGTGAGTTTCCCTGTTTCACAGAATGCTGTTCAAACAACAACAAAAACAGTGCCCCCCCCAACTCCCCAGACGTCTATGCTCAAATTAAGCTTGGGAAGGGCCAATTTAAATGAAGTTAACAGGTCTCTTTGCGGCAGTTCTTCTCGGATGTTACCGTGAGGATGACCGCTGTGAATTACCACAGGGGATGTAGGTGCAGGGTTTTCCAAATTTGTGAGACCAGAGGACCCTTTTCTCGGCAGAGCTTCTTGTGAGAACAGCATCTTTGGTACACACTTTGGGAGAGCTTGAACTCTAGTATGCTGTCTCTGGCTCCTTCAAGACCAAAGTTTCTTGGTGATGTATCTTCCTGAAAATCATCGAAATGACAAGCTGGGGTGGCTTCAGTTTACCAAAAAATGGATGGAGGAAGAGAGCCTGGAGGGACAGGTAGCAGCACGCTGTAGCATCTAAGAACTTCAGCTTGGGTGCTGGGCTCCCTGCTCTGAATCCCACTTCTGCTGCTGGCTCACTTCAAGACGTGGGGTCCATCACTGAATCTCTTTGTACTTCAGCTTCTTCTTGTGTAAAGTGGGGACGAGAAGGCTAACACTCACTGTAGAGTGGTGATGGTTGTTGTTGGTTGCTGTTGAGTCGGCTCTGACTCGTGGCGACCTTACGTATAACGGAACAAAATGTTGCCTGGTCCTGCAGCATCTTCATGATCCTTGGTATGTTTGAGTTCATTGCTGCAGCCTGTGTTATTCCAGCCCACTGAGGGTTTCCCTTGCCATTGCTGGCCTCCTCTTTACCAAACTCATGTCCTTTTCTAGTGATGGGTCCCTCCTGATGACATGTCCAAAGTGAGTTGAAGTCTCAGAAAATATTCTGTGATTCATGGATTTTCATTGGCTGATTTTCAGAAGTATTCACTAGGTCTTTTTTCCTAGTCTGTCTTAGTCTGGAAGCTCCACTGAAACTTGTCCACCATGGGTGACCCTGCTGGTATTTGAAATATCAGTGGCATAGTTTCCAGCATCATAGTAACATGCAAGCCACCACAGTACAACTGACAGAAGGGTGGTGACTATAGGTTGATGGGAAGATTAAATGAATTAATATACCTAAAATGCCTAGACTAATACTTGGCAGAAAACGAATATTCGTTCCTTTAAAATTATACAAATATACAACTGGAATTGCATGGTGGTTTTACGAACAGATAGACCTATGTTTGAATGCAAACTCTGCTATTTACCAGTATTGTTACCTTGGGCAATTTACTCTTTCCAAGTCTCAATTTCCCCATATATACAATGGTAAAAGTAATGCCTTTTGTTAAAAGATAATTGCCAAAAAGGTGAAATCATGTCTCTCTAACAGATAAAAAATGAACAGGTGGAAAGATCTTGTTTAACCCATTATTAATGAGTGACCCAGGGAGATGCAACAACCAGGTCAAAGGACAATCCAAAGAACAGACACATTCACAGGTCAGAAACGTTGAAATGAACTTGCAAATGGACACAAAACTGCTGGTTTCCCACAGTGGAGGGGTGTGTGTGACAGAATTCATTTGCAGGTCCACAATCAAGAGTCATTGCGTGTCCAAGGCACAACAATTGGTCGCTATTTGCCTGGAGCAACAGAGGAAGAAGAAGAGTTAGGAACAAGAGGAGGAAGTGGATGTGTGGCTAATTGTCTCCATGAACAATTGCCTCCTTGGCCAGGAGATCGGAAGAACTGGACGGTGCCCCGCTAACATTACTGAACATTTCGATCCAAGATACTATAGAAGAATCCTGATCAAAAGGGGGAAAATGCAGAACAGAATTTCAAATTCTCATGCACTCCAGACTTCCTGGAGCCACGGAGGCTGGATGAACTCCTGTGACTATTACCCTGAGCTAGTCATTAAACCTTAAACCAAAAATATCCCCTGAAGTCTTATTAAAATCAAACAATAGTTTGTAAAGAATGTCTGCCTTGAGCATATGCTCTTTTAAGATCTATCTATATGGGATCAAATTGACAACAGCAATTTGAAAGATTATACAGGAACCTTAGGAGGCAGGGAGTTTACGTTAATGGGGAGGAACAGCTCAGAAAAGGAGGGTGAGAATGGTTGCACAACTCGAAGAATGTAATCACTGCCACTGAATTGCGTATGTAGAAACTATTGAATTGGTGTATGTTTTACTGTATATCTTCTCAACAACAATAACCACAATAAAACTATGTCCACTGTTCCTGGCAACTTGACAGAGCTGTAAATGTATCTCAAAGGATAGAATCAGATAACCCGGAAGCAAGTGCTTGAAATAATATATAGTGGTCCCTTGGAAACACCCAGTAATCTTTGTTTTTTATTCCAAATTTCCTTACAGTATCTCACATATTTATATGTATGGAATTAGAAAAAGATGGATGAAAAGTGAAAAAAAGCAAATTGCTGAATAATATATATGATCCTATTTTCATCAAAACAAACAAGCTGTATCTATCTATCTATACATATGTGTGTATATATATCTGTGTGTGTGTATATGTAGTGTTGATTAAATATAGACAAATGTCAGAAAGAATACATGAGATCTATAAACAACAGCTGCCTCTAGGGGGCAGGATTGGTGATGATTGTTGTTCTCATGACTTTCTTTATAAACTTTGGCATTTTGTGAACAAAAACAAATACCCACTTCATGGTATATTATGAACGAGAAATGCCTGAATAAGAAAAACATGTAGGGTACAGAGCACAATGCCTACCATTCAATACATGGTAGGTTTTATTATTATTATTAATCTACATTCACAGAGTCCAGAGCCCACAGGCCCTTTCTCAGGACTGTCAAGTTTACTTCAACTCATAGTGACCCTATAGGACAGAGTAGAACTGCCCCATAGGGTTTCCAAGGCTGTAATCTTTAAGGGAGCAGACTGCCACATCTTTCTCCCATGGAGCGGCTGGTGGGTTTGGACTACTGACCTTTTGGTTAGCAGCCAAGCACTTTAACCAGTGTACCACTGGGGCTCCTTAACCATATCAGATATGTACTACATTATCAAATCCCCACTTTTCAGATAAGGAGACAGGCAAAAAGAGGTGAAGTAACTTTCCTGAAGATTTTCCACTGCCACAGTCCACCTGGACAGAATCCTTTCTCAGGGAGCCAGCTCTCCATCAAACTCACAGACTCAACTGGGTTCCCTTTTCCTTTTTATTGTAGAATATTTCAACATATATAAGAGTAAAAAGAATATTATAATGAATTCCCATGTATCTACTCCCCAGCTTTGTCAATTATTACCTCACAGTCAATCTTGCTTCATCTTTATCTCCTCCTCTCCCTAAATTATTTGAAAGCAAATAATCACGTGTACATATATTTCATTTTGTATTTCCACAAGACAGAGACTCTAAAAAAAATTAACCATAAATTGAACACCAAATCTTTAGGTCACCTAAGGTTTTTTTTAAACAGTAATTCAATAATCCCTTAATACCATCAGCTATTAGGTCAACGTTACTATTTCCCTGATTTTCTTATACTTTAAAAAAAGAGTTTGTTTATTTGAATTGGATCCAAATACGGTTCACATATTGCAACTGGTTGATAGATCCCTTAAGGCTTTCTAAATTTATGGGTTTCTGCCTCCATTTCTTTCTTTCTTTTTTTTTTCCTGCCTTGCAGTTTTCTGTTTGTTATTGTCTTGAAGAAACTAGATCATTTGCCCTATAGGGTTAACCACGGTACGGGCTTTGTTGAATGCACCCCTATGGTCTGTTTATGGTTGTGGTTCCTCTGTCCCCTGGATTTCCTGTAAATTAGTAGTTATAGCTAGAAGGCTGCCCAGATTCAGGTTTGATTTTTTGGGGGTGGGGTGGGGGGAGGTGGAGGAGGGCAAGAATTCCCCATAGGTGGTGTCCTCCCGTCCCCCGACAGCCCCCAGCTCTTAGTCTCTCTTCTTCCTAGCAGCTTTGGTGCTGTTTTGAAAGAATGTGAGCTGGAAATAGGGACAGCTGGGGTGTAATGGGGCAGGGTTGAAAAGGAAATGTCACCAGACCCACTATTTACTTAGAAATGCTTCTTTTAATAATAATAATAATGATAATGATGATGATGATAACCATCACTTCTTGAGTATGCCAGGCACTGTTTTAATGGCTTTTACTATAAAAGTGAATTTATTCTCAACACTACTATGTGGCCAGTACTATTATTACTATGTAGAAATGAGGAACCCCAGGCTCGGAAAGATGAAATCACTTGCCCCAAATCTCACCACTGTGTTTGCCAGAAAAACAGTCCTGTCTCAGGGAATCCTTGACTGTAGGGACTCCCTAAGCTTATATTATCAACACTTTGAAACGATGCATTCCCATTCTGACTGGCCCCTCAGGATCTCAAAATAGTGCGTCAACTGCAAATTCCTTTGTATCTTTTAGGAGTCTGCCTGCTGGGACAGCCACTCACATCCAGATTGCTGTTCTCAAGAGCTTGTTGTAGACATAAGAATTATGCTTTCTCGTAGGGCAGTACTTTCAGAGCTAGATTCAAGGGAAATGGCCCATCCGCCTGAAGATCTTTTACCTTCTGGAAAATAACTGCTGCTCATCTTTCTCTTGATGCTGGAGGACCACAACAATGCTTTCTTATAAAGACAATCTGTTAGGCACTGTTTAGTTCTATCATTGTATAAAATACTTACTCCCCACCCCACCTAAAATAATATGCAGTTCACCCTCCTGCAGGTCTTAGAGTTGGTTGTAGTTGTTAGGTGCCGTTGAGTCGATTCTGACTCTTAGTGACCCTGTGTACAACAGAACAAAACACTGTCCAGTCCTGCATCATCTGCACAATCCTTGCTGTGTTTGAGTCCATTGTTGCAGCCACTGTGTCAATTCATTTTGTTGAGGACCTTCCTCTTTTTCCCTGACGCTCTACTTTACTGAGTATGATGTCCTTCTCCAGGGACTGGTCCCTTCTAATAACCTGTCCAAAGTATGTGAGACCAAGTCTCGCCATCCTCGCTTCTAAGGAGAATTCTGTCTATACTTCCTCCAAGACAGATTTGTTTGTTCTTCTGGTAGACCATGGTATATTCAATATTTGTTGCCAACACCATAATTCAAAGGCATCAATTCTTCTTCAGTCTTCCTTATTCATTATCCAGCTTTTGCATACATATGAGACTATTGAAAATACTATGGCTTGGGTCAGGTGTACCTTAGTCCTCAAAGTGACATCTTTGCTTTAAAGAGGTCTTTTGAAGCAGATTTGCCCAATGCAATGCATCATTTGATTTCTTGACTGCTGCTTCCATGGGCATTGATTGTGGATCCAAGTAAAATGAAATCCTTGACAACTTCAATATTTTCTTTGTTTATCACGATGTTGCTTATTGGTCCGGTTGTGAGGATTTTTGTTTTCTTTATATTGAGGTGTAATCCACACTGAAGGTTGTAGTCTCTGATCTTCATCAGTAAGTGTCTCAAATCCTCTTCACTTTCAGCAGGCAGGATTGTGTCATCTGCATATCTAAGGTTGTTAATGAGTCTTCCTTTGACCTCAGATTCTTGAACCGAGCTAGCAGCCTGCTGTCTGACCTGCCGATTCTGGGATTTGCCAGCTTCCACAGCCCTGTGAGCCAGCAGGCTATCATCTGACCTGACTTGCCAGCTTCCAAAGTCCCTAGGGCTAGCAGCTTGTCGTCTGACCTGCCAATTTGGGTTCATCCACCCCTGCAACCTAGTGAGTCAGGAGAAGCCTGACCCACGGATTTGAGGCTTGGAAGCCTCCACAACCACGTGAGCCATTTCCTTGATATACATATATATATACACACACACATATATATACACATAGATATACACACATATATATACACGCATATATACACACATATATATATACATTTCGTTGGTTTTGCTTCTCTAGAGAACCTAGCCTACATCATTTGGTTTTTAGGGTTGGAGCTGTTCCTAATTAGCCCTGAGGCTGTGGCTAAAGGCACGAATTGATCTTTGTTGCACATGCAGATATGGAATAATGATCTTTGGACCCTACAGGGGTCTCCCTTGTCTAAGATTCCTCATCAGAAAAAGGGAACAAATAATGTTGTTGTTAATTGCTGTCAAGTTGGCACCAGCTCATGGTCTTATGAATAACAGAAAAAAACATTGCCCGGTCCTGCACCATCTTCATGATGGCTGGTATGTTTGAGTCCATTGTTGCTGCTATTGTGCCAGCCCATCTCCTTAAGATTTTGCTCACCTTCGCTGGCCTTCCACCTTACCAAACATCATGTCCTTCTCTAGTGATGGGTTGTTCCTGATGATGTGTCCAAAGTAAGTGAGTTGAAGCCTCGCCATCCTTGCTTCTAAAGAACATTCTGTTTGTATTTCTTCTGAGACTGATTTGTTCGTTCTTTTAGGAACAAATAATAGAGAACTAATAGTAAATCACATGAAAGTTTCAAGAACCAAACCTCTCCGCCAGAAACGTGGTTGGTGAAGCGTGGCGGGGCAGAGGGTGGCAGTGGTGGGCGAAGGAGAAAATGGCAACAGAAGAAGTGGGCAGGACCAGGCACATAATCTTCAGTGTCCCTTGTTAAAAAATTATCAAGGATTTCAAGATGGCAACAGAGCATTAAACCAAGTGTGAGGTCCTTCTAAATGCGGGGCCCCATATGACTGCACAGGTCACACACCATGAAGTCAGCCCTGGCAGAGGGGGCCTTCTCTGGCACTTTGAAAGCCACCCTAAGCACCTTTATAAGTAGTGTGATGTTTGTAAAATGAGACCCAGCTAGGCTGGGTTGTATATGCTGCTTCTTTTAGTTGTGGCTCAACTAACTTTAAATTGTGGAATCCTCCAGACAGAAATATAGTGGGAATAAATAGTGAGCATCCAGGAGGAAATTGTTATGGATTGAATTCTGTCCCCCAAAAGATATGTTGAAGTCCTATCCCTGTACTTACGAATATGACCTTGTTTGGGGAAATAGGGTTTTTCTTTTGCTATCAGTTGGATCAAGTTTATACTGGAGTAGGGTGGGTCCTAATCCTAATCCCTTCTGCATGGTGTTTTATAAAAACGAGACACACAGAGAGAAGACAGACACCATGTGATGACCGAGATAGATACATCTATAAGCAGCAAAGGAACACCAAGGATTGCAGGCAGTCACCAGAAGCTAGGAGAGAGGTCCACAGCAGCAGTTGATGTGGTCGAGACCCTGATTTGGACTTTTAATCTCCAGAACTGTGAGAAAATAAGTTTCTGTTCTTTAAAGCCACCTACTTGGTGATATTTAGTTATGACAGCCTAGGAATCTAACACAGAAAGTCCTGGTGTGTCTGAAGACCACACCATGGCAATAATGGCTTAGCATAGTGAGTTTCACCTCAGACTGAGGGGGTGGGGGCGAGTAACTGTGAAAAAGTACACTTATTGATTTCGTCATACAAACTATAGAAAGTAACGCTCCATGAAATCTTCTTGGCCCATTAAGATGCAGAGAAAGTAGAGTGAGAAAGCATTGTACAGGGTTGGGTTAGAAAAGAGTTGAGAAACAGTGCGTTAGGTTCTTTTTGAAAAACAGCAAGGCAAGGAGAAACATTTGGTAGATGTTTATCAATGCAGATGAAATTTCTTTGAGGAGATCCCCACAGCAGAATGGAAGCTTCTGACATACCAGCCTCCCACTTTCCTTGAAGTGGGTAAGTTGGCCACCATATAGCCATAGCCATGAGTTGGGCACGCGAATGTCAGGTGATCTCAGAGACACTTCCTTCAGAACACCAAGGGAATGAGAATCCGCATTGCACAACTCCAGGAGGGGGTCATTCACATTCTACTCCTCACAGGAGGTTGCACTCAGGGGTGTCTTCCACATGCACTACTATGGGAATGATTCCTCAGAGTTGTATAGTTGCCTCAACATTTTTCTCTTCAGTGGTTTCCAAGACATTCTATAAAATAGTGGCTGTTCTATTTGTGGTATTGGGACCGCTGCTGGTGGTCAGTGGGGTCCTTCCTCCATGCTCCATGGTCTTGTTTTCCCTGCTATAGGCTGGTGAGGAAAGGAAGGGACATGATAGCCTGAGAGCTAGTTGTCTCTTTTCTGCTTCCCCAGGCAGCACCTCAATGAGAGACCTCATTAGGAGATGAGACCAACTCGGGGTAAAATCAGCCCAACTCCAGAAAGCAAAACTTGTCTTCCTGAAAAATTACCTAATATAGCTTTAATGCTTCTTTAATTCTTAAATGTGACTATATGTGTATTTTTTCCTGGCCCTATGATAATTTACTATGATTGTAAATGAAAGATTGAAGATTGCAGTGATTAAGAGTGCAAACTCTGTAGTCAGATTCCTGGGGTTCAAATCCCATCTCTGCCAATACTAACTGTGTGACCTGGAGCAAGTTACTTAACCTCCCTGTGCCTCAATGTTCTCATCTATAAAATAGGGATAATATAATGGGTCAGTGAGAGAATTATATGGATTAATACAAGAAAAGTCCTTTTATTATGTAGTAAGTGTTATGACTATTATTACATGAGAAATAAGATTAAACAAATCTGCACAATTGTTATTAAACTTAAAAAAAAAAAAAAAAAAGACCCCATTGGTTTCACAGTAGCACCAGCAGCCCAGTGGGTGGTAATTTTTTGGTCTGTGACTAAAATGTTGAGTGTTACTGTCTATAAGCAGCCTCCTGATTGATTCAAAGTCACTCTCCCTCACCTCCAGACGAGCAGATTCTTTCTTGTTTTGAAAGAAAAGTTAAGAGAAGAGCATTGACTTCTTGTGTGGAGTTGGATGCTTTCCAGAACCTCATGGCCATGCTTTAAATTGATGAATGGCTGAATTGCAGGTGGAGACCCTGACAGGCGGGGACTGCTGGAATGTTAAAGTAAAATGATAGAAAATGAAGACAATCCAGCTTGAGTTTCCACAGGGGCATTTGATCCGACCAGAATTCCTTCCAGAGCGAAGGAGGCCAGAGTGAGCCAACACCTGTAACAACACTGTTGGTGTCACTGCCTGAAGGGCCGCCGCTATGTGATGGGAAAGGAGGTAAACAGTCAGGGGAAGGGCCGAAGAAGGAACGATGATGCAGGCCTGGGGACCAAGTCGCTTCACGACCCTTTTGAAAGGACAGTGGGGTTTGAAGTAATCTACCACAACTTAACACAAGAAAAGGAAAAGCTCCTCGCTTGTAAAGATGATGCCCCTGGCTCTGGGTCAGTTGGCTCTGGACTCACACGTGGCAGAGCTGCGTATGGCCCACCCCGTCCTCTGACCTGTCTCCCTTGGAATGGCTGAGCCTGTGTGCTCTGCCTCTCAGGTGGCTGGGACCAGGCGACCATCAGGCTCCAAACTGAGGGAGGTGGACTGATCTTGAAAACTGAAACTCTGACACTTCAACTGTTTATAACTCAGCTATGACTTTTTTAAATGTATTTTTATTATAAAAAATGCATACTATTTGGAGAAACCTTAGGAAATACAGCAAAACAGAAAAAAGAAGAAAAATTAACATTTCACTACCTATAGTCAACATTAGTTGGAAGTTGGTGTTTTCCTCCAGATTTGAGAAAAAAAAAGCCAGAAGTGACACGATTTTTAAAAAATATATAGTTGTGGCTATATCATAAACCAAAGGAAAAAAACACCAAACCCGTTGCTGTCAAGTTGATTCCGACTCATAGCGACCCTATAGGACAGAGTAGAACTGCCCCATATGGTTTCCAAGGAGTGTCTGGTGGATTAGAACTGCTGACCTTTTGGTTAGCAGCCCCAGCTCTTAACCACTACGCCACCAGAGTTTCCAGCTGTATCATACATGATACTATTTCATGACCATTATATACAGTATTGCAATTTTTTATAGACACAATTTAATGGTTGCATACTATTCTGTCAGATAGATTCATCATAAGTTAATTAACATCCTCTTTTTTTAAAATATTTTCTTTTTTTACTAGAATAAATAATATTACAATGGGCACTTTTTAAATAACTGCTTATTGAGATAACTCATATACAATAAAATTCACAATTTTAAAGAAGATAACTCCGTGGTTTTTAGCATATTCACTGTTTTACAACCATCAGCACTATCTAATTCCAGGAAGTTTTCATTACTCACTCCAAAGAGAAATTTCGTACCCATTAGCAGTCAGTCTCCATGCCCCCAACAACCACCTATTTACTTTCTGTCTCCCTGAGTTTGCCTAGTCTGGATATTTCATATCAATGGGATCGTACAATATGTGTTTGTGTCTGGCTTCTTTCACTTAGGGTATTGTTTTCAAGGTTCATCCATGTTGTCGCATGTATCATTAATTCATTTCTTTTTATGGCGGGATAATATTCCATCGTATAGATGTGCCATATTTTGTTTATTCATTCAGAAGTTGATGGACATGTGGGTTGTCTTCCTTTTTTGGCTTTATGAACATTTATATACACGTTTTTGTGTGGACATATGTTTTTAATAGTCTTGGGGATGGACCTAGGAGCAGAATTTTTGGGTCATATGGTAACTCACTGTTTAACTTTTTGAGGAACTATCAAAGTGTTGGTGAGGATGTGGAGAAATTGGAATCCTCATACATTGCTAGTGGGAAAGTAAAATGGAGCAGCTCTTTGGAAAACACTTTGGTAAAAAAGTAAAACACACTGCGGTCAAGTTGATATAGGGTTGCTATGAGTTGGAGCCCTGGTAGTGTAGTGGTTAAAAGCTCAGCAGCTAACCAAAAGGTCGGCAGTTCAAATCCACCAACCACTCCTTGGAAATCCTATGAGGCAGTTCTGTTCTGTCCTTACAGGGTCACTATGTGTTAGAACCGACTTGACAGCATCTGACAACAACAACATGGGTTGGACTCAACGTGATGACAAGGGGTTTGGTTTTTTGTTTTTTGTTTGAATCAAAGTGTTAAGAAGCTCGGTGGTGAAGTGGTTAAAGTGATAACCAAAAGTTCAGCAGTTCGAAACCACCAGTGGCTCCACGAGAGAAAGATGTGGCAGTCTGCTTCCGTATCATCTTGACGGCAGTGGGTTTTATTTTTTAACCAAAGTGTTTCCCAAAGGGCTACTTCATTTTACTTTCCCACCAGCAATGTATAAGGATTCCAATTTCTCCACATCCTCACCAACACTTGTTATTTTCTGTTTTTTTTTTTTTTTTAATTAGCCTCATCCTAGTGAGTGTGAAGTGGTATCTGATTGTGGTTTTGATTTGCATTTCATTAATGACTAATGATGTTGAACATCTTTTCATGTGCTTGCGGGTCACTTGTATACCTATCTTCTTTGAAGAAATGTCTGTTCAAATTCTTTGCCCATTTTAAAATGGTGTTATTTTTCTCTTTATGGTTGAGTTGTAAGAATTCTTTTTATGTTCTAGATAAATGTCCATTATTTGATATATGATTTGCAAATATTTTCTCCCATTCTGTAGGTTGTCTTTCCACTTTCTTTATAATGAAGCACAAAAGCTTCGTGCTCTTTCCTTGATACAAAAGTTTTAAATTTTGATGATCTATTTATCTATTTTTTTCTTTGATTGCTTATGCCTTTGGCATCATATCCAAGAAACTATTGCCTCATCCAAGATCACAAAAATTTACACCCATGTTTTCTTCAAAGAGTTTTATGGTTTTAGCCTTTACATCTTGTTTTTGGCCCATTTAGAGTCAAGTTTTTATGTTGTGAAGTAGGATTCCAAATCTTTAAATATGTCATCCCATTGCCTTCTGGCCTTCATAGCTGCTGATGAGAAGTCAGCTATTAATCTCATTAAGGATCACTTGTGCATCATGAGTCACTTTTCTCTTGCTGCTTTCAGGATTCTTTATCTTTGACATCAAAAGTTTGACTACGATGTATCTAGGTGTACATCTATTTGAGTCTATCCTACCTGGAATTCATTTAGCTTCTTGGATGTGCAGATGAATGTTTTTCATCAAATTTGAGAGTTTTTGGTCATTATTTCTTTAAATATTCTTTCTGTGCCCTATCTATCTCCTCTCCTTCTGGGATTCCCATTATGTGTATGTTGGTATGCTTGATTATTCCACACAAGTCTCCGATGCTTTATTCATTTTTACTCTTTCTTTTTTCTTTCTGTTCCTCATCCTAGATAATCTGTGCAAAGCACTGTACAATGAGGCAGGGGAGAAAATGAGGGGAGGGAGGCACAAAGATGTATAAGACACAAGCCTGGTCTGCCCAAGGATTATACCCCAGTACAAGGAAAATTCCATATGTTTGTAAGGAATACTCTCACAGCCACCTACCTAGGTGTCCTCCCAAACAGCTCTTGTGGTAGGCAGACTAGGTGTCATCTCCACTGTTCTGATGTAGAAACAAGCTCTGATGCAAAATAACTTGCCTAAGTTTACGTGGCTAATGAAGGAAAAGAATAGTCATTCAACCAATATTTATTGAGTATCCACTATGTGCCAGGCACTGATCTAGAGATATAGTGAAGGACAAGACTATATTCCTATCTTCAAAGAGCTTGCATTCCATTTGAGGGAATATAGGCCCAAACAGGTCAACAAATAGATAAAGAAGAATTTCGTGGGGTTGGGTGGAGAGATACAGCTCTAGCAAACATTGGTGAAGGCTTTATGAGAAGCTAGCATTTCGGCTAAGAGTGTGAATATTTGAAGAAGCACTTTCTAGGTAGAGGGAACAGCAAATTATGAGGTAAGAACAAACCCAAATATTCCAGGAACACTGAACAAGAAGAGGATCAGTAGGAGAAAAAGCTGGACAAGGTCAGATAGTATAAGATTTATAGACCATGATTAGAAGTTTGTATTTTATTCTAAGTCAAGTGGGAAGACATTGGAGTGAAATCAGAACAATCGGGCTGATGAAATGAAAAGGGTGCACAGGGTATATGTGTTGGGTCAGGGGGACCAGTTGGAAGGCCGTTGGAATCATGAAGATGATGGGAACTTGAGTTAGGGTGGTGGCTGTAAAGACGATGGGCAGAGTTTGGACTTGAGTTAGGGTGGTGGCTGTAAAGACAATGGGTAGAGTTTGGATATATTTTGGAAGTTGAGCTGGCAGAACTTAGTGGATTGGATGTGAGATACGAATATAATAGATGAATCAAATATTACTCCTAAGTTTTCGCCTGAACAACTGGGTAGATGATGGTGCCATTTATCAAGATGGGGGCCTTTGCTGGGACTGTAGGGCGAGGAGTAGTGATTCTGGAGGAAATCAGAGACTCTTTTGGCCTTATTAAGTTTCAGTTTGTTGCCTCTGACTAGAACCCAGGCTTTCTAACCAGGACAGGTGTTTTCTCTACAGCACCACATTATTCACCCATTCAGAATATATTTATTGAGTACCTGCTATGTTCAAAGCTCTGTTCTACATGCTGGGGAAAAAAATCCCTGAGTAAGCCAGAGCCGGGGCGGGGTGGTGGGGTGGTGGTGCATTATCACCAATAGCACCAGACGTCAGAACCAGCAACTATTTATTGAGGCTCTGCTGTGTGCTGGGCACTGTGAGGAACACAAAACGCTTTCAAATTAATTGGATAGTTTAGGCAGGGACAAAAAAAATTATAGCCATAACTTAATTCAAAATACATTTATTGAGTGCCTGCTAACCATGCTGCCTGCTGGGAGTATAAGGATGAATGAAGTACTGTCCTGCTCCCAAAAAGCTCACCTTCAAGTGGAGGCGACAGGCAGGCAAGCAAATGATTTCAGTCCAACATGGTCAATGCAGAGCAATATGGAAGCACAAAGATGATGCTTGACCGAGGCTATTGCCTTGCATTAGGGTGGTTACCTAGAAGAGATACTATGTCAGCTGGCCTTGCAAAATGAGTTACACCCATAGAGAGTGAGGGCATTCCTGGCTAAGGAAAGAACATGAGAACAGTTCGCCTGCATTCACGGGGCCGTGTGCACAGCAGTTTGCATCACTGGAGTGAGAGGAAGGAAAGTGGGAGTGGGGTTGGGCTCCAAGCTGAGGGGCTTGGGCTTTAACCTGTAAGTGGCAGGGAGCCACTGTAGTGTTTTCTACAGTGGAGAGGATGCTTGGGTTTGCATTTTATAGCTTCATACATGTAGGCAGGAGCCCTGGTGGTGCAGCGGTTAAGAGCTAGGCTGCTAAACAAAAGGTCGGCAGTTCGAATCCACCACCTGCTCCTTGGAAACCCCATGGGGCAGTTCTACTTTGTCCTATAGGGTCACTATGAGTAGCTAATGGACTCGACAGCAAAGGATTTTTGGTTTTATGTGTAGTAACTGGTAGCTGTGTCCAGGCTGAAATGTGGGGAGACTGAAGGCCGCAAAGCGAGCCAGGAGGAGTGGCTAAAGAGGACGTCTAGGAGACCAAAGATGGCAGCCTGAGGTGACTTACTAGAGGGATTCATTGTGGCCAGGGTCCTGCAGTCCTGAAGACCCGTGTGGTCAGGAATGGTTTCACCAGGGAGTGAGATTTAGAGGGGCTGAGAGGGGAACTTGAAGAAGCGTAGCTGGAAGAGGATCAAAAGGCCGGCAGACGGGGTTCAAGGAGGGGTGGAGTCAATGAGAACAACCAACAGGACTATTCCTTCACTAGTCATTTAGTCCTCACAGTGATTGGGTTAGGTAAACACCCCCATATCAAAGGCAAGGAAACGAAGGGTTAGAGAGGTTGAGCAGTTTGCCAAAGGTCACACACTGCACAGGGCTGTGGGTTTTCACACCTATTTTTGTTTTACTCTCTCTTGTCCTCAAGTTCTCCTGGCGTTGTAGGTTAGAACTGAGGTACCATCGTCCCAAGAGACAGCCTTGGCTTTGTAAATAAAGACCCGGAGGAACAAGAATGGACATGAGGCTGAGCAGGAGCTGGGAGCCCAGCTCCTGCCTCCAGCCCCGCCCTCGCCTCACCTCCAGCCCAGCAGCCCCCTCCCCGTGCTGGGTGTGCCCCCGCTTCTCCCCTGAGACTTGTCTCCCCTTGTTCTCTGAACCCCAGCGGGCCTGACAGCCGTCAAGCTCATCACCTCTGAGATCAGAAAGGCTTGGAAGTAGACAGCAGTGGTCCCGAGCTGAGGAAACACGCAGAAGAGCAATTAAAGCAGGAGCGTGGGGGTAAGCTTGCTTTAATGGTTTGCAGCTGCAGCAAACACTTGCCTCGCCTTCGGCTCGGCCCTGCTCCTGGGGCTGCCTGTCTGTATTTCACATCCTGACGAATTAGATCCCCATGTGTGCTGCAGGCATGAAAAAATAGAAAGTGAATAATCCTTCATTCTCCTCTCCGTGGCAAGCAGCTTTGATCCCCTCAGCGCGGTGGCCCTGTTCCATCAGAAAATACATCCCTTCTCAGTTTCCTTTTAAAAAACCCGTTTCCTTGTCTCGAAATGACATTCACCTCCACCCAGAGACCTGAGAAGTGACTACAATTCATCGTTAGACCCTTCTGATCAAAGTTGGGTGTTTTTGTTGTTGTTGTCTCTCTTTTAAAATTTTGCTATACAGTCCCTCCTTTCCATCATTGGTTTGCTGCCAATGTGTCCAGGCTGAAATCAGAAGGAATATTCTATTAATATCAGGCTTCTATAACAAGGCCACCGTTGTTTGCTTCATTTCAGAGTACCTATTGTCTTCCGAGAGAGAGAGAGAACCTGTGTGTGTGTGTGTGTGTGTGTGTGTGTATGTGTGTATGTTTAGATTAGCAATTTCAAAAATGAGCAGGAAGGGAGAGAGTTCATGATTCTGGTTTATTTCAAACATGTGATACATCTCAATGACTCCAGCTATAGATTTAAATACTGACAACCTTTTTTTTTATTTTGTAAGGGTGAAGGTCTTGGAGCCATATTTGGTAAGACTGTTGCTGTTGTTCGTTGCTGTGGGGTTGACTCCAACTCATGGCGACCACATACACAACGGGACAAAATGTTACCCTGTCCCGTGTCAGCCTCACAGTCACCAGCATGTTCAAGTCCCTCGTTGCAGCTTTTGTGCCAGTCCTTTTTCACTGAGGGTCTCCTTCACCCTTGCTGGTCCTCTGCTTCACCAAACATGATGTTCTCCTCCAGTGATTGAGCCCTCCTGATGACGTGTCCAAAGCAGGCGAGTTGGACGATGTTCTGTTGTGATCCATAAGGTTTTCATTGACTAATTTTTGGAAATAGATTGTCAGGCCTTTCTTCCTAGTCTGTCTTAGTCTGGCAGCTCTGCTGAAACCTGTCCACTGATGGGTGACCCTGCCGGTATTTGAAATACTGGTGGTATAGCTTTCAGCATCATAGCAACATGTAAGCCACTACAGTGTGACAGACTGACTAGGTGGTGGATTTGGTAAGAAGACCTATTTTAATGCTACAGACATGGTGGTAAGTGAGCTGGTGGTGATGCTGTAGGGGTACAGGCAATGAAGGAGCAGGTGGTGGAGGAGGAAGTGGAGTTGGAGGTGGTGGGATGGTGTTGGTATTGGTAGAGAAGATGGAGGTAGAGGAGGTGGGCAGGTGCTGGGGGTAGTAGTGGTGATGGTGCAGAAAACATGGAGGAGGTAAAACAGACAGAGGAGGAGAAAGTGGAGGAGGGGAAAGGAGCGGTGGTGATGGTGGTGGTTATGGCAGAGGTAGTGGAGTGGAAGGGGTGCAGGAGGTGAGAGTGGTGGAGGGAGAGATGAAGTGTGAGCAGAGTTACTGAAAACAAGAACAGGCTGCTGTCCATGTTTCCTTCACCCTTGTCCCAGCTTGATCTCACAAGCTAGGAAGAATCAAAAGCTAATTTTGATTACAAAAGGAAAATGCAAATCCTTTTCACCTGGGTTTTTGGTGGTGGTCCCTCCTAGCTGAGTCCTATTTGGATAGCACTTGTTGGAGACAGCTCTGCCTGGACCAGTATCTCGTAAACATAGGTGCACATCATTCAAGTTCATGACACATGTGTCCACTGGGGGTTAGGGGGTGATGGGTGGGCATCACCTGGATCATCCAAACTGAACGTGCTGGGGCTCTTGAGGAAACTGCATGGTTCAGAAAAACAAAAAAAAGAATTAGGAATCCTGGAGCCTGGGTTCTAGCCCCGCCTCTGCTCACTGTGTGGCCTCGAGTGGGTTGCTTTTCCTCCCCGTGCCCCAGCTTCCCATCGTGTGAAATCAGTTTATCGAACTAGATGATCAAGAACCAGTGGTACTGAAGGAAGAGGTTCAAGCTGCGCTGAAGACATTGGCGAAAAACAAGGCTCCAGGAATTGATTGACTACTGATTGAGATGTTTCAACAAACAGATGCAGCACTGGAAGTGCTCACTTGTCTATGCCAAGAAATTTGGAAGACAGCTACCCGGCCAACAGACTGGAAGAGGTCCGTATTTGTACTCATTCCAAAGAGAGGTGATCTGACAGAATGTGGAAATTATTGAGCTCTATTGTTAATATCACACACAAGTAAAATTTTGCTGAAGATCATTCAAAAGTGGTTACAGCAGTACATAAACAGGGAACTACCAGGAATTCAAGCTGGATTTAGAAGAGGATGTAGAACCAGGGATATCATTGCTGATGTCAGATAGATCATGACTGAAAGCAGAGAGTACCAGAAAGATGTTTACCTGTGTTTTATTGACTATGCAAAGGCATTTTACTGCGTGGATCATAACAAATTATGGATAACCTTTCGAAGAATGGAAATTCCAGAACACTTAATTGTGTTCATGCGGAACCTGTGAACTGAGTTCATGCGGAACTTAGACTGAGAGGTAGTTGTTCAAACAGAACAAGGGGATTCTGCGTGGTTTAAAGTCAAGAAAAGTGTACATCAGGGTTGTATCCTTTCACCATACTTATTCAATCTCTGTGCTGAGCAAATAATCTGAGAACATAGACTATATTAAGAAGAACACAGCATCAGGATTGGAGGAAGACTCATTAACAGCCTGGGATATGCAGGTGACACAACCTTACTTGCTGGAAGTGAAGAGGACTTGAAGCACTTGCTGACAAAGATCAAAGACCACAACTTTCAGTATGGATTACACCTCAACATAAAGAAAACAAAAATCCTCACAACTGGACCAATAAACAACATCATGATAAACAGAGAAAATATTGAAGTTGTTAAGGATTTCATTTTACTTGGATCAACAATCAACGCCCATGGAAGCAGCAGTCAAGAAATCCAACGCATTGCATGGGACGAATCTGCTGCAAAAGACCTCTTTTAAGTGTTGAAAAGCAACAATGTCACTTTGCGGACTCAGGTGCATCTGACCCAAGCCATGGTGTTTTCAATCACCTCATATGCATGTGAAAGCTGGACAATGAATAAGAAAGACTGAAGAAGAATTGATGCCTTAGAATTATGGTCTTGGCAAAGAGTAGTGAATATACCATGGACTGTCAGAAGAATGAACAAATCTATCTTGGAAGAAGTACAGCCAGAATGCTGCTTAGAAGCAAGAATGGCAAGACTTTGTTTCACATACTTTGGACATGTTATCAGGAAGAACCAGTCCCTGGAGAAGGAGATCGTGCTTGGTAAAGAAGAGAGTCAGCAAAAAAGAGGATGACCCTCAACAAGATAAATTGACACAGTGGCTGCAACAATGGGCTCAAGCATGACAACAGTTGTGGGAATGGTGCAGGACCGGGCAGTGTTTCCTTCTGTTGTACACAGGGTTGCTATGAGTCAGGATCGACTTGACGGCTCCTAACAACAGCAATAACAAAGTAGGTGATTCCTGCCAGCCCTGACACTCTGTTCTGTTTTTGAGAAATTAATGCAACTATTAGAACTCTGCTTGAGGTCAGTCCCGACTTTTTGAGGATGGAGTCATATTTTCCATTTCTTCTAGCTAGTCCTTTTCTGAACGTAGAGAAGAGTGTTCCTCAATTTCCCTTTCTCAGCCTTAGATAACCTGGTGCACCATATCATACAGTGCAGGCTACCCTCAAGCCATGTCCAGAACCAAACAGACCCAAGTCAGACCGATTCCTCCCCGGCCTGCCTTAGAGGGTCATGGCTTTTGGTTTTGTTTGTTACATGCCATCGAATCAGTTCTGACTCAGACAGCAGCCCTATAGGACAGAGTAGAACTGCCCCATATGGTTTCCAAGGAGTGGCTGGTGGATTCCAACTGTGGACCTTTTGGTTAGCAGCCCAGCTCTTAACCAATTGTGCCCCCAGGGTTCCTGGGTTTTAGTGGGAGGATTTCAAAGTGACCTGTTATCACCTGTGAATGCACATTGCCAGAGGCAGAAATGTAATTCAGAGCCCTAGGATAATCTGGACAATCCCCAGGCCACAGAGTACATAACTGACGTTGATCTAGAAAAGCTAGGCCTAATGGGAGCAAAGCAGGGGTGGGAAGCAGGGAGGGGACTCAGGAGTGAAGTGTCTGCTGCTGAGAATGCACCAGCCATTCTCTGTGGTACC
This sequence comes from Trichechus manatus latirostris, assembly GCF_000243295.1. NCBI lineage: Eukaryota > Metazoa > Chordata > Mammalia > Sirenia > Trichechidae > Trichechus > Trichechus manatus. Next base: position 2,931,623 of record NW_004443962.1, on the reverse strand, counting down.
TAGGAGCAGAGGGGAAGGCTTTGAAGGGGCTGAACCAAGTTATCTTTTTGGAGGCAAGAAATGAGGACAGTTGCTAGTGGTGAACTTTAACGAGACAAAATTGCCTCTGAAGATTTGGTGCTGTGGCAAGAACGTTGAACTTTCAGTCAAAGACTTGGTGTTACCTGATGCTGCCATAACCAAAAATACCACAAGTGAGTGAGTTTAAAGAACAGAAATTTATTTTCCCACAGTTCAGGAAGTTAGAATTCAAATTCAAGGTGTAGCTCCAGGGGGAAGTCTGTCTTTGTCTATTTAAGCTTCTAGTAGCTGTCTGCAATCCTTGGAGATCCTGGACTTGTAGATGCATCTGCTTTGTGTGTCTGTTTTCATATGGCATCTCCTCGCGCGTGGGTCTTTGTGTCTGTTCTGCTCATTTTATAAGCCAGAAGTTATTAGGTTTAGATCCATCCTACTCTGATAGGACCTCATGAACATAACAAAAGAAGAACCCTATTTCCAAACAGGCTCACAACCACAGGTACAGGGGCCAAGACTTCAATACATATTTTGGGAGAGGGCACAATTCAATCCACAACACTTGGCATTGAGACTTGCTTCTAAAATTTACTTCTGAGACTTTGAGTACATCACTTTCCCTCTCTAGACTTCAATGTCCTCATCCCCATAGTAATGGGGGCAATAATAATGCCAGCTCTATAGACCTCATGCTGTCCTGAGGGTGAAAGCACTTTGCAGGCTGCTCAAGATGTGTTAAGGGATTTTTATTGCTTTAGCTCTGGTTGACTTCTGACAGGCTGGTAGGACAGGTAGGCAGGAGGTGAGCTGGATAGGGAGTTCTTCTGGTACACATGAAGAGTCTCCAGTCATTGCTGGCTTCATTATGGATTTCTAACTGGGAGAGTACCACCTAGGGTACCTGCAATTGAGCTGCTCCTCAAGGCTCACTGGCTCTCACCACATTCAAATGCCACAAAAGATATAATTACCCAGTTGAGGAGCCAGGCCTTGAAAAGGAGGAGACCCAACATTTCCTGAGCTTGATAGACACCAGCCTGCGTGCTTTCCTGGGGGAGGTAGATATTAACATCTTTATTTTATAGAGGAAGAGATTGAGGCTTGAAGAGAGTCAGTAACGTGCCCAAAGTCACAGAACTCATTAGTGGAGGAATCAGGATCCAAACCCAGATCTCTCTCTGTCCAGGTCTCCATTCTATCATGTTGGCATCTTACCATCATGTTGGTAAAATCTTTCTATGATTGATTTTTAAACAAGGTGATGGTGACCTGCCAGCCTCTGGTCCCTGGAGTTGGTACTCCTTTCTCAAGCCCACATCTCCTGACCATGGCTCAACCTCAGGGAGGGTAGTAGCAGCAGTGTGAGGGAAACCTTCAGTACTATTTCCCAACATTTGTTCTGATTCCCAAAAAGGACTGGCAGCCTGGAGGAACCTGAGGATGCCTCAAAACAAAACAAAACCAAAACACCAACCCGCCCCCACTAAAAACAAAAAACAAAGGCATTCCAGGACAAGTCTAAAGGATAAGGGGCTTTATTGTTCTTGGTCTTATTTGCTTGAGGGCAGGAACGTGATTGTTCAAAAGCTTTGCGAAGGACACACACGTGATGGTGTCTGGGTGGTCAGTGGTGGTGTCGACAGACAGTCAGGACATAGACACCTTCGGGTGATTAGTGAAGTGGCTAAAGCATCCCTCGCATCTCCCAGGTCCTGAGACAATGAAGATCCATGGTGACAACTCTAAGTCGTTTAGATAAGAGTACATGATGCTCAGAAGCTTCTGTGAAAAAGGAAATGGAAGCAAATGTCACGCTTTGGGTTGTTCCCTCTTGTTGAAATGCCACCCTGCCCTCTCACTATCTGTCTGGATCCTTCTCATCTTTCAGGTTTTAGTGTAAACGTGACCTCCTCAGAGAAGCCTTCTTAGTCGATCAGACCTGAAAGCTGTATCCCGTTATTCTCTTCTGTTGCACTGTTTGAGATCTCCCCTCATAAGTGCACTAACTACAATTTGTAATTATGTTCATTCGTTTACTTGTGTAATGTCTGTCTCCACACTAGATGAGTAGACCCATGAAGGTGGGCTCCACTGAGGCGGGTTTGCTTTCCCACCACATTTTACTGAGTGCCTAGCACATGGCAGGAATGACTAGATATGTGACAGCGAGCAAAATAGAGGAATTTTTGTGCTTGAAGGGGAAAATCTATGTATACAGAAGGAAGAGAAGACCTAATTTGAATAGTGTAAAAAATAAGGACGTTTATTAAAGCACCGAACAAGGAACCTAGTGGCAGGGGATTCCAAGGTAGGTGTAGCGGCTCCCCAACGTCATCAGTGATGTGGGTGCTTCCCAGCCCTCTGCTCTGCCATCCTCAGCACGTGGAGGTGACTCCCCTTGTGATCACACAGGGAGCTGCCCCAGTTGCAGGGGCACATGCAGGCCCAGTCATAACCAATGAAAAGAAGCACGCTCTATATATTGGAGAGAAAAGCTTTTGCAGAAGACTCCCAGCAGATTTCCACCCCTTGCCCAGGATTGAGTCAAACACCCATGCCCTAGCTCCAAAAAAGGCTAGAAACAGAGTCCCTGGCATTTCCAGCCTCTGAGGTAGGAGGTGGGCTTCCCAAGTATTAGTTTCCTATTGCTGCTGTAACAAATTACCACAAACTTTGCAGCTTGAATAGCATAGATTTGTTATCTTACAGTTCTGGATCTCACTGAGCTAAAATCAAGGCGTCATCAAGGCTATGTTCTTTTCTGGAGGCTCTAGAGAAGAATTCGTTTCCTTGCCCTTTCTAGCTTATAGAGGCACCCACATTCCTTGACTTTTGGGCCCTTCCTCCATCTTCAAAGTCAGCAACAGTGAGTTCTCACATCGCATCATTCTGGCTTCCCTTTTCCCTCCCTCTGTGACTTTTAAGGACTCTTATATTTACATTGGGACCACCCGGATAATCCAGGATAATCTATTTCCTGGTCAGCTGATCAGCAAGGTTAATTTCATCTGCAAACTTAATTCCCCTTTGCCGTTCAACCTAATATATTCGCAGATTCCAGAGACTAGGACATGGACATCTTGGGGGGCGGAGGGAGGGTGGCACTATCATTCTGCATAACACAGCCACCAGCAAGAAAGTGTGGTGGGGTGATGAAAGGTCACTCACAGTGCCTTGTTTAGGATCTGTAGGCCCCCCCATTTGGAGGCTGGGTTTATAGACCATAGGATTAAGAAAGACCAGAACTTTTTGTTAAATGAACAGAAAGTCTGGATTGCAATTGTTCTCTGATTAGTTGATGTGAGTAATGGTAAATCTTCACAGTTCAGAAAGGGGAAGTAATTTATTATCTGTCCCCTACTATGAAATTATCCCCCCTCTCTGCTGCAGGGAGATTAGATATGGGCCCTTTCCTTGAAGACCAAGTTAGAGAGATTCCTGCACACGAACCATTAGAGTGTCACCTGTCCAATGGCTGGGCGATGAGACTTGAGAAGAACAAGAGGCCTCTCCTTTTCCATCACTACCCCCAGCCTTAGCCCAAGTCTTCTTGTCTGACTTCATAAATCCCCTGATTATTGAATAGTTCCTCGGGTTGCTTGACATCTCCACTGGGCTATCTAATAGACTTCTTGACCTAATGCATTCAAACCCAACTCTTGACGACCCTCACGCCTACAAATCTGCCTCTTTCCCAGTCTTCTCCATATTAGTAAATGTTACCCCTAATTATCCAAACTCAGGCCAAAATCTAAGAGTCTTATCTGATTTATTTTCCCTGACGACCCACATCCAATCCACCAGCAAGTCCTGTTGACTCTATTTCCAAAGAATGTCCCAAATCCAGTCACTTCGCACTATTTTCACTACTACTGGTCTTCTCATAATACTCCATTCTTGCCTGGACCAGAGCAATAGCCTCTTAATTTGTGTCCCTGCTGCTGTTCTTGCCTCCTCATAGGCCAGAGTGGCCTTTTCTAAATGTGACAATATCATATCACTCCTTTACTTAAAAGTCCCCAATGGCTTTCTGATACCCATGGAATAAAATTCAGACTTCCTCCCATTGGCCTACAAGACCCTACGTGACGATCTGTCCTTGCCCACCTCACTGACTGATAGCAAGCTTTGTTCACTATGCTCCAGTGGACTACCCAGGTCCCCAAGCCCGTGACAATGGTAACTTCCTCCGCCTGGGATACTTTCTCCAAGAACTTTGCAGGCTGGCCTTTCCTCATCCATTGGTCTTAGCTTAAATGTGGTCTTCGCAGAGAGGTCTTCTCCAGTCTCTAATTCCTTAGCATATTTTATGTTCTTCATAACACTTGTCACTATCTGAAGTTACCTTATTTATGAATTTATCTTTATTATCTGCTTTCCTCAACCAGAATATAAGCTCCATGAGGGCTTATATTGCTTATTGCTGCACTCTGATACTAGAACAGCAACCATGTTTATGAATACTGGATAGATACTTGTTAGACAAAGATGAAATTCATAAAGCCTTTTGAAACTCATTTTAAAATACAAAAATCTTCACAAGAAGAAAGCAGTAATGTTTTCTTAGGTGCTGGAAAGACTGAGATGCTGTAGGGGAAAGAGAGCACTAAAAATACAGACAAGCGAGGCACAGACAATAGTGCTCTGCATCAGCTTAAGAGCATAAAAAAGGACCAGGGTGGGCATATGGACAGGTGGCCCAGGACCTGGTCTTGGTCCAGCCATTGATAAATTTAGGGATTGAAGATGTTAGGGTCAAGGAGAAGAAAGTTACTCAGAGATCTGTCTGGAATCCTTGGATTTTAGCCTTGACTGGACCACCAACTCTCTTAGGAATCTCAGGCAAGTCATTCAGCCCCTCTGAGCCCTAGCTGTTCAGGGCATTGGGCTGCATGATCTTTAAGGTTTTGACCAACTCTGATTACTCCATGTTCATTCAATGGTTTATTCAATCATTCAGTAAGTACTTATGGAGCACCTACTGTGTTCCACAAGCTGTACTCCATGCTAGGCATACAGTGGAGAAAAAGGCGTAGCATTTCTCCTCAAATAACTTAAAGTCTAATGTAGAAGACAGATAGTAGGCAAATAGTTACACAAATAAATATGCCATTACAAACTGCTTTGGGAAGGGAAAGTAGAGGTACAATGAGCAGCTTGTGGTGATTGTGGGGTCAGAGAAAGATAGTCTGAAGAAAAGTGATTTTTTTTATTTTTTAAAATGTTCAAGTTTTGAGGGAGAGGATGAGGTTGCTCTGAGGAGAGTTTCTGGCTGAGTCCCCGACACTGGACTGTGCATTAGGCCAGATGCTTTCCGCATAGCAGTGATGGGTTCCACTGCCCCTTGAACACGACAAGTCTGGTCCGGAGCCAGGATGGTGAGCGTACAGGCCAATCTCCAGGCTAGGGGGTGGCAGATGCGGGGGAGAAGTTTCTCTACAGAGTGAAGAGTGGTTTTCTCTGTGCAGCAGGTAAAGATGAGACTTGGCTGTATCAACTTCTTATGCCAATCCTCTGACCCTACCAGGCCAAATTCCTATAAGCAGGCAGTAAATCCAAGTGCAAAGTGGGGGAACTGCCCACTCACCTATTCAGTGTGTGAATTTGTGGTGGGTATGAATATTAGTATATAAACACATTTGTCGTGCAAGAAATATCACTCTTTCATTTAAAATGATCTTAAATTCCAGTCCATCCTTCCAAGTAGAGGAAATTCAGTTCCGGCTATGACTGGGGCTGCCTGCTCCACTCTCCCCAACAGGTTCCTGGATTCTATGCAGTCCCCAAGCATGGGGAGACTGGTCTCTGTGGGTTCCCAGAGAGGTACCCAGGTCTTCCATCCTTACGCTCCCTTGGGTGGGTGCAGTTCTGCTGCACCCCAGCTATGCTATGCTTGTGGAGAACCCCTGGGCCCTACCTGGCTTGGTCTTCCTAATAAAAATAAATAAATAAACCATTGCCATCGAGTTCATTCTGACTCATAGTGACCCTATAGGACAGAGTAAAACTGCCCCCTAGGGTTTCCAAGGAGCAGCTGGTGGATTTGAACTGCCGACCTTCTGGTTAGCAGCCAAGCCCTTAACCACTGTGCCACCAGGGCCCCTTGATCTTCCTAGTATATCACAAAGCCATCCTCGAAGGCTCTGTTTCCCCCGCAACCTCACCAAGAGCTGAGATCGCACACAGGACCCTAGCGAGCTTTCTCCTGGGTGGGGAAACATTTGTCATCACTCTTCTCTCCTGGGCTACTTGCAAAAGTCCCTCCGGGTCACCTAGCATCATCTCTGCACTTTGGCTTCTACAAAAGACAGATCTTCAGGCATTTTTTTGTTTTGTTGCTTTTCTTTTTCTTTTTTTTGCTGACTGCCCCACAGAAACCCCCAAGACAGGACTATCTACCTGCTTGGAGGGCTTGTGAAAATTCAGGAAAAACGCATATAAATCAATACTTAAAAAATCATCCTGCCATAAAGCCAGGGCTCTGCAATCAGGAAAAAACCTGCATTTGTCTGAGTCCTGGCTTCGCTACCTCTTTGAAGCCTCATTTTTCATCTCATCTGTAAATTAAGGGAAATAACAGTGGAGACTCCTTCATAGTATTGTTATGAAAATTAAATAAGTGTCACATGCAAACCACTTGGCGCAGAATCAGCCACAAGGCAAATAATAAATACTGCTGTTGTTACGTGCTGTGGAGTCAATTCCGACTCATAATGACCCTTTAGGACAGAGTAGAACTGCCCCACAGGGTTTCCAAGGAGCAGCTGGTGGATTTGAACTGCCAACCTTTTGGTTAGCAGCCAAGCTCTTAACCATTGTGCCACCAGGGCTCCTTTTCAATAAACACTAGCTACTGTTTTAATAATGTGCAATGGAAGATGTGGTTGTACGATACAATGTTAGTTATCTTTCCCCAACTTAGTGATTATGTATCAAGCTTTTGTCTGTGGAGGTCTCCGGATACTGCTAAGCCCTTCCCACCTTCCCCAGGACTGTGAACCAGGGTTGGCGAGGCTGTCGACGTTTTTCAAGCTCCTTCTAGAGAAGGTGCAAGTCCGTTCACGATTTCTCCCCATCAACCTTCTTGTCAAATCTAGATTAGAATGATTATTCTCCTTGGAGGTTCGTACTGTGTGGCAGCTCTGAATTATACCTCTCTTGTTCAGACAGATTTTTTTCCTCTCCCTACCACCCTCCCCCTCCAAAATACTATGAGTAAATATCATTTACATTGATTTTTTTTGTTTTTTTTTTCAAACCTACCCTCTGGGAAACATATTCCCACCCCCTAAACGTCTGGGAGGCCAGCCTCTGACTGTAGTTTTCCTTAGGCTAATTCAAATTTTCGTTTGTTATGGAAACATTAAATCTTTTTAAAAAATGGTCTTAAGTCTTTAGTAGAAACTTTAACATGAGTTGTGAGCACAGGCGGATGACAAAGCCCGGGAGGAGTAGAGCAAGGCTTTGTTAACAAGGAGCCTGGGCAGAGGGTATGACGCCTTAGGCGGAAAGAGGAAAGAGAGAGAAGATGGATCAGGGCCTGGGCAAAAAGGAATACAAGAGCAGATTACCTGTGTGGTTTGCCTGTGTTCAAAATAGAAAATACTTGAAATGAGAGAAAAAAAAATAGGTATAAGGAAAATAACTGACGTGATTTGACTAGGCCGTTCGAAACCTCCAAGTCAGACCCAAGAAATTATATCCAGGGGTTAAACACATAGTTGGGTTGATAAATTGAGTACACAGGTTAATTTTTTTCTCACTTGGAGTCTTTCGAGGAGCCCTGGTGGCACAGTGGTTAAAGCGCTCGGCTGCCAACTGAAAGGTCAGTGGTTCCAACCCACCAGCCAGTCCGAGGGAGAAAGATGTGGCGGTCTACTTCTGTGAAGATTTACAGCCTTGGAAACCCTATGGGGCAGTTCTCCTCTGTCCCGTAGGGTCGCTGTGAGTCAACATCGACTTGATGGCGGTGGGTTTGGGTCTGGGTGAGCCATTCTGTAGATTTGAATCGATCATTTTCTTCATGTGTTTTATGCACTTTTAAGAAATAAGAAATTATATGAAGTTTATGGGCTTTGCTGGCAGTACGGTGGTGCAGTGGTCAAAGCGATCAACTGCTAACTAAAAGGTCGGCAGTTCGAAACCACAAGCGGCTCCATGGGAGAAAGATGTGGCAGTCGGCTTCCATAAAGATTTACAGCCTTGGAGATCCTATGGGGTCACTGTGAGTCGGAATCGACTTGATGGCAGCGGGTTTGGTTTTTGGTTCATGTTTGAGGACTTGCCTCTATTTAACCCACTGCTGTCAAGTTGATTCCGACTCACAGTGACTCTATAGGACAGATTAGAACTGTCTCATAGGGTTTCCAAGGAGCAGCTGGTGGATTCAAATTGCCAACATTTTGGTTCACAGCCGAGCTCTTAACCCCTGCGCCACCAGGGCTCCAGCCTTTATTTAGTGCCTGGTATATGTCAAGCATTTAGTAGAGCCTACTGGGTTGAATAGTGACCCCCCAAAATTCATGTCCACCCAGAACACGGGAATTTGACCTTATTTGGAAATAGGGTCTTTACAGATGTGATCAAGTTAAGATGAAGTCACACTGGATTAGGGTGGCCCTACATCCAATGGTTAGTGTCCTTATGAGAAAAGGATAATTGAGACTCAGAGGCAGACACACAGAGCGGAGAGGGCCACGTGACACGAGAAGCGGAGATTGGACTGATGCGTCTATACGTCAAGGAATGCCAGGGATTACCAGCAACCACCAGAAGCTCAAAAGGGCCTTCAGAGGGAACATGGCTCTGCCACCACCTTGATTTCAGACTTCTGGCCTCTAGAACTGAGAGACTGAATTTCTATTGTTCTCAGCCATCCAGTTTGTGATAACTAGTTATGTCAGTCCTAGGAAACTTATAGAGGCTTTCTGAGTGTGTCTGAATCAACAATCAAAGCCATCCTAATATTATTTTCACTTTTATAGATGTGGAAACTGAAGCTCAGAGAGGTTGAAATAACTTGTCCAGAGTCACATGACCAATAAGTACAGAAGCTGGTATTCAAATTGGGTCTGGCTCAGGCTAAATCTCCAGCCTCGTCCACCTCACCAGACAGGGGCTAAGGATGCTCTCTCCAACGCGCTACCACATTCTCCTGCTTCTAAACTTTCATTGCCCATGGAACCAAGTTCTCTCCCTTTCCCAGCTACATCCACTCAAGCCATTGGTCCTCCCCTCACCTGTGAACTTCCTTGACCTCTCCCTCCACCTCTCAAAAGCCCCAGAAGGGCAGTGCATCCCAGGTATACTTTGAATTTCCCTTTACCTGACAGCCTCCCAATCCGGGTGGCTTAACCAGTCAGCAGGGTACGCACAGGCTTACTTGTGCGTACTTACTAACCTGTAGTGCACCATTTCACATGGGTTTCACCACATCAAAGATGAAAACAGGTGAAATGGTGCACTATTAAGTAAGCACAAGCAAGCCCATGCATACCTTGCTTATTGGGTAATCCACCCCTGCTCCCAGTAACATTGTTATGACATTGTTAACCTCTTGACAACAAACACAATGTCTTACTTTTAAAATTAATTAGTTTATTACTTTTTAATTTTAGTTCTTATATTCATCATCGTTACACATGCACATAATTCAGAGAGTCAAATTGTTCTACAAGAATTGTCTGTAGCGTGCTTGTACATCTACGTTCTGAATTTTCAGTTTTAAGCATTAACTCTCGAATTTCCCCTATGAAAGATGAACTTTAGCTCTTTCATCCCCTGCCTAGGTAGCTCCCATTATAAACACACTTCCTTTTCATTCCACATCCTCCCGATATTGTTATACACTAATGTAGTTTATTCAAAATCCTGTATTTACATCACAACAGTACAAACAGTTAGAACTGAGCCTTGCAGTAAACTGTTATTACTTTTCCTTTCCTGTACATCTTTTTGCTTTGCCTTGGAGTTAGCAACTGCCTTATTTTTTCATTTGTTTCCTTATTTAGTCAGTAATTAAAGTTCAAGCTCTTTGCCAAACATCTAAATCCTCCCAAGGTTATTTAGATGATCAGGTTGTCTATCAAACTTATTGTTCTGAAGAAGCTTTCCAGATCCTCTGCCTGGCTGCAGCATGGTTGGTTGCCTTCCATACCTGGTGCTCAGCCATTTGCCTGGGACCCCCATTCAGCATCCTGGACATGCTCTTCACTTCCCTTCTGTGTAGGAGCCCTTGTTTCCTACGTCCCCAGTCTTCCTCTTTCTTGGTTTACTCTCTTATTTGCAGGGAGCACATTCTTCAGTAACTTCACACCAAAAGGGCCATGAAGCCATGTCTTATTTATTTATGTATCTCGATATCCCCAGCACTTGGCATCATAGTTGTTGTTGTTAGTTGCCATGGCTCCAACTCATGGTGACCTCGTGTATAGTAGAATGAAACGTTGCCTGGTCCTGCACCATCTTCATGATGGCTGATATGTTTGAGTCTGTTGCTATAGCCATTGTGTTGATCCATCTCATTGAGGGTCTCCCTCACTTTTGCTGGCCCTCTGCTTTACCAAACATGATGTCCTTCTCCAGCAGTTGGTCCCTCCTGATGACATGTCCAAAGTAAGTCAGTGGAAATCTCAGATGATATTTTGTGATCCACAGGGTTTTCATTGGCTAATTCTCAGAAGTAGATCACCAGGCCTTTGTTCCTAGTGTGTCTTAGTCTGGAAGCTCCACTGAAATCTGTCCACCACTGATGACCCTGCCAGTATTTGAAATACCGATGGCGCACCGTCCAGCATCACAGCAACGTGGAAGCCATTACAGTATGACAAACTGACAGACAGGTGGTGGACTTGTCATCATAGATGCCTGATAAACGTTTGTTGAATTAATGAAAGAATAAAAGAAGGAAGAAAAGAGCACATCAGCAGAGAAAAAGTTATCACAAATCTAAAAGATAAAAGGGAAACACTTAATAATCTTGACAATCTGATGTTTAATTAACTGACCTGAACTTTTAATATATGATTTATGTAAGTAATAATCAAAGTTCACAAGAATACCTGGATTTATGGAACTCTGCTTAACTTTTCAAGAGGCAGTCTGACATGGGGAAAAGAATACAGGCTTTAAATGAGTTATTTAGCCTCTCTGTGTCTTGGATTTTTTTGTCCATGAAAATAGGAATGATAATACCCATTTTGGAAACCCTTTGTATTGAGTGAGAACTAATTATTGCTGAGCACTTATTAAAATGGTATTTACTCATTTAAATTAAATTACATCATTTGTATGCAAAATACACAGCAGCGTGTGGTGTCTTCAAGTAGACGCTGACTCATGGTGACCGTATGTATAACAGAAGCATCCTCGTCATTGTTGGTATATTTGAGCCCATTGTTGTGGCTATTCTGTCAATACATCTTATTGAGGGTTTCCTTTGTTTTTACTGACCCTCTGCTTTACCAACCATGATGTCCTTTACCAAACATGATTGGTCTTTCCTGATGACATGTCCAAAGTAAGCAAGATGAAGTCTCGCCATCCTCCCTTTTGAGGAGCGTTCTGGCTGTACGTCCTTCAAGACGGATTTATTTGTTCTTCTAGCGGTCCATGGTATATTGAATATTCTTTGCTAACACCACAATTCAAATGTGTCAATTCTTCTTCCATCTTCCAGCCTTCGCATACATGTGGGGATGGATTCCCTTCTTCATCTGTTAAGAACTCAGGGCTGTCTGAATTGTCAAACTGCCAAACACAACGGTGTTGAAAATTGCTATAGAAAGCTTAGATTTGGGGTTGGATGTGGTAGTGACGAGAGTTGAGATGCCTGTTCTAATCTTGGCTCTCCTAGTGACTTGCTGTATATCCCTGGGCAAGCCTCTCTTCCTTTCTGAGCCTCAGTGCTTTCTTCAGTAAAACATGGGGCTGGATGGATGGAGACTAAGGTTCCTGCCCCCCAACCCTGTCATACCACAACCTTGTTCTACCAAATACCCTTCCCAGAACCTGACCAACTCCACCCAGCTGCTCGTAACATAGTGCGCCTACAAGGTGGGTACCACCTCTGCCTCTGGTACCAGCATCCTGCAGGAAGGCCCATGTCCTCTGAGGTTGACTGGGAAGAAGAAGCCATTACATTCTTCTGCAGTGTCATGCAAAACAGGTCTGGCCTTGGCTCTCAGCCACATGGGGGATGTTGACTTCGTTGTAAAAGCCACCTTGTCAGTGTCAGGCCTGGGTGATTAATGACTCTTTAATCCCACGGCAGAATACCTGACAAAATCTGCTTGGGCCAAAAAGGCAGAACAAACCTAATTAGCCTGGTCAACCCACTCACAAGGTGTGGGTTGCTAAGGATCCCAACAGCTTGGAAGGGAAGCCTCTCCCTGCCTATCCCTTTCAGGTCTGTGAAAGAATCAAGTGGCCACAAAGGGGAAGGGACTCCATTAAAAGAAGGGGGCTGGCCAATGAATAAACATGCAGGTTACCATGTTGGTATTTCCCTGAATGCTGTTCTGAAGTGGGGTGTTTGGGGCCTCGGAGGCCGGCGCCCCTGGTATTGTGCTGGGGGAGGGACTGGCCATTTGAAGTCCAGGTGAGGACATACTGGGGGCAGATGGAACCTGCTTTGTTTGTGAAAGAGTTTTTCTGCTATTTATGCTTATGAGTGGGAAACACTTCTCAAGCATTTCAGATGATTCTGTAATGAGGCCCGGCAGAATGTGCCAACATTGTGGGCCTAGGACAATTTTAAACTCCCACTCACCACATTAGCAGCCCCTTTCTTTACATGAAGGCCTTTGGAGGGTGAAAGAGGACAATGAAGGAAGAGTGAAAACATCACAAAGAGAGGCTTTTGTTTCGCATTCCTTTGAACCCTCTCAAAAGCCTGGTTTCAAGGGGTGTGTTGGGCCTGCCTTTCAACGTTACTGAACCCAGAATCCCGTGTTGTTTAGCAACATAGGAAGCTGACCTTAATTGACTCCACTTCTGAGCAGGCTTTGTAAAGCACTCTGCCCCAGAGTAAAATTTCCTGATGGGGTCTGTGTGTGATATGTAATGTTCATACGTGGATACCAACACACCAAGCAATATCCATGCCTTCATGTGTGATTTACAACTTACGGCTTGCTTTTACGTACGTTCTTTACTTTGATTCTCACAAGGACCAGGCCTCTCCATAAGGAATCATCGTTCCCATTTTACGGATAAGAGAACCGAGGCTCAGAGAAGTTAGGTGACCTGCCCAGAGCCATACCGCAAGAAAGAGACAAAGCTTTGACTAGAACCTAGATCTCCCTGACTCTTCCCACAGTATCACAGTTGCTCCCGGGATTGTAGAATTGGGTGTGTATATATATGTGTGTATGAAAGAGGTCGATAGTGATGAGTTTGTTTAAAATATTATTCTGTGGAGAATGAAGAGCATCACGGCATTTTGGATTTTCCCCTTAACTTCTGGTCATGATAGCATTTCCTTATTTCCTTAGCAAGACTTCTCCTATACCTAGCTGGTTGGTGCCCGCTCTTCCTTCCTGACTCCCCAGGGTCACCCAGCCACAAGCACACAGTTCTCAAGGGGTAGCACTGGGAGTTCCATCTTCCCTGAGGGATGATGCTTCTCTGAGCCTCATCAGTTCCAGGGGTGTTGTGAGGAAGGAGGTTCTCCTGAGCACCCATCTAGAAGTCTGGCTGCAGCTCAGGCCTGAGAGACAGGCCCACACCCTGTCAGTTGCCATCTAGTTGACTCTGAGTCACGGCAAACCCATGTGTGCAGAGTAGAACTGCTCCATGGAGTTTTCTCAAGGCTGTGATCTTTTGGAAGCAGATTGCCAGGCCTGTCTTCTGAGGCACCTCTATGTGAGTTCAAATCACCAGTCTTTCAGCTAGTAGTTGAGTGCTTAACCATTTGTGCCACCTGGAGACTAGTAATAATCAAAGTTGGCTTTGACTTCCTACATGTGTATTTGCAGAAGGGTCCCATGCTGGGTTTAATGCTCTGCTGTAGCTGTCTTGGAGCCCTGGTGGCGCAGTGGTTAGGAGCTACAGCTACTAGTCAAAAGGCCGGCAGTTGGAATCCACCAGCCACTCCTTGGAAACCCTATGGGACAATTCTACTCTGTCTTATAGGGTTGCTATGAGTCGGAATCGACTCAACGGCAATGGGTTTGGTTTTTTTGGTAGCTGTCTTGACATTCTTAATAATTTCATCTTTGAACTTGTGTTTTGCAATCAAAGTCACATGGGGTAGTACAGCATGTGCGTGAGCAGTGGAGATATACACAATATGCATGTTTACTGACATTACCCCCCCATACACATACAGCATTCTCCATGCCCCAGGAGCACAGAATTCCCATGGACCCACAGAGCATGAAGTTCAGCCAGACTCAAAGCGAGATAAGCGTGCTATGTCTACAACTGAGTAATCAGGGTCCCAAAAGGCCATGCCTTCCACTCAAACCAGAAGTTGCTTCAAATGCAGAAAGAAGACAGTGGCATTCTAAGAAGCATGAATGACCAAAGAGCCCTATCTTACCCTTTCTACTCATTAAACTTCCCTGGGTGAGCCAACCACTTACGCTGAAAATGATGCCATAGAAGGGAGGGAAACATAGAGCAAAATCCATAGTTCCTTCTCCTTTCAGTAAGCCTCACCAGTAAGACACAGGTAGAGTGTTGGTAGGACATGTGTATATTAAGAAGTGAAACAGAAACAGTTGAGTGACCTTTGTGCAGTGTTACCATTCTTTTGACAAGAACAAAAAATATATGTGCAGTGGTTAAGAGAGCGGCTGCTAACCAGAAGGTCAGCAGTTCGAATCCACCAACTGCTCCTTGGAAACCCTATGGGGCAGTTCTACTCTGTCCTACAGGGTCGCTGTGAGTCCGAATTGACTTGACAGCAGTGGGTATATGAAATACAAATTCTGTTATTTTGGTAATTCCACATAGGAAGGAGTTACGTGCTCTTATATTGCCTGTAATCCTGGCATTGTACTATGTAAAAATGAACAGTAAAATTCACCCTAATAATTAAAATTTTTAATTTCTCTTTACTCAGAATGACATTAAATAGCAAACGAAAACCACCATGACAGATCGGGAGAGAGTGTGGAAAAAAGGGAAAAGTGTTGTGTTTTAGGCTCTTCAGTGACACTTTCATTCTGCTTTTTGAACAATGGGCCTAGCATTTTCGTGTTGCATTGGGTCCTGTTAATTATGTAGCCAGTCCTGTTTTTGGCAGCAAACCTATAGAAATGAATATTATGTGTTTAAAAAAAAATTGTGATCACATATCTCAAGAGTAACTCAAAAAGAAAACTCTGTTAATGGTGCTGTGCCCTTCCTTACAGTCTATTCGGATGTGGGGAAACCCTGGTGGCACAGTGGTTAAGAGTTCAGCTGCTAACCAAAAGGCTGGCAGTTCAAATCCACCAGGCACTCCTTGGAAACTCTAAGAAGCGGTTCTACTCTGTCCTATATGGTCACTATAAGTCGGAATCGACTCTGTGGGGCTGTGTGGGGCTGCATTGCTCCATGGGCACAGAGTACTGTGGTGAAGGGCACAGTGGACTGGGCATACCTAGCTTGGCACTTTCTAGCTATGTGAATATGGATAAGTCGCTTGTCCCCAGCCCTCTGTGTCTTTAATCTACAAAAGGGAGATGACACGAACTTTGCCCACTTATCAGGGGTTCCTGTGAAAAAATGAATATAAAGATGCTTTGACAAATTTAAAGTGTTGTGTATGTATAAAGTCTTCTGTAATTTTTATTATTAAAGAACTACAAGGCAGGAATCCCGAACACTGCGGTCTTTGTTCTCTCTGATTTGCAAAGTCATTTTAAACAAATTCCCACAAAATTTGCATTAAAAAAATTTTAAACAAATCCATTAACAACTGTTTGGAAGAGAGTATGGCAATTCAATATATTGATGACTTTTTAATTCTCTTGCAATAATACAATATACATCAAAGTTTTTAAAGGCCAGAGACGTTTGGCCAAAGTGAGGAAGTTTTACTTTATAGAAAAGAAAGCAGAATATAAAGTGGTTTATACAGTATTCTATGATTGCACAGTTGTCAAACCCGTGCATAGAAAAATGACAAGGAAATAAACCAAAAACCTAACAATCAGAAAAATAAACAACTTGTCATAGAAGACAAATGAATTGAGCCATAATCACACAGGTCCTATCATAACATGGTCTACTGTTTTTATCACACAGTTTAGTTAACTTCTGGATTAAAACGTATCTCTCCAAATTTAACAGCGGCACAAGCCTCGCAGGGTGGGAGGATCTTTCCCGTTGCTCAGAGAGGCGGGCTCAGGCTGTCTGACCACCTCCCCAGCATACCAGCAGCCCAGAGCTGGCGCAGCAGGCAACTCCTGTTTGTTGAACACTGACTTGTGGTTTCATAATTTATTACTTATTTCTCCTTCCAGACTGCAAACATCTTAAAGATAGAAGTCTCATCAAATTCATCTCTCTCTCCCCCCTAGAACCTAGTGTACCCACGGGGCGTAGCACATAGTTATTGTTAGCTGCCCGGGAGTCAGCCCCTGACTCATAGCAACCCCACGTACAACAGAATGAACCACTGCCCTGTCCTGCACCATTCCCAAGATCTGATGTAGGGTTTTCACTGGCTGATTTTCAGAAGTAGATTGCCAGGCCTTTCTTCCTGGTCTGTCTTAGTCTGAAGCTTCACTGAAATCTGTTCAACATCTTAACACACAAGCCTTCACTGACAGATGGGTGGGGTGGTTGAGCATGATGTGTATTGATTGACTAAGAATCTAATCCGGGTCTCCTGCATGGAAGGTGAGAGTTCTACCACTGAACCACCAATGCCTCTAGCACATAGTAGGAGCTCAGTAAGTCAGAATTCAAATATTCTGAGTAGACTTGAATGATGGGTCAACCCTCATTTTGCAGAGATAGATATTCTTCTTCATGAAGGACCCCAGGCCGTGCTAGATCAGTCCCATTACATGCCACTTGCTCGCTGGTGGGAGGACTGGAGATGCAATTCGTGGTTTCTGGGTAAGATGCGGACAACACTGAGAAACTTTCAAGTCTCACAAACGCTTCCCTGTCTTGACTGAAGACCACACTTTTCATGACCACACTTCATTAACGACCCCACTTTCGTGCTTTGCAGGCTTGTTTGAAATGGCATTTAGACTCTACCCCTGTCCTATGACTCAGCAATGGAAATTTGAATAAGAGTTTTCACAGAAGCTGTATTCATGTTAGCCTCAAACTGGAAACGACCCAAATATCCATCAGCAGGAGAATGCGTACACAGGTGGTGCTATATCCTTACAATGGAATACTGCTCAGCCAAAAAGGAACAAACTATATGGATGAATCTCAAATGCATCATGCTAAGCGAAAGAAGTCAGACACAATAGATATATCCTACAAAAGGATACATGCTGTATGATTCCATTTATATGTAGTTCTAAACTAATAACTAATCAAAATCATAACAAGGATTGCCTCTGGGCGGATTGACTAGAAAGGGGGCACAAAGGAACTTTCTGGGGTGATGGAAATGCTCCTTTTTTTTAAAACTGGGATGGTGATTTCATAGGTCACATTTGTCAAAACTCTTTGAAGTACAGAAACTTAAAAATCTGTACATTCAACACACACACAACCCCACCCCCTGCACCACCGCGCCCGCCACCCCTCTCACCCCCCCATGATTTGGAGCTGAGATTTATCAGCCCTTCCATGGCTGGTTGTCTCCCGGATCAGATTCTGGGTGGGGAAGTTGTGATTCCTGCAGCATGACCGCACTGCAGATCTCCTAACACCCTCCGGGGCTACCCCAGCAAGTGGCCCATTTCTCATCCAGGCACTTTGCTGGCACTCCTGAAGGCCTGACTGCCTGGGCTCTCTCCTGGGGCCCACAGAAGGATCTTATCCTTCTTCTCCTTGGCACTTCTTCAGATCTCTCGGGCTCTCTCTGTGTTTTCTCTTCTCGAGGCTAATCTCCAGTTTCCCAACTATGCTTCACTGGACGTTTCCAAACCCTTCCTCGGGGTAATTGCCCTCCCCTGGGTAAGTACCAGCAGCCCAGGACCCATTTAAAGAACTCTCAGGACACTTTGCTGACAAACTCCACTTCTGTCTCCAAAGTGATGTCAGCAGGAGACAGACAATGAGGCTTTGTCTGAAAGACCCATCAGGTTAAACTTTTTTTTTTTTTTTTATGGAAAGGAGAAATGAAAATGTGGGAATTCTACAAAGGCCTCTGTGAGTGATTGACATACATTTAACCAGACAACGTATTTGCGTGATGCCAGGGGGCTGATGCATTAATAGATATAATTTGTAGGCTCCCAATGAGAGGTTAAAGAGGGCAGCACAGATGCCTCTGAGCCGTCTTGGTTCTCCCCAGCCTTAATCAAGTTATCATATCAACCCAGTGTCTCCTGGACCCCAGCTCTCTGTCTGAATGAGGAAAAAATTTGCAGACAAATTTCTAGCAGCAGGAAGTTGGTGCTCTCCTGCGAGGCTGGATGAAAAGTACCTGTAACCTCTCAAGGCCTCCCTCCTGCTCCTGCTGGGAGTTCAGTTCAAGTGGGCACCATGCTGGGTCCCTTATTTGATTACGCTCTCAGGCCTTCTCTGGTGTAGGTATCCAATTCACCACCATGCCCACCGGCTCCCCGCTAAGCAGAAAACATTAGAGTCACTCTTTTGTGAAATTACGGGGAAGCTGAGCGGGCCAAGCGCTCGTGCACGCGCATGCACGTGCATGCGAGACCCGGAGATGTGCATAGAGGATCACTGTTAGCAAATGTGGCATTGATTTCTATTCCCTTTCTTTAGTTACAGAACGACTGAGTGGCATCTCCAAATTCTCACAATCCAAAAAAGAAGTAGAGAAAGAAAAAAAAAAAAAGACTACTGCCCAGAGTTCTCTATTATTTCATAATGAGAGTACAAATTATGATTTTCTTTGCAACCCTTTTCACATCAGAGTCTTATTTATTGGACTGATGTTGATGCATTGGTTGATTTGTACATACCTTATGAGTGGACACAAAAAAGCGTAGGGGGGGTATGTGTTGCGAGCATGTCGCCACTCTAGTTGCTTTTTTTCCTTATATTAGTTTTCTATTAAAAAATTTTTTTAAGGGTATTTCTTACATAATTACAGAAAAAGAAAAAAAAACTTTGCAAGGCAATAGTTTGTATTAATTTCATAAAATAACAGCGTAATAGAGAAAAATCATGGTAACATCTCTGCATCTTCAGGGGCCAAAGACATATTTAATAACCTGAGAATCCAGCCGGTAAGAGGCGGTTCCAGATGAGCCGGCCGCTTTGGGCAGACTTGGGCCCTCGCTGTACGGCGCTCGCTGGGAGTGCTGAAACTCACATGATGAAATCGGATTTGGGGAAAAGACGTGAGGACAGCGCTGGTAGGAAATGGGTAGAGTTATCATTCATCTATTCACCCCCCAGGGTGTGGCAACATCCTCCCAAACTCGAGATGCCGATTGCTTTACCCCCTTTAACAGGCAAGACACTTGAGAACCCAAGGTCTTCGGGCTCGTTAGCGTTTTTATTGAGAGAAGAAAGTCCATCCCAAGTTCCCACAGCGGCTTGGGAGTCAGAGGAGCCTGGAGGGGCGAGGGGGGCGAGGGGCAAGAAGCGCGGGCGGCTTTTATTTTGCGCCGTAGAGGCCTTCACAACATCTGCTGGAATTCCAACAGTTAAAGAGACTTCTCGGCACAAAGGGGCGCTCCGGCTGTAATCGGGAAATAAATTTGATTTTCTGAATTCTTTGGCAGCTGGTGACAAAGGGCCAGGTATGGCGCCGCGGCAGGGCTGATCTTTGCAGAAGGCGGCCGCTCGGCGGGGCGCGCGGGCCCCGGAGGCACAAAGGCGGCCGCGCCCGCCGCCGCGCACAACGGCCGGGGCTGAGGGGACTGCGCGCCCCGCCACCTGCGCCCCTGGTGCCGGGCGTGCGCCGGGGACGGGGACCGCGCGGAGCAAATCCTGGAGCCGCGTGGCCGGCTTTCCCGGCTCGCCCATCCCGCTCCACCCCGGGAGAGGCCTGCGCACACCCGGGGTGCTCCGGCGCTGAGGATCAGGGACTCAGAAGGCCTTCTGTGGGGACCAAACGCTGAATGAGACTTAAAGCTTAAATCGATGCATTAAGACATGCCCCCTAACCCTTTGCCTGATTCAGCCTTTGGCCAAGGTTCTGGAGCCATCAGCAGATACCCCCCAATCCCCCCACTGTGAAGTTTCCCCAATGCGCTCCCCGACCCCGTCCCCCAACCTCCATGAATGAGGGCGCCCCCTTGTCTTTATTTTTGGGTTATATTTTGTCAGGCCATGAGTCTTGGCTGCCTGTCCCATCTGTAAGTTCACTCAGGGCGGGAGTGGGTCGTACTCCTCTTTTGAGGACGAAGCAGGGTCTGTCGGGAGACCGCCGGGGAAAAGATGCTGCTCGCCCTCCACGGGAAGGAGTTAATGCTGCACTCGTGCACTCAAAAGCACTTGGCCCTGGGCATGGCGTCCACCTCGCTGGTCCCCTCAACTGCTGCAGTGATCTCGGGATGTTTTTACCTCTTCTGGCTTCTAATCGAATTCTCTGGGAACAGAAAGTATCTGGCTCCCCATCAGCCTAGCAGGCCCTCAAGGGCCGCAGCTCGGACTTAAACACTTCCTCACACTCGCTAAATCAATCCGAGGTGCGCCAGAGCCATATTGCGGCAGCAGCACCTCAGACACTAGCTCACCTTGAGTTCCTGCCCTTTCATGTCCAAAGTGAGACAGTCCATAATGTTGACTTTATTTGTAGGAGATGCCGGGATTTCAGAAAAGCAGGGTTGGAAAGCAACAAAATGTGCTAAATAATACGCAGTTTATTAAGGTCCTTTTCAAACCTCTGCATGAAAAGAAGCCCGGTATCTTTCGCTATTATTAAAATACTGGTTAAAAGTGGCCATATTTTTATTAGTGCAGAAATGAGGCTCCCTGTTACACTAACTCTTTTTCGGGCTTGATTCATTTTGGCAGATTTTTCTACCTGACCTTTTCTCTCATAACCAACGATACCAAATGATAATATCAAAGTCTTTTGCTGAAACGACCAGTATTTCAATAGCAACTAAATATATTAGGCTTCTTTTTCCGTACACATTAGCTTAGACCCAGGAACTGCGTATTGTTTAACCCGTTTTCTTGTTTTCCAAGCCTGACATCTCCTACAAATAAAATCCTTGCTGAAACTACCAAAGTCTCCTTCCTCCTGGAACGATTGTATGTCAGGTTGATCCCCACTTAAATTCAGTGTAAAAATTCCACTTCCTTATCAAATGTAAGGGGTCACTGTTTTTATGACCCAAGTGTATGGATGTGGATCTGTGTATGTGAGGATGGTTTTTGCAATAAGAAGCCTGGAAATGAAGTCTGAATGAATGAGAATCTAAGTATAGAACATGTACCCTAGGATTTCTAGAAAGATAAATGACTTTCAACCCAGCGCAGTGACAGCAGCTTACAATGTGTTTCTCTATGTCACAGTGCAGCGGTTTTATTTATGTGTGTAACGCTGATAGCATAAGAATATAATTATACTAATAGGATGTCAGGTATGGAAGGTTCCTTCTAGACCAACTGCTTCATTACGTTAGTTTTCAATTGCTGTGTAACAAATTACCACAAATTTAGCGGCTTAAAACAACACACACTGCTTCAGGGTCTCTCATAAGGCTTCAGTGAAGGTGTCGGCCAGGGCTGAGGTCTCCTCTGAGGCTTACCTAGGGAAGGCTCTTTTTCCAAGCTCATGTGGTTGTTGGCAGGATTCAGTTCCTCGAGGCTGTTGGACTGAAGGCCTCAGTTCTTGGCAGGTTGTTGGCCAGAGGCCACTCTCAATTCCTTGCCATGTGGGTCTCTCCGTACGGCAGCTTACGTCTTCAAAGCCAGCAAGGAGACAGCCAATAGAGAGAGTCTTCTAATAAGTGGTGTAGTGGTTAAGAGCTGTGGCTGCTAACCAAAAGGTCAGCAGTTCGAATCCACCAGGCGCTCCTTGGAAACTCTATGGGACAGTTCTACTCTGTCCTGTAGGGTCGCTGTGAGTTGGAATTGACTTGACAGCAACGAGTTTTTTTTTTTTTCCCTAGTAAGTTAGATATAATTATAGAAGTGACATCCCACTACTTTTACTGTGTTCTATTGGTTAGAATCAAGTCACAGGTCTTGCTCACACTCAAGGGGAGGGGATTTCACAAGGGCCTGGAAACCAGGAGGGTTAGAGTCTGTCTCCCACAGCCATTTCACTCACAGTAAACTGGGGTCCTAGGATGGAAGTGTGGTCTGGTCATAATTTCAGTGAGTTGGTGTTAGGGTCTAAACTCCAATCTAGGTCTTTGCGCTCTTATCTGTATAGCATACCCACTTGAACCCATAAAACCGGTTGCCATCGAGTCGCTTCTGACTCATAGCTACCCTATAGCACAGAGTAGAACTGCCCCATAGGGTTTCCAAGAAGCGGTTGGTGGATTCGAACTGCTGACCTTTTAATTAGCAGCTGATCTCTTAACCACTGTGCCACCAGGGCTCCACCCCCTTGATATAAGTTTAAAATTTGTGCAGCGTCTGGTTCTAGAAATCAGGCCATGGTCCCTACACAGCAGTCTTTGATTGCTGTCTAGGTTAACCCTCCTCCTGAGATCACCATGGTGGCCCACTGTGGCCCTCCAGTAATCACAACTCTCCTGACCTGCACGAAATATCTCCAAACCAAAATGGTGAAAGGGTCTCCTTACCAGAACAATTAAATCAGAGAACTGTCAGGACCTCGTGTTTGCTTAGTGACCCCCATCTCACCCACCCTAGCTCCTTTTAACAGATGAGAAAACTGAGGTCCAGAAAGGAGAAGTGATTTATTCAAATCACTAACACAGCCTGGTTCTCTCTCTTTTTGACAAATTTCAGGCAGTCACAGAGAATGTATTGGCTTGAGCCACCAAGCACAGAAAGGGCCAGCCAACAGGACAACTGGAACCAAGACACAAAGCTCTCAGGACTGTCCCCTCCCATCTCTCCACGGCAGCCTGCAGCTCCAGGTCCCCAGCCCCACCCAGGCTCTGAGACCAAAAGGAAAACAACCCAACAAACAATAGTCCGGATCCCAGCAGGCCATGCTGCCTCTTGATGGGAAAAGCAGCTCAGATCATGAATTCTGGAAACGCAACAGCTACTTAAATAGCTAATTCCCAAGTGACCACACACCGCTGACACATACCAAGACCCACCAACCCCACTGCCATCAAGTCGATTCCCTATAGGACAGAATAGAACTGCCCCATAGGGTTTCCAAGGCTGTACTCTTTTTATGGAAGCAGACTGCTACATCTTTCTCCCCAGGAGTGACTAGTGGGTCCAAATAGCCAACCTTGTGGTTAGCAGCCAAGCGCTTTAACCACTGTGCCACCAGCACTCCTTATTGACACATAAGCAAAGTGTAATATGACCTTGGCTTTGGCTCTGTAATTTCAGTAAGATTACAGTTCCCACATCAAGAGATAGAAGTTAAGTCTAATTTCACATGAAGAATGTGTGTGTGTGTGTGTGTGTGTGTGTGTGTGTGTGTTCCTGGGTCCAAGTCTTTGTTTCCCTAATCCCATTACACCTCCTCTCTGCATCTCTGCACTGGAGATGAAACGGTATTTCCTGGCCTCAGGTCACTGCATTTGACCAGTCTCCCGGCAAAGTTATGAACAAAATTTCCTCCTCCACTTGTGATCTTATGAAAGAGGCCTCTGGCTGCATTCACTCTCTATTGTTTTCAGAAAATAACTGAAGGGACAAATAAACAGGATGTAATGAATTCTGTGCCTGTTCTTCCTGAGTTTCGAAGCCCTGCGTTACCTCTCTGCTGGGGTTGAAGAACCAAAACCACTCCATTTGTTGGGGGAGTTTAGAGACTGTGAGGCAGAGGCTTATGGGAGAACTTACTGTTCTGACCTGGGCTACTTTTGAGTTTCAGCTCCTAGGCCCAGAGGGACTTTCTGAAGCACTTGTTTTCCAACAGAAATGAGAAATACAATTCCAAAAAAATAGCCACCAAATCACTTGGGGAGAAATAAAAACATTTCTTTTAGCAATAGAAGGATGTCCCTGGGATTCTTGGCTAATTTGATGGAAATGTCCTATTTTAAATAAAGTCCACGTCAGTATTGGGAGAGTGTGGACTGATCTTCAGTGCCCTTTAGACTCACTGACCTCACCATTTCTGAAAGTGAACTTTCAGGACTCTGTCCCTTTGCATATGCCATTCCCTGGACTTGAAATAAGAAACTTTGGTGGCACAGTGGTTAAGCGCTCCGCTGCTAACTGACAGGTCAGCAGTTTGAACCCACCAGCGACTCCGCAGGAGAAAGATGTGGCAGTCTGCTTCTGTAAGGATTTATAGCCTTGGAAACCCTATGGGGCAGTTCCACTCTGTCCTATAGGGTCGCTATGAGTCGGAATCGACTCAGCGACAGTGGATTTGGTTTGGACTTGGATGCTCTCTACCTCCTCTTTCTGACAAACAACTCTCAACCTAGGGTCTAGCTGAAATGTCACCTCCTCCATGAAGCCTGCCACAGCCTCAGTTCCCCCACCCTCTGCTCACCGTGTAGAGAGGCGGTCACTTTCCCCTCTGGGTGCTCACAGCCCTTCGTTATGGCTCTATCCGGACATTTACTATATTTTCCCTGAGAGACAGTGATGAACATGAGAGCAGGGATTTCCTTTCGTTCATTTTCAGAGACCCGACAGGACTAACAACAACTCAGAGTAGCACATCCTTGATGGTAAATTGCTTTGAGGACAATCTCTTTGACTTTGTTAACTTGAATCTTTGTTAACAACTTGCCTACCAGCATGCCTGTGTATCTACAGCCAGATATTAGACGGTGTTGAAATGATACAGAACTGCTATAGGGTCGCTGTGAGTCAGAATCGACTTGATGGCAAAGGGTTTGTTTTTTTTGGTTTTACGTGCACATACATGCTTTAAAGAGCAAATGTGCTTTAAAGAAGGAGCCCTGGTGGCACAGTAGTTAAAGCACTCGACTACTAACTGAAAGGTCAGCAGTTCCAAACCACCAGCCGCTCTGCTGGAGAAAGATGTGGCAGTCTGCTTCCGTAGAGAGTTACAGCCTTGGAAACCCTACGGGTTCACTATGAGTTGGAATAGACTTGATGGCAGAGAGTTTGGATGGGTGCTTTAAAGGAGACACAGAAAAATTTGCAGGTGTGAATGAATCAGAGCACTCTTGGAATTCAAAAGGCAATTACACCCCTAATAGCCCATATTCCTCATCACTCCTAACAGTTCTCATTCACAATATGGCCTGATAGTGTCCTTTGAGCTTTACGTGGATGCTTACAAAGTCCCCTTGAGGCAGGTCCTATTGTGCTTATTTTACAGATGAGAAAACTGAGGCATAGGGCTGTCCTAGGTAAGGAAGTAAGCTGTCCTAGGTCACCTGGCTAGTGAGAGGCAAATGTTGGAGCCTAAGATACCGACTCCAGCTCAGTTCATAACCTGCAAAGGGTCACAGACGCTTTGTCTCAGGTGTAAGTTGGCGGTAATTCAAATCAACCTTTATTATCTTTGGCACACTAGTTCTGCTCCTGGTGCCGGGAATACACAAGGTAAAGGAGATTGGGTCCCTGTCCTTGAAATTCTCTAAGGAGGGGTGGGGGTTGGGGGCTAAGTAAGCACACAAATGATCGCAATGCAGGCACATTATTAAGAGGAACAACATGCTCTAGGGGTTCCAGGGAGGGAGTGAGCACCATCTGGTGGAATGGACCAGGAAAGGCTTCCTGGAGGAGGTGGCAATGAGGTGAGCCGTGAAGAATGGGGAGGATATCAACAGATCTGTGGAGAGGATCCAAGCAGAGGCTATGGGAGAGAGAGCCTGTGAGTTGAGGGGGGAGCAGGGAGAAAGAAGGCTGGGAGGGCAAGTGGGAATAGCACGTGGAGGCTTCGGGCTGCCTGCTGGGAGGTTGAGGCCAATCTGGTAATCAGAGCCAGGATGATTTTAAATCACCACAAGCAGAACCTGCTGTCCAGCTAGGTGAAGCACAGCCTGTTGCGTCTGAAGCTCCAACTACTAGTTGAACGTCTCAGTTAAACAAGTTTCCAATTCGTCCCTCTTTGGGGAAGTTTCACTCTTAAGTTGGTTTGTAGTAATTCTTTATTCCTCTTGCTCCCACATCCTCCCTCCCCCTAAACTACCTTTTAATGTTGATTTGAGAGTTCCATGGGAACTTATTACCCTTCATATATTTGAAAAACCCAAACCCATTGCTGTCAAGTCAATTCCAACTCATATCGACCCTATAGGACAGAGTAGAACTGCCCATTGGGTTTCCAAGGAGCAGCTGGTGGATTCAAACTGCTACCCTTTTGGTTAGCAGCCGTAGCGCTTAACCACTGGCTCTTTACCACTGACGCAGTGGTTAAGTGCTTGGCTGCTGACCAAAAGGTCGGCAGTTTGAATCCACCAGCCAATTCTTGGAAACCCCACGGGGCAGTTCTCCTCTGTCCTACAGGGTTGCTATGAGTCGGAGTCGACTCCACGGCCATGGGTTTGGTTTGTTTTGGTTTCCTGTATTCGCAGGTGGTTAATAACTTGTTCCTCGGTTATCCCTGCTATTAGCCTGCCCCTTGGTTAAGTTAGCTCCCTGTTGCGCGTCTGTGATCGTCCTCCGAGCTC
This sequence comes from Trichechus manatus latirostris, assembly GCF_000243295.1. Lineage (NCBI taxonomy): Eukaryota > Metazoa > Chordata > Mammalia > Sirenia > Trichechidae > Trichechus > Trichechus manatus. The sequence goes on along the minus strand of NW_004443962.1, from coordinate 2,904,843 downwards.
TCATTAGCTGTTTCTCCACACCCCAGTAGCACTCAGCTACGGAGCCCCCAGGTTTAAATAATACCCAAATGAAAACACACAAATAAATAAGCAAGCAAGAATTTCGTCCTCTCTCGGCCTAGGTAATCATTATTAAAATCTCATTGTCTATCAGGTGAATAGAAACTCACCCACGAGAATCCACTTAATAGCTTTAAAATAAAGCACTGGCCAAGAGTTCAGCTTATGAGGTGTTCAAAGGAAGGGGCCTACGCTCACGTCTGCCATTTCTCACACATGTTATCTTCCACCTCTGCCTGAATGTGTCCAGAGGTGGGGTTCACCTTTGAGGAGGCCTAGCGGGGCGGCTTTCAGGAGGAGCCTCGGCCCCTCCATTTCCTTCTATTGTCACTAAACCCAAACCAAACCCGTTGCTGCAGAGTGGATTTGGACTCATGGAAACCCCATGTGTCACAGAGTAGAACTGTGCTCCACAGAGTCTTTTGGCTGTAATCTTTACAGGAGCAGATCACCAGGCCTTTCTTCTGCAGTACCACTGGGTTGGTTCAAACTGTCAACCTATTAGATTAGTAGTTGAGCACAATCCCGTGTCACCAGGTGGGACAAATTCAAACACAGTGGAGAGCTTCGGCCACATATTAGGAATTCGGCACACACACTCCTCTCTGTGCCTCGACTTCCCCTCGCTCACGCTGTCCACTCCCTGAGGCTTAAGGAGATTTTATAGCCGATCCAAAACACTCTTGGAAGGGTGTACCTTATCTTATTCATCTTTGTATCCACTTAGCAAGGTGCTCTGCACACAGAGTTATTCCATCAATGCCTGCTGACTTGCTTCTTTGCAGTTCGCTGCACTTCATGTAGTTGAAAACCCCTCGCCAGCACTCCTCTGTCATCCTGTCCCACAAGAGCGGCCCCAGGCTTCCTGGTCCTTTCATGTGATTCTGTAGATCTTGTTCTCCGACACTGTAATCCTGTGCTCAGCTCCCGTCTGAACCTCCTCCTACTTACGGTGTTCCTCTAAAGCCATCAAGGCCCCAACTTGACTCTCAAAATGGAGACAATGGGCCTGAAAATACTTTCTTAACTCTAAAGTGTTGTGCGAATGTAAAGAATACAAACAAGTAGGACGATGAGCTTCCTACGAAGGACCACAATGCTAGGAGTAGTGATCTCGATGACGGAATAAGGCAGGACTTTAAAATATACGGACGAGACAAATGGCAATGGACTGTTAATCATCTTAGGAGAACGGTCATTTTCTTTCATCACAAACATTGATGATGATATAGATCTTTTATGTTTTTAGTTGGAAAACAAAATGAATTTCTTTCAGAAGTATATTTTTGAGTTCAATTCCATCTACTTTCAAGAACTATTTGAGAGACTTACAGTAAGTCATCAACCAGGAGAAGAGAAAGAATTCATTATCTATTGGCCCAGCATTAGAACTGTGTGAACCTCTTCCCCCGTCTGTTCCTCCATTTGTAAAACGAGGGTGTTGGAATAGATAATCTGAGAAGTCCTTCCTGGCACTGATAGTCTATGGTTTATTGAAAAAACAAACCAAGCCATTCTCTTCCTTGATTTCTTACAGGGCTGAGTTCACTTTTCACGTGTCTTTTCTTGGCTTGCATCTCATCGTTTGACCATTCTTTGTTTAAGTGTAGGCTTCCCTGACCAGACCATGAGTCCTTCCTGGTCAGGACTGTCTTTTTCAGCTTCATAACAGATGCCCAATGAATACTGTCCAATGAAGAGGTCAGAGACACTGAAGACAAGTGGTAAGAGGTTGGGTTAGAGAATGAAACTGAACACTTGTAGACTTGGAAAGAACTTGGAAAAAACCAACCAGTTGCTGTCGAGTTGATTCCAACTCATGGTGACCCCACATGTGTCAGAGTAGAGCTGTGCTCTGTAGGGTTTCAGTGGCTAATTTTTTGATGCAGATTGCCAGGCCTTTCTTCTGAGGTGCCTCTAGGTGGACTGAAACCACCAACCTTTCAGTTAGCAGCCAAGTGTGTTAACCATAGCACCACTCGCTCACTTCCAGCCGTTCAAAATGGACTACGGGGGGTTCATAGATATCTGCAAGTGGAAACAAAATGACCGTGTGAAGACTGCTGAGCTGGGGGACTGACTGAAAGATCTCTTTCTCCTCAAAATGGCTGGTCTTAGTTTTGTCACTGCTTTTTCTGGGGCAGCTTATGGCACCTTTGGATTTACTTTCGTTTGTGAAAAATTGATTTCATAAATGAGATCATTTAAATAGGAAACATTTTTGAAGGATGGTAGAGCACTGGTGGCGCAGTAGTTAAGCACTCAGCTGCTAATGGAAAGATCACCCAGCAGCAGGGAGAAAGACTTGGCGATCTGCCCACGTAAAGATCGTTGTTGTTGGATACCGTTGAGTCGGTCCTGATCCATAGCAACACCATGTACTACAGAAAGAAACACCACCCAGTCCTATGCCAGTCTCACAATCGTTGCTATGTTTGAGCCCATTGTTGCTGCCACTGTGTCAATCCATCTTGTCGAGGGTCTTCATCTTTTTCGCCTACCCTCTACTTTACCAAGCATGATGTCCTTCTCCAGGGACTGGTCCCTCCTGATAACATGTGCAAAGTACATGAGACGAAGTCTCGCCCTCCTCACTTCCAAGGAACATTCTGGCTGTACTTTTTCCAAGACAGATTTGTTCATTTTCCTGGCAGTCCATGGTATATTCAGTATTCTTCACCAACACCACAATTCAAATGCATCAATTCTTCTTTGGTCTTCTTTTATTCATCGTCCAGCTTTCACATGCATATGAGGTGATTGAAAATACCATGGCTTGGGTCAGACTCACCTTAGTCTTCAAAGAGACATCTTTGCTTTGTAACACTTTAGAGAGGTCTTTGGCAGCAGATTTGCCCAATGCAATATGTCATTTGATTTCTTGACTGCTGCTTCCATGGGCGTTGATGGTGGATCCAAGTAAAATGAAATCCTTGACAGCTTCAATCTTTTCTCCATTTATCATGATGTTGCTTATTGGTCCAGTTGCGAGGATTTTTGTTTTCTTTATGTTGAAATAAAGATTACAGCCTAGGAAACCTATGGGGTTTCCTATGGGGCAGTTCTGCTCTGTCCTATAGGTTCTCTATGAGTCGGAATTGACTCGACAGCACACTACACCAACAGCTTTGGTAGGAGGGTGACACTGCATACCTCAGAATCCAAAGGTCTCATTTTTTCCTTCAGGCCTGGAAAGGGTCCCGGACAGCACAGAATCCAGGGTCCCTTGGTTGCTGGAGCCCTACCCAAGGAAGTTCAATTCCTGAACAGATTCAGTGGGCAGAACGTACTCTAAACCCAAGTCAAGAGCCTGGAAAATGGTCCGACAAGTGTCAGGCCTTGCTTGCCTGAGCAGATAGAATGAGAAAGAAAAATAAATAAAAGATGTGGGCTGAAAAAGTTAAAAAAAATAAAATGCAGGAGTAGATAAATAGAAATATTTTACTGCTCTCCATGAATGTAGAAATGTAGAATGGGGTATAGAGGGACTGCTGCAGATGAGTCCAGTCCTCTTGTCAGATAAACAGAGAAACAGCCTCAGGGAAGGGCCGGGATTGCTCAAGGTCACACAGCTGGGTAGAAGCACATCTGGAATTGGAGGCCAGCTCTCCTGACTCCTGGGCTGGTAGCAGGACACCCTAAAGGCAGTCAAAACCTATTTCACTGAGATCATCTATGTTTATTTAATAGAGCCAGAGTCAGAGAGGAAAATGCAATTAATTTAATGAGTTATGATTCACCACTTCTATTCGTCCTCAATTCCTTCCCCTCTTTCTTTCCTGGATGAGTGTTTATTAACTTCCACCAGTTAGACTGTCCTTTAAAGCTCTCCCTGAAATTCCTGGGTAGTGCAAATGGTTAATGGACTTGGCTGCGAACCCAAAGGTTGGAGGTTTGAGTCCACTTAGAGGTACCTTGGAAGAAAGGCCTGGTTATCTATTTCTGAACAATCAACCATTAAAAACTCTATGGATTGCAGTTCTACTCTGACACACATGGGGTTGCCAATAGTAAGAGTTGACTCCATGACAACTATTTTTTTAAGCATTCCCTGAAGCTTTGTGGAGCCCTGGTAGCTCAGTGGCTGAGAGCTCAGGCTGCTAACCAAAAGGTCAGCAGTTTGAATCCACCAGTCGCTCCTTGGAAACCCTATGGGGCAGTTCTACTCTGTCCTGTAGGGTCGCTATGGGTCAGAATTGACTCGACGGCAACAAGTTTCTGAAGCTTTGCATCTGGCAAGAGGAAGAGACGCTAATCTTCTTCGTACCAAGGAGAGGAACCTGTAAACACAGCCACCGAGGGTTCACCAGAGCACACCCTCGGGGGTCTTGTCCAAGGCTGTTGTTGCTTCAGGAGACGTTTTTTCAGTCTTTAAAAATATGACAGTTCAAACATTTCTGAGGTAGCACGTGCCTCTTTATTTGACTTCAAGGCAGACAGTATTTTGAAGAATTAACTAATACCTTCTCATCCCCCCCCAACTCTACCCCCTAACAGACACGCACATCCGGGATTTCCTTGTACCCTGAGGCCCTTCCTCTCGAGTCCAAACAGCTGGGGCCTAATCCCATCAGTCATTACTTCCAGGAAGGGTGCCACAGCCCAACACAGACAGCCAAGACATCAGAAGGGAGTCTCAGGGGACAAAGCCAGGAGAGTAACCAGGGTCAGCTTATGAAGGCTTTAAATGCCAGACGAAGAGTTTTTCTCTATTCCATAGGCAGTGAGATGGCCAGAGGCAGTCTCTGAAGGAGAACTAGCATGACCAGGTTTAGTGTTTAGAAAAGACTGGTTGACTGGCAGAGGAAGGTTGTAGGAGAGAGAGAGGAGCAGTAGGGAGGCCCCTTAATTCAAGGGAGAGGAGCTGCGGGCATGGCCTGGGGCATTTCCATAGAGGATAAAAAGGAGCTGGGCTCAGTAGAAAAAATAAATAGAAGGAAGACTTGAAAGGGTCTGGCTCTGATGACAGTGGAGAGAGTGGAGGAGGCTATGAGCGAGGGAGGAGGAAGTAAGCGAGGGGCAAAGTCCAGCAAAACAAGGTTTCTGGCCTGGGAGCTAGTCAAGGGCAGAATGGGGGGAGAAGGGCAGGGCAGAGAGGTGTGGCAGGGTGTGGGGCAGTGGCGGAGGGGAAATGACCAGCTCATCCTTGGGCACCTTGAGTTAAGGAGCTTGTGGGATATGAAGGTGGACATGCTCTACAAACCAAAAAACCCACTGCCGTCTCTCCGACTCGTGGTGGCCCCACGTGTTACAAAGGAGAACTGTGCTCCGTAAGGTTTTCTCGGCTGTTATCTTTGCAGAAGCAGATCAATAGGCCTTTCTTTGGTGCCTCTAGGTGGATTTGAGCCACCAACTTTTAGGTTAGTCGAGCACAAACCGTTTGCACCACCTAACCCATTGCTGTCAAGTCGACTCTGACTCATGGCGACCCTATAGGACAGAGCTGAACTGCCCCATAGGGTTTCCAAGGAGCTGGTGGATTTGAACTGTCGACCTTTTGGTTAGCAGCCGTAAAAGCCTAGATTGCCTGGAAAAGACTGTTGGTGGAACTGTGGACATCAAAGACAATTCTGGTGAGGACTCAGAAGGAAGTGAGGAGAGCTGTTACATGGAGACGGTACAGATGCCGAGAAGCAGCAGCAGAGAAACGGCAGCAGCAGAACCAGGAGACCAGTGCAAGACCATGCGGAGCTGACCCATGGAGCAAGAAAGCAGAGCGCTTTTGTGCAGGAGGCTTCCTGGCAGAATAGGGTGCCTCCAGGCACTTATTGGTGCAGCTAAAGAGCTTTGGAACACTTGCGCCAGCAGGGCAGAGACCACCTGAGGGGCCGAGAGGTCAAGGAGCCAGGAAACAGAAACTGAAGCGACAAGGAATACATAAAGCAGAGCTGCCTCAGTCTCAAAGGGTAGGGTCACAACCTCGGGGGTCTCAAAGGGTGGAGCCATGGCCTCCAGGGCTTCAAAGAGTGGGGCCACAGCCTCCTAGGTTTCAAAGAGTCAGGTCTTCACCAACTCAGTTCTGGAGTGTGGTGCTGCCATTCACGAGTGCCAGCAGGATGGGGTCGGATCCGATGCCCAAAGCTGAGGGGGTGGGGCTGCCATGCCCAAGAGGCAGAATGGGGTCTGCCGGTCTGAGGGGGTACGGTCGCCACTCAGATGGACTAGGAGAATGGGGCTGCCCAAATGCAAGCAAGCGGAGTTGCTGTTCCAGTGGGCCTGGAAGGCAAAGCTGAAGCCCAGGGCCCAGGAGCCTCCACCCAGAATCCAGAGAATGTGGCTAACAACCAGAATCTGGAGGGCAGGGCATTGCCTAAATGATCTCAGAGAGCAGAGGATTATTTTCAAGGCCCGAGAGCTAATGTAATGTGTTCTGCTGACTTGTTTGACGCTTGTTATCCTTTCTTTCCCTCCAATTTCTCCCATTTGTAATGGAAATGTCTACTTTGTGTCTGTTCCACCATTGTACTTTGGAAGTAGATAACTTGTATTCTAGATTTCACAGATGAAGAGGAATTTTGCAGAAGATGAGATTTTGGACTTGGAGTTGATTTAAGACTTTTGGGATGATATGATGCGGCGAATGTGTTTTACGTGGGGCGAGGACATGAATTTTGTAGGGTCAAAGGGTAGAATGTTATGGATTGAATTGTGTCCCTCAAAAATGTGTGTCAACTTGGCTAGGCCATGATTCCCAGTACTGTGTGATTGTCCACCATTTTGTCATCTGATGTGATTTTCCTATGTGTTGTAAATCCTACCTCTATGACGTTAGTGAGGCAGGATTAGAG